>NC_133465.1:63026171-63341181 GCF_048565385.1 Saimiri boliviensis | reverse complement strand
ATAAAATGTTATCTTTTAAAAATACTGTTGAGTTTGGCTGGGCGTGGTGGCTCATGCCTGTAATCCCAGCACTCTGGGAGGCCAAGACAGGTGGATCATCTGAGGTCAGAAGTTCGAGACCTGCCTGGGCAACATGGTGAAACCCTGTCTCTACTAAAAATACAAAAAGTAGCCAGGAGTAGTGGTAATTGCCTGTAATCCCGGCTACTCAGGAGGCTGAGGCAGGAGAATCACTTGAACCCTGGAGGCAGAGGTTGCAGTGAGCTGAGATCGTACCACTGCACTTCAGCCTGGGCAACAGAGCAAGACTTCGTCTCATAAATAAGTAAATAAAATATTGCTGAATTAAATTTGCTGGGCTTTTTAAAGAGAGTTTTTGTGCCTAGGTTCATGAAGGAGGTTGGTTTATAATTTTCTTCTCATTTGAAATTGCTTTGTCAGGTTTTGGTATTGGGAATATGTTGCCCTAATGAATTGAGTTGGGGAGAATTCCCTCATGATCTATCCTTGTAAGACGGGTACTTTTTTCTTCCCTAAAAGTTTGAGAGAATTTGCTAGTAAAATAGCTGAAACTGTTATTTATATGGGTGAAGGGTTTATTTTTAAATTCAGTTCCTATCATTGATATAAGACACTTCAGATTTTCTGCTTTATTGTGACAAATTGTTTTTCAAGGTGTTCACCCATTTCGCCTAAGTTGTCAAATGCATTGGCATACAATTTTCATAATATTACCTTACCGCCCCTTTATTGTCCATGGGCTCTGTAGTGATGATGTCTCTTTAGTTCCTGACATTTACAATTTGTTTTTTCTGTCTTTTTTTTTTTTATCAGTCTTTCTGGGCTTCATCAGTTTTACTAACCTTTTTAAAGAAGCAACTTTTTGCTTCTTGGTAATCCTTATTGATTTTGTCTATTGCTTTTCCAGTGTCTGTTTCATGGATTTCTGCTTTTACCTTTATTATTTCCATCCTTGTAGTTTGGGTCTAACTCGCATTTTTCCTAGCTTCCTAAGGTAGATTTTAAACCTTTCTTCCATCCTATTATGAGCATTGAAAGCTGTAAATTTCCTTAAAGCACTCAAATATCTTCATTTCCCAACTTTTGATATATTGTGTGTTCATTTACATTCAATTTTAAATATGTTCTAGAGATTACATCAAGCTAAAAAGCTTCTGCACAGCAAAGGAAACAATCAGGAAAGTGAAGAGACAACACATGGAGTAAAAAAAAAATTCCAAACTATCCATGTGACAAGAGATTAATAACCATAGTATGTAAGGAGCCGAAATAACTTAATAGCAGAAAAGCAAAAAACACATCAAGGAATTCGATTTTAAAACTGGGCAAAAATCTGACATTTCTCAAAAAAAGACATACAAATGGCCAACAGGTATTTGAAAAAAATGTTCGACATCACTAATCATCAGAGAAATGCAAATCAAAACTACCATGAGATATCTTCTCAGCTCATTTAAAATGGCTTTTATAAAAAATACGGGTAGTGCCGGATGCGGTGGCTCAAGCCTGTAATCCCAGCACTTTGGGAGGCCGAGGCGGGTGGATCACGAGGTCGAGAGATCGAGACCATCCTGGTCAACATAGTGAAACCCCGTCTCTACTAAAAATACAAAAAATTAGCTGGGCATGGTGGCGCGTGCCTGTAATCCCAGCTACTCAGGAGGCTGAGGCAGGAGAATTGCCTGAGCCCAGGAGGCGGAGGTTGCGGTGAGCCGAGATTGCGCCATTGCACTCCAGCCTGGGTAACAAGGGCGAAACTCCGTCTCAAAAAAAAAAAAAAAAAAAAACGGGTAGTAATCTTTACCAGTGCTGGTAAAAATGAGGAGACAGGGGAATGCTCATATACTGTTGTAGGGAATGTAAATTAGCATATCAATGAAAAACTGTATAGTGGTGCCACAAAAAAGAAAAAGTAGAAATACCATATGATCCAGTAATTCCACTGCTGGAATTGAAAAGAAAGAGAATCAATATATCAAGGAGATTCTGTGCTCCCATGTTTATTGCTGTACTATTCACAATAGCCAAAATTTGGAATCAACCTATGTGCCCATCATTGGATGAGTGGATTTTTCTTAAATGTATATCTACACAGTGGGATATTATTCAGCCATTAAAAAGAATGAATCCCTGTCATTTGCAGCAACATGGATGGAAATGGAGATCATGACATTAAGTGAAATAAGCCAAACACAGAAAGACAAATATTGCTTGTTCTCATTCATATGTGGGAGCTAAAAATTAGATCTCATGAAGATTAGAGAGTAGGTTGAATCTAATCAATTTCTATAATTGATATCCCAGAGGCTAGGAAGGAAAGGATGGGATATGAAGAGAGATCAATTCATGGGTACAAATATGTAGTCCATTAAAAGAAGTAAGATCTAGTGTTTGTTAGATCAGCAGGGCAAACATAGTTTACAATAATCAATTATATATTTCAAAATAGCTAAGAGAAAATAATTTAAATATTTCTAGCATAAAGAAAAGACAAATATTTCAGGCGATAGATACCCCAATGACACTGATTTGATGTTTACAAGGTGTGTGAATGTATTAAAATATCACTTGTACCCTGATAAATGTACATCTATTGTGTATAAATACAAAATTAAATTTAAAAAGAAAAATAAATAAAACATGTTCTAATTACTTTTTTTCTCTCTGATCAATGGTTTATTTGAAAGCATATTGCTTAATTTCCAAGTATTTGCAGATATTTCTAGAATTTTATTGTTACGGATTTATGATTTAAATATGTAATGCTTAGTGAATATAATTTGTGATATTTCCTTTTTTAATCTTTGAGACTTTTTCTCTTGATCCAGTAGATAGTCAGTCAGTCTTGATGAATGAACACATACATTTGAAAAGCATGTGCATTCCATAATTGTTGAGTGTAGCTGTGTTCCATTAACATCAACTATATCAAGTTGTTTAATAGCAGAAAATTGAATTATTTTTCAGTATTTTATCTCTTCTTAGGTGACAAGTGCACTAAAATCTTAAAATTTATCCTAAGTGTCCTTTACTGATGTTTTGCCTATTTGTCATGGCAATGAATAATAAAGGGGCACTAAAATCTTCAACTGGGATTGTGTATTTGTCTATTTCTCTCTTTATTTCTGTCAATTTCTGCTTCACAGATTTTTAAGTTCTATAAGTAGGTACACACAGGTTTAAGGTTCTTACATCTTTTTGATAAAGTCACCCCTTATTAATATGAAACATAAAATTATGAAATGCTGCTAATACTCCTCATTTGTTGGAAGTCTACTTGGATGATCTCATTTTCTTTTTTTCTTTCTTTTCTTTCTTTTTTTTTTTTTTTTAGACAGAGTCTTGCTCTGTCTCCCAAACTGGAGTACAGTAGTGCAATCTTGGCTCATTGCAACCTCCTCCTCTAGGGTTCAAGTGATTCTCTTGCTGTGGCCTCCCAAGTAGCTGGGATTACAGGTGCGTGCCAGCAAGTCTGGCTAATTTTTGTATTTTTAGTAGAGATGGGGCTTCACCATGTTGGCCGGGCTAGTCTTAAATTCCTGACCTCAAATGGTCCACCCACCTCAGCCTCCCAAAGTCCTGGGATTACAAGACTGAGTCACTGTGCCTGGCCTTCTTTGATAATCAGAAAACACAACAGCTTTCTGATACTTGCTGTTTGCATTGGGTTAACTCTTAATATTTTCAACTTGTTCATGATTTTATATTAAAATATGTTTCTTAAGATATACAAATGGCCAACAAATGTATGGAAAAATGTTCAACATCACTAAACATCAGGGAAATACAAACTAAAACCACAAGGAGATACCACTTTACTCCTGCAAAAATGGCCATTATTAAAAAGTAAAAAAAAAAAAATGGATATTGGCATGAATATGGGGAAAGGGAACACTTACATACACTTCTGGTGGGAATGTAAATCAGTGCAACCTCTGTGGAAAACAGTATGTAAGTTCCTTAAAGAGCTAAAAGTAGATCTATCATCAGATCCAGCAATCCCACTACCAGGTATCTACCAAAAGGAAAAGAAGTCACTATATGAAAAAGACACTTGCACATGTATGTTTATAGCAGCACAATTCACAATTGAAAAGATGTGGAACCAACTTATGTGCCCATCAACTAATGAGTGGATAAAGAAAGTGTGGTATATACACACCATAGGTTACTACTCAGCCATTAAAAGAATAGAAATAACGTATTTTGCAGCAACTTGGGTGGAGCTGGAGGCCATTATCCTAAGTGAAGTAACACAGGAGCGAAAAACCAAAAACTGTATGTTCTCACTTGTAAGTGGGAGCTAAGCTACGAGTACATGAAGCCATACGAGTGGTATAATGGACTTTAGAGACTCGGAAAGGGAATGGTGGGAGGAGGACCAGGGATTTAAAAAAACTATGCATTAGGCACAATGTATACTACTTAGGTGACAAGTGTACTAAAATCTTAAAATTTACTGCTATATAATTTACCTATGTAACAAAAAAACACTTGTGCCCCAAAAGCTATTGAAATAAAGTAAGATAAAATAAACTGTGCTTCTTAGAAACAGCATATAGTCAGACCTTGCTTTTATCCATTCTGATAATTTCTGTCTTTTAATTTGAGAATTAGGTCCATTTATAGCTTTTAAAAATTATTGATATGGTTGAATGTAAGTCTACTTTCAATATTTGCTTTCTCTTTGTCCTATTTTTTGTTCCCCTGTTTTCCATTCCCTGACATCCTTTTGAATTAATTATTTTTCCATATTCTATTTTATCTCTTCTACTGATTTTTTCAGTAATACCTCTGTGTTAATATTTCATGGCTACTCTAGGGTACAATATGCATCTTCAACTTAACACAGTTTTTCTTCAAATAACGTTGCACTATTTTACAATGTAAAAACCTTACCACTGCATAATGTGGCCTCACTGCTATATATTTTACTCCTACATAAGGTAAAACCCCACAGTACATTGTTATAATTTGTACTTTTGACAATAGTCTTCTACAGACATTTAGAACTATATTTACATAATACATAAATATAATTTTTAATATCCTCAGGCTTATACTTTTTGGTATTCTTTATTTCTTCCCACAGGTATTATTCTCCATTTCTTTCCATCTGGTATTATTTCCCTTCTACCCTGAAAAACTTCTTTTAGCATTTTTTGTAATGCAGCTCTGCAGGAGAAAATTTTCTCAGCTCTTGTCATCTGAAAACATTTCTGTTTCACCTCTGTATTTGAAGAATATTTTCACTGGACATAAAATTCTAGATTGAAAATGCAGTGTTTGAAAATTCTGTTTTTATTTTTCACACTTTAAACATGTCATTGTCTTCTGTTCTCTGATGTTGTGTGCGTGTGTGTGAGGAGCCACTCATCATTCTCATCCTTATTCCCCTTAAAATATAATTTTAGTTGGTGGATTTAAAGTTTTTTTAATTTTTAGGTTTTCAACAGTTTAATTACAATATGGGTGGGTATGGTTTTGTATATGTTTACACTTACTAGAGATTACTAAACCTCTTGGATCTGTAGGTTAATGTCCTTAACCAAATATTCTTTTTTTTTTTAATTTTTTTTTTTTTTTTTAGACAAAGAGTCTCTCTGTCATCCAGGCTGGAGTACAGTGGTGCAATCTTGGCTCACTGCAACATCCACCTCCAGGATTCAAGTGATTCTCCCACCTCAGCCTCACAGTAGCTGGGACTACAGGTACACACCCCTGTACTTGGTTAATTTTTTGTATTTTTTGGAAGAGACAAGGTTTTGCCATGTTGACAAGCCTGGTCTCAAACTCCTTGGCCTCCCAAAGTGCTAGGAATACAGTCATGAGCCACTGCACCTGGCCCTCGAGTATTCTTGACTATTATCTGCTCTATTTCTTCATTGCATTTTCTCTCTTCTTCTTCTGGAACTCCAATTACATGTACATTAGGTCATATTGATATTTTGGGCCCAGATGATCTGTTAGTTTATTGTCATCCTCTTAGTTAGGTGGTTTCTTCTGGCTCAACTAAAAGTTCACCAATCTTTTCTGCTATGGTGTCCAATCTGCTATTAAGCTCATTGAGTGAATTCTTTCTTTATGATACAGTAGTTTTCTGTTTTAGAATAACCATTTGGGTTTTTCAATTCTTTGATGCTGAGATTCACCATCTGTTCACATATGTTGTTCACTTCTCAAACTGAATCCATTAGAATATCTAAAACTATTACTTTAATGTCTTTGTTGTCTCATTGCAACCTCTGGAATATCCATGGATCTGCTTTAATGACTTATTTCCCTTTCGATGATAAGTCACATCTTCTTGCTTCAACAAGTGCCTTGTAATTTTTAATTATATTTCAGACATTGTGTATAGATGCAGGAAAGTCTAAAGTATATAATAGTAGAATTTATATTATATGTAGTATATTATATACTATATAATATTTCTATCATAGAATATAATAGATTTCTATTATTATTTCTATTATAGGATATAATAGAAATAATACAATATACTAGAAAGCCACATACTCACATAGAAGGAAGTAGAAAGTAAGACATATATATACTATATAATATAAATAAATACTATATAATTTCAATATATACTATATAATATGCATATATACTATATATACACTATATAATGTGTATAGTATATATTATATATGGTATATAGTATATATATATATACACACATATATAGTATATATATAGTATATATAATATATGTACATATAGTATATATATACCTATATATGTATATATACTTAACAATGTCTATATTATATATGGTATAATATAGCTTATATATTTATATATTATATATAATTATATGTAATACATATATAATAATATAGTCTAATTACTCACTGAAGTGAGAGGCTGAGTCAACTTAATCTGTGGTTGAGTTGAGTTGAGTCTGAACTGTAGCGACAGCCAGTTCACCATGGACTTCAAATATGTTGAGGATTGAATCCCTGCAGTAGGACTTGGGATTTGAATTCCAACAAGTCTTCTGAACCACAGCCGGTCACTCTCTGCATTGGATTTTGGGTCCACTGAGTTATTCTGCTCTCTAGGTTCACCCCTGGCTTTCCCTCTGGGGTGATGCCTCTGCATTCCACTTCTCTGCCATGTCCTCTCTCTGGCTGCTGCCTTGCCCTTGCTGAAATCCTGGAACACACCAAGGACATATCTCACCTCTCCTGATTTGCCTCCACCACTGCCATACATTTGGAAGGAAAGGTGGGAGTTGTACTGGGCTCCATGGGCTACAGATCTGTCATGTCAGCCTCCACACGACTAGTAAACATTTATTACAGTTCGGCTTGTTTCTTTGTACCACTGTCCATGCTGGGTTTAGCCCTCTCGGAATCCTGTTGAGAAAGCACATTTTGGTTTAGTGATTAGTGTATTCTGCAGATAATGTGTGCATGTGTATATACTACATATATATCTCAGCACACTCCAGCCTCTTCTGTCCTAGGAAGGACTTGCAAATTTGTCTCCTCAGCTCCCTGATGGATTTTTTTTATTGCATTTTAGGTTTTGGGGTACATGTGAAGAACATGCAAGATTGTTGCATAGGTACACACATGGCAGTGTGGTTTTCTGCCTTCCGTCCCCTCGCCTGTATCTGTCCTTTCTCCCCATGCTATCTCTTCCCACCTCCCCACCCCCCCGTCCCTCCCCCATTTCCCCCCAACGGACCCCAGTGTGTAGTGCTCCCCTCCCTGTGTCCATGTGTTCTCATTGTTCAACACCCGCCTATGAGTGAGAACATTCGGTGTTTTATTTTCTGCTCTTGTGTCAGTTTGCTGAGAATGATGGTTTCCAGGTTCATCCAATTTTAAAAGATGTGATTGTGTAGCTGATATAGCTTGTTTTTGTTTAGGGGAAAGGAAGTTAGGGTGGTGTCCTCTTGTAACTTTCTACATCCTAACTGATAGCAAAAATTCATTCTAACCAGAAGCAGATGTTCTAATAAACAATTATTAGGGGAATGTATGTTCCTTCTGCCTGGGCAGCTTCTATGCCTCTTGTCTATCTGGAAGATGCTCCCTCAGCCTTCGCATCTTCCTCCTTGAAGTCTTTCCCAATTTCCTCATAGCCTTGGGCACTTCTTATACTAGTCTCCTCTGTCCTTTGATCCTGCCTACATTAAAGCTATTTTTCTCATGAACAAAAAAAAAAAAATCATAATTGTTTTCATGTCTGTCTTCTCTGTTGAGCTTTGAGTTCCTTGACAGCAAAAACCCTGTAGTTAATAAATTATGTACATATGTACACATGCACCCAAATGCACGCACACACATGTGTATATATGTAGTATACACATACACATACATTATCTACAGAATATACTAATCACTAAGCCAAAATGTGCTTTCTCAACAATTAACACATGCATTTCCATCTTTCGTGCTCAGGTCTTCATGCTCTGTCTGACATTTGGTAAGTGTGCAATATGTGTTTGTGGAGTTCATAAATAAATAAATACAAGAGCAAACAGGAGTTTGCTCTTGTCCTGAAACTTCATCACCATTAGACATAGTTACTGCCTGCTAATGTGATCTTTTACTTTCTGCTTTGTTGGGAGGGGAGTGAGTGTGTGAACAAGTGTTGATTTGCATATGCAAATTTATAATTCGGCCTGATTATTCTGATTTTCAGGTGTTTGCTTTGAAGTTAGATTTTTAGCACCAAGAGCCAGTGTCCAGGGGTGGCACTAGGCAGAGGATTTGGAAATCTACCAGAAGCTGGCCTGTGGTTTGTGAAATCTACTCTGAAGGGAAACAGGGCTTTGAAGGCTGAGCTGTTGTGCCAGGAAATGGTATTGGGCAAGTTTGGTGCTCCCTGTTTCTTTTAGAATTTCAGATCCAGGCAGGATAAGCACACCAAGGGCATCTATTACAACTCTTTAACCAAATCAGATGCCTGAAAGTCCTCCTGTCTCTCCTCTGTCCCCAGAATCCTTCCTTCCAACACAAATGTTCAGTTGTGCATGAGAATAAAGGAAGACAGATTGAGTTTAAATCTCAGCTCTTAAACTCTCTGAGCCTGTTTTCTTATCTGTTAAATGGGTACAGTAACGCCTACCACTCAGGATTATTTCAAGCACTCAGTGAAATCCTGTTTGCAACGTGTGAGCACTAGGATTCTTCTCTCTCCTGGCATCTTCTACCCACCTTTGTGTGAGCATCTCTCCATGATCACTGGGAAAAGTCACCATGCTGGCTGAAAGGCAGAGTCAGGGCACAGTAGGGTGTTCGCCTTTTTCTTCTTCTTCATCATCCCCAAGGCAGCACTCAGTCCAAGCCACCCTGAGCAGGACAGGGTCTAGGGAGAGAGGAGGTGTGAGAGATTCATCACCAGGGCTGCTGAGAGCTTTGAGGTGACCAGAGAGAAAGAAAGGAAGAGAGAGAATGCAGATGGGAAGAGGAAGCCACAGTAGTCACATAGAAGGAAGTCAAAACAATGCTGCCCAGCAGAGGCCACAGACAGCCCCTGCCCCTGCGCTGGGCCTGGAGAACTGTGCCCAACACCAGCTGTGCCTTCATGCAGCCAGGTCAAGCACACCAAGGTGGATGAATAAGTGAGCCACTGGCTAAAAGCATTGCCAGTAAATACAGATGAATACAGTTTGATAGTAAGGAAGAGTTATTAGTCTGTTCCTGCATTGCTATAAAGAACTACCTGAAACTGGGTAATTTATCAAGAAAAGAGGTTTAATGGATTCACATTTCTGCAGGCTGTACTGGAGACATGGCTGGGGAGGCCTCAGGAGACTTACAATCATGGCAGCAGGCAAAGTGGAAGCTGGCACATCTTACGAGGCCAGAACAGGAGAAAGAGAGTGAAGGGGAGGGTTCTGCACACTTAGAAACAACCAGATCACTCACTGTCATGAGAACAGCAAGAAGGAAACCTGTCTCCATGATCCAGTCACTTCCCACCAGGCCTCTCCTCCAACACTGGGGATTATAATTTGTCATGAAATTTAAGTGGGGACACAAATGCAAGCCATACCAAGAGGATTTCACCACAGCCACATGTCTATTTCTTTATCATCTTCTTATCAGTGGGAAGCAGGAATCAGCGAATAAGGCAGAGAATGTGAAGGAATGAGAGCAGAAATGCTCTCAGCAGAATGAGTGGAGAGTCCTGACCTCTCAACTTGGCAGGTACAATAATAACAAAGGCTGATCATGGTGGCACATACCTGTAATCCCAGCACTTTGGGAGATCAAGGCGGGAGGATCATGAGGTAAAGAGATCAAGATCATCCTGGCCAACATGGCAAAATCCCATCTCTACTAAAAATACAAAAATTAGCTGGCTATGGTGCTGCACACCTATAGTCCCAGCTACTCGGGAGGCTGAGGGAGGAGAATCACTTGAGCCTGGGAGACAGAGGTTGCAGTGAGCTGAGATTGTACCTCTTCACTCCAGCTGGGCAACAGTGAGACTCCGTCTCAAAAATAACAATAAAACATGAACTGGGATTTATAAATCACCTACTAGGTGCTGGTCACATACAGATAGCATCTCTAATCTTCACATCCAGGTAGGTAGTATGCCCACAGTACAGATGAAAGCACTTGTTGGTCATAACGCTCCAGGATTTGCTCCTAGGAGTGTCTGATGCCAAAACACAAGCTCTTTTTACCAGATCAACCTGCCTGATCTTCAATCAGGTAAGCCTGGGTGAGTTAATAGCTGTTCCAGTAACCAGATGTCCCTTTTCAAAGTCTTGTGGATGTTTCTATAGGATTGAATATGACACGTGATGGGGGGAAGACAGGGAGAAGGGAGACGTGGGAGGGAGAGAAAGGGAGGGAAGGCAGAAACAGAACACACATGGGTGTTTCTCTCCTTTCATCATAATGGATAGTAATTCGGAGAAAGTTCCCTTCACAGAATTCAGGCTATGTTTGGGAGTTTGTTTTTCCACTCCCTGCAGGAAAGTTAATCAATTTTAGAACCAGCCCCTTCTGTGCCAAGATGACAACTGGGAGAAAAGGGATTGGTTTTTTAGCTGCTGGGTTTGCTGGGCAGCCCCCCTCCCCCTTCCATGGGGCTACTTATTGACATTGAAATATCTCAACAATAAGCAGCTATCGATGGCTCCTGAGGTCAATACCAAGATTCATTGACCCAGGCTGCAAATATGGAAGGCGGCAAGTCCAAGGTCACTATTACCTGAAGGGATGAAAAATAAATCTTGATAAGAACCAAAAATAGAAATCAATATGGATACTGTGGTGTGCATTGCATTACCTCTCTCCAGCAGGAGGCTATTTTAGGAGGTTTCAGGGCTCTTCTGCCATCAGAAGCTGAGCTCAGGACCGGAGAGGAAGTAGGAATAGAAAATGATCCTTCTCTGGTTGCCCCAGTCAAGGAGAATGAGCCAAGGACACTGCTGCTAGGGATCTACCCGGACTCCACAGAGAACCTCAACACCTCCGGCCACTCTTCCACCTGGAGGAAGAGCAGAGTGAATTTCCAAATCATATGAGCCATGATGGGTGGGGCAAGGTGGCCATTCCTTCAAAGGATACTTCCGTGAACAGCGTCAGGAGAAGCCCCTGTGGGATAATGAACATGACCTTCACCTTTTGGGAAAACTTCTGCTTCCAAAGAGGAAGTAATCTGGTGAAGAAGGGGAGACTCAGGTCTCAACCTCCTACGAAACCCAGGGTCAAGCAGGATTCACCGATACAGCTGGCTACCCGGTGACATGTGCCTGCCTTTCACAAAGATTTCAAAGGGCTAAGTTGCCATGCTGTGACATTTCCTCTCCTTTCAAGGCTATTTTTTTAAAATAATTATTTGTTTAAGCTTAATTAACTTCTTTTCCAATTACAAAAGAAATTCATGTTCCTTGTAGAAAATGTCAAGCCTATTTATGATGATCCTTTTAATCTCACCCAGAGTTCTCAGGCTGTCTGAAGAAGTGAGAGTATGAGTTTTGAATTCAGACAGATCTGAGTTCTAGTTTCAGTTTTGCAATTTAGTGGGCATCTGGTCTCGGGCAAGTAAAGAAATAGTTTTCTGCTGCCGTTTTCTGATTATATAAACCTTCTTCGTGAAGTTGATGTAAAGCTTAGAAAAGGATTTAAGTAAAGTCCCCTGCAAAATACTAATAAAGTAAAAAAATGTCTGACAATTTTGATCATGAAATACACATCCACATACAAACAAGCAACTTTACCAACAAAAATAGGAACATAACTACTAAAGTAAAGATGATTCTTAAAATCATAAGATGATATATGCAACTTTATTCTGACAAATTTTAAATTTAGCATGAAAAGATGACTCCTTAAGAAAAAGTGAATGATCCAAATTGATTAAAGCGGAGGTATCAAATCAAGGTCTTGACGAATCAAGAACCAGTCAGAACACAGAATTCATGCTAGGTATTTCAAACCAGGGGGGTTTCATACAGGAATTGGTCACATAGGTGATCTTAGAGCTGAGAAACCCATTAAAGTTGCTCAGCAACAGCAGGAAGCTGTAAGAACAAAGGGAGGAGACACTTCTATCAGAGGCTAGTTCAGTGGGAACTGGGCCCATCGAGGTGGGGGCTGACAGCAGTGCCTAGAGCCACAAAGGGGATGCAGGTGCTGTCAGCTACCTAAAGTAGGGGCTAGAGGGCAGGAAGGGAATGTCTTTGCTTCTCCCCACTTTCTTTGCCCCATTTTTGAGCCAGTGCCTCCCATTGGCCAACCCACCTGGAAGCCTGAGGGTAAGCAAGCCTGAAAATGCAGTTCTCTTAGATACAGAGCACAGCGAGGCAAAGGCAGGGAATGAAGCTGATGACAAAGAGGACTATGGCTCAAGGTCATGATCATACGGAGTTCATGAACAAGTTCTACTGAACTTTCAAGGAAGAGTCTTTTCCTGTGATACAGAACAGTGAACAGTGTCAGGAGAAGCACCTGTGGGACAATGAACATGACCTTCACCTTTTGGGGAAACTTCTGCTTCCAAAGAGGAAGTAACGTGGTGAGGAAGGGGAGACCCAGGTCTCAACCGCCTGCTAAACCCAGGGTCAATTAGGATTCACTGATATAGCTGGCTACCTTTCAGCCATTCAGAAGCATGGGATATGAACAAGTTTCACATTAATTCTATGAAATACCATGACCCGATTCCAAACCCAGAATGGCATTAAAAAAAAAAAGGCAAGCAAACACTTAAAAGCCAACCTCATTAATAAAAATTAGAGATGAAAGGCCAAGCATGGTGGCTCACACCTGTAATCTCTGCACTTTGGGAGGCCAAAGAAGGAGGATCCCTTGGGCCCAGGGGTGAGAGGCTGCAGTGAGCTATGATTGTGCCACTGCATTCCAGCCTGGGTAACAGAGCAATATTATATATGTATATATATTATAATAATGTTATATATATATATATAATGAAATTATTTAGTGTATCAAAAGAATAATACATTATACTCTAATTTGTTTTAGGAATTAAAGGTTGGTTTGATATAGGGAAATGTAATGTATTAATGTAAATTTTTACAGTAACAAATTAAGGGAATAAGCATTCTGATCATTTCAATGGATATTGAAGAGAAATATGATAAAATCCAACACATTTTCTCATGGAAAACACAAAACCTTGGCAGTTATGAAGAGTTTTCCTTTTGCAGAAGGAAAGGCTGTAGTGGAGAGTAAGTTTTTCCGCTGTTCTCAGGAGGAAGAATAAATAAACTTTGTAACCAGCCTCATCTAATGGCTCAGATGGCCACTGGAAGGGAAGAGTTGTGGCCTTTGGGAGGCAATTGAGTCATAACGGCTCCATTTTCAGGAATAGGATTAGTCTTATAGAAAATGGCTCAAGGGTGAAGAGAGCGTTCTCTTGCTCTTCTGACGTCCACCACTGGTAAGGACACAGCAACGAGGTTCCATCTTGGAAGCAGATGCCAACGCCAACGACTTGGTCTTGGACTTTCCAACCTCCAGAACTTTAAAAAAAAATTATGTTCTTTATCAATTACCCAGTCTCAGATATTTTGTCATAGCAGCACAAAAAGACTAAGAGAGAGGTTTGAGCTTATCAGCTGGTCTCTTAGGCAAACCTCTTCTACTTCCATTGAGTCACTTCCTGACATTGAACCATCTAAATAATGAAAGATTGGCAGGATAGAAGAAAAGTTTTTCAACCTGGTGAACCTTCCTTCCTACTAGAGCAAGATTATCACTAATGTCATTCTGAATAGTCACATATTAATATCATTCCCGCTAAAAACACTTTTGATAAAAGTTTAAACACCATCACCTCTACCATTTAACATTGGAGGGGAGACATAGGCCAATGCATGAAAGAAATGAAACAGGCTGGGCACAGTGGCTCTCACCTGTAATCCCAGCACTTTGGGAGGCTGAGGCAGGTGGATCACCTGAGATCAGGAGTTTGAGACCAGCCTGGGCAACATAGTAAAACCCCATCTCTACTAAAATACAAAAATTAGCTGGGCATGGTGTCAGGCACCTGTAATCCCAGCTACTTGGGAGGCTGAGGCAGGAGAATCTTTTGAACCCGGGAGGTGGAGACTGCATTGAGCTGAGACTGCAACATTGCTCTCCAGCCTGGGTGACAGAGAGAGACTCCACCTTAAAAAAAAAAAAAGAAAAAGAAAAAAGAAAAAAAAATTAAACAAAACGAAGTCAAATATTAGTAAAGGAGAGACAAAAGTGTTGCTTCTTGCACACAATATGATTATCAGCCTCGACAATACGGGAGAATTAACCACTAAGCGATTAGAACAAATCAAGTTAGGTTACGTTTAAAGTCATCATACAAAATCCAACAGCTTTTCTATTCACCAGCAATAACCAATTAGAAAATCTAATAGAAAAATAGTTGCTATTCACAACTGCAACAGAAACTATAAAATACTCAGACAAACCTAATGAAGTATATATGAGAAATGTATAAAACTTCACAGAAGGGCACAAAAGAAAGCTTAGATGACCATATTCCATTGGGGAAGACTCAAGTTTGAAAGTACATCAATACTCTTTATATTAATATATAAATGTAATATGACAATTAAAACTCAGACAAGAAATTTATTAACTTGACGAGCTGATTCTAAAATCCACATGGAAAAAAGCAAAGCCCAAAAATGGCCGACAAGTTTTTGAAGAAGAAGTATAATGAATAAAGGTCTTTCCCTAGTCGGGAGCAAAACATACTATTCAGACATTTGTTAAGATAACATAGTTATGATGCAGGAATAGATAATCAGATCAAATGGCCAGAACGGAGGACAAAGACAGATGCATGTATTCATGGTGATTAAGTTTGGGCTGTAAGTGACATTTCAGCAATAAAAAGATAGCCTAGTCAGTGAATTATGTATGTTACCTTCAGTGTGAGGAAGTTAGGCCATGCATTACATTATACACAAAAATAAATTTAAAATAAACTAATGATCTCAGCATAAACCAAACCCAACCTTCAAAATGTATTAGTTTAAGACTATTTTCTTAAAAACTTTTTTATCATAGAGAAAGTTTTTCTAAGAAAAAAACATATAAAACCTAGTAGTCATAAAGAAAGAAGATGTAACCCCGCAAACTTAATATATATACATATATATGTGTGTGTATACATATAGATACACTATATATACACATATATATACACACATATAATCTACATACATATGTGTTATATATATATGTTCTATTATCTATATATGTATATTATTATATACATATGATCTACATCCAGAACCAAAGTAACTGTCTGGGAGAAAATACTTACAACAGAGTTAACCAATATAATCATAATTTATAGGATAAACAGAAAGCACCTGCAAATTAAAAATAAAAGTCAAAATATTCAACTTAAAAATGGGGAAAAAACTACTTTGCAGTCTTCAAGGACAAAAAATAGCAAGTGTTTGAATTATCTTTTTAAAAATTAACTCATTTTCCATCAATTAATTGCATGTGTGTATTGGGTACTGTGTGATGTTTTGACCTATGCATTCACTGCAGAAAGAGTAAATCAAGCTAATTAACATATCCGTTATCTTACCAACTTATCATTTTTTTATGATAAGAATGTTAAAAATCTATCCGTTTAGCAATTTTGAAATATGCAAAACATTGTAATTAACTGTGGTTACCATGCAGTGGAATTGATCACTAAAAGTTATGTCTCTAGTATAAATGAAGCATTGTACACTTTGATCAATCTCTCCCCGCTCCGCATTCTCCCCTGCCCAACCCTAGCCCCAGTCCCCAATAACCACATGTCTACTCTGTGTTTCTGTGAGATCAACTTTTTTAGATCTCACATATCCATGAGATCATACAGCGCTTGTCTTTCTGTGCCTGGCTTGTAGTCTGCCCTGGCGAGGAGGGCATGAGACCTCCACTTGCTGAAGCAGGAGACGCTCCCCGTGCCTCCTTCTCTGGCTTACTCTAACAATAAATCTAGATCTACCTAAAAAAAAAATTTTTTTTCAAACTACTAGCTATTGGCTAAACATTAGAAAAATGCAGATGAGGATGGGAAGATAACATTTCTTTATTCATTAATTGTATTAAATGAAAACTAGATTGTTGTGTGGCCCACTCTTCTGCAAATCCTAGGTTCTGGTAACTCCACTTCTGTTTGGTTTCCCCATTCCTAGGAGGGACCACTGTTTCCCCCAGCTACTACGGTACATAGCTACTATAATCCCTAGGGGTAGGTTTGCCTCTGGATTATCTCACATCCCTTCTGCTCTTTTAACTTCCTAATACTGATGTGACCGATTCTCTGTACTGAATACCTTCAAGTGTAAACAGTGTTGCTCTGTTTTCCCATAGGGAAGTAACCACACAAATTCTAGCAAATCTGTAGCATGCAATTCTTTGCAGCTGCTAAAAGAAAGGCAGACATATAGGTATTGTCATGGAAAGATTTCTGAGACATGTCGTTAAACGAAACGAGCACAGAAAAATATGTACAGAATTCTCCAAATTACTTTTAAGTGTACAGAGGCTCCTCACCTTATGACGGGGCTACATCTTGAGAAATCTGTAAGCTTCAATCTTAGGTGGAAAATATCACAGGCAGGAAATGCATTTATTGCACCTAATCCACCAAACACCATAGCTTAGCCTAGCCTACCTTAAATGTGCCCAGCACACTTACATTAGCCTGCAGTTAGGCAAAATCGCCTAACACAAAGCCTATGTTATAATAAAGTGTGTCATATCTCATGTCATGTATTAAATACTGCACTGAAAGTGGAAAACAGAATGACTGCATGAGCACTGAAAGCATGGTTTCTACTGAATATCACTTTGGCACCATCTCGCAGCTCCTGGAGATAAGGACCTCACTGCCAGAGAGATCCTCTGACTTTCTCACTTTGCTCTGAAATGGTGATTAATCAGCTTGGGCCCACCATTTCTTTCTTTACTGTACCAGTGTCTCTCAGAAACAGCCTCTCAGTTCTATAATCCTTATAATTACTGTCTCTGCTGTAATGCTCCTATGCCAGAAATACTGCAAAAGCCAGTATATCCCCTTCCAACTGTAAGCTGCCACAGAAATTGTATTGCTACCACATGCCAGGAACTATCATTTCTCCCTCTATCACCAACGCGGAGGCTCTCGTTGCCAGCGGGTTATCCAACTCTAGAATCCCATCCTTAGGGTTCGCTTCTCCTGGCACCAACTGTCTTATGTCAGGGTCTTTAGAACAGTGGTTCTCAAAGTGTGGTCCCTGGACCGGCAACATCAGCATCAACTTGCTAGAAATGCAAATTATGGGCCCTTTCCTAGACCCACTGAAACAGGCAGTGGGGAGGAAGCCCAGCCACGTGTGCTTAACAAACCTGTTAGTGATTATTTTCTTCCTTCCTTGAGACAGTGGCTTGCTCTGTTGTCCAGACTAGTGCTCAATTGCACGAGCATGGGTCACTGCAGGCTTAACATTCTCCCGCCTCAACCTCCCAAGTAGCGGGGACTACAGACACATGCCACCATGTCTGGATAATGTCTTTGTTTTATTTTTTTGTAGAAGGTCTCCCTATGTTGCCCAGGCTTGTCTCAAATTCCTGGGCTCAAGCAAGTCTCCCAGTTCGGCCTCCCAAAGTGCTGGGACTACAGCTGTCAGCCGCCGCACCTGGATGGTGATTCTCATACAGGTACATGCTGAAGATAAACCATCACCCTCAACGCGGAGCCTGAGATGAAAATTCTGGCACAAGAGAGTTCTTAAAGGAAGGCTCCCAGGAGGATGAGGGAAGGACATGAGGAACACAGGCTAATGAAGGAGAGGCGGTGAGGCAAAGATGCGGGCTCTGCTGAAGTCCTGTCGCAGGCCACGGTGAGCTCTGGAGCATGAATAGTACCCTAAAGCTATCCCACTTCAGAGGACAATAAGGCCAGCCTTGTACACCTGCCTCCATCAGCCATAGGCTAAGTAAGGCATCTCCTGCTTGTGGGGCTGAAGGAAGTTTCCAGGAATCTCCCGCTGAGGCCACTCCAGTGGCTGTGGGCAATTCTCTGAGAAAGGGCAGCTGTGACCCATCAGCCACCAACGCTTACAGCCCCTGGGGGACCCGCACAAGGTCCCACAAAGTGCCATATATCTGGTTGGGGTCCCATCAGCAGCTATGCCAAAGTGCCCAGAGCTTGTTAATGTACTTCACAGCCTGAAAACACAGCAAGGCAGCCCGCGGTAATGGAAAATATCGTTTCCATTACCAACCAAACGACTGGGATTGGAGCCCAGCACCAAACTACAGTTCTGTGGCCTTATCTTTGGCCTCGGTTCCCACGTTTATAACAAGGGACTGACACCACTTCCGATACATGTAAAACTGCATGATAAGCTTGAAGTCATAAAGGCACATTATATATTTTATGCTTTCTGTTGAGTAGAAAATAAATATGTAATTTACCTTTGGTGATAAGGATTTACGACACGGGTAAAATTACTGGATCACGGGGTTGAGCATTTTCACCTTAACTAGATATTGCCAAATTGCTCTCTGAAACAATTATGGCCATTGACAATCCCACCCGAAGCAGCATACGAAAGGTCCCAGTGCAGGGCCACCTGGCCAGTTCTGTCTCGTTTTCTTTGGCCAGTCTAATGGGTCAGGGAGACGTGCACAGAGGGGATGCGCGTTCAAGTACATTCTTTCCAACATTTTCATCGAAGATAAAACTGGAGATAAGCCAGATGTACCTCATTAAGGGGATGGCTAAATCAATGGCGATGTATTCCTACAGTGGGTTGCTATATCACAGTTACAATGGATGAACTAATTTATAATATATATGCATCCATACTTACGACAACCTTGAGTGGAAAACATTAGTTGTACAACATTATGAAGCACAGAATGCCATTTACATATTTTTAAAAGCACATAAAATCATACCATATATTGTTTATGGATAAGCACGTTTGTCATAAAAATATTAAAAATATGAACTGAATGCATACCAAACTCGTGATGGTAGTTGCTTAGGGGGAGGGAAGGGGAGAGGTCTGAGGAGAGAAGAACAGCAGACTAACCTTTCCTTTAAATGTATATTCCTTCACGAAAGAGAGAATGGTCATCAAAAAAACATGAAAAGATGCCTAACATTTGTACATTTGTTGATTTGGCAGAGCGGACTCATGGCTTCTTGCCTTTGTTGACCTTTTTTTTTTTTTTTTTTTTAATTTTAATTATTGCTTTCGCTGCCTAGGGCAGTGTCTTCAGAGGGGACTGAGGGTGTGGCGGCCATCTCACTTCCTTTGGTAACACTGTGCTGGGCTTGACGTATGCACCACTGAACAAAATAGCTGTGAACTTTGGCCTCGTGGAACTTCCCTCCTGGGAAGACAGACCAAAATTGTGGTAAGCACACAAAGGGAAAATTAAAGGGTGCAGCGAGAAAGTAAACCGGGTAAGTTAAATTTAAATCGGGTTGCTGGGAAGGGCATTTCTGAAAGACGGGTTTCAAGTGGAGACCTGAAGGTTAGCAGGAAGGAGTCGGATTGGAGAAAGAAGACTTTGTCCCAACCTTGGGGATGATAGAGAGGACGCCCCAGGCAGTTGGGAGCATGGCTTCCGTTGGAATGGAAAGGAGCCCGCATGGAGGGCAGCTTGCTAAAGCCTCAGAAGCCAGGTGGGAATAACGAGATAAGGCCTTAGGTGCAGGCAGGGCAGGCTCGGGCGGGAACTGCCAGGCCGTGGTACGGATGTTTGTTTTCCTTAGTCATATGAGATGTGCAGGATCTTTGCCATTTTTTAAACTTTTCCATTATAAAGTTTTTCAAACACATCCAAAAGTAGAATAGTCCAGTGAAGCCCTATGTACCCACTTCAACATTGCCAGTCTCTTGCCACCCTGACCCACGTGGTGTCATTTTGAAGAAAATCCAATACATCACATCTTTTCTGTTTTTTTTTTTTGTTTGTTTGTTTTTTTTTGAGATAGAGTCTCACTCTGTTGCCCAGGCTGGAATGCAGTGGCATGATCTCAGCTCACTGCAACCTCTGCCTCCGGGGTTCAAGAAATTCTCCCCGCCTCAACCTCCTGAGTAGCTGGGATTCCAGGTGCCTGCCACCATGCCCGGCTAATTTTTGTATTTTTTAGTAGAGATGGGGTTTCACCATGTTGGCCAGGCTAGTCTCCAACTCCTGACCCCGGGTGATCCGCCAGCCTTGGCCTCCCAAAGTGCTGGGATTACAGGTATGAGCCACCTCGCCCGGCCCCCATCATTTCTTGTGTAAATATTATAATATGTGCCTCTAAAAAGAAGGATTCTCTTTCGGGGGGACAGGAGGAATAACCAAAATACAAGATCACACCTTAAAGGATAATAATTTCATGATAACATCAAATATTAAAAAGTTTTAAGCAGGGGAATCCCATTATGTGATTTGCTTTTAAAAGACTATTGTGGGATGGGTGTGGTGGCTCATACCTGTAATCTCAGCACTTTGGGAGGCCAAGGCGGGCGGATCACTTAAGCTCAGGAGTTCAAGACCAGCCTGGCCAACATGGTAAAATCCGTCTCTACTAAAAACACAAAAATTAGCTGGCGTGGCGATGTGTGCTTGTAATCCCAGCTACTCAGGAGGCTGAGGCAAGAGAGTCTCTTGAACCAGGAGGTGGAGGTTGCAGTGAGCTGAGATCGTACCACTGCACTCCAGCCTGCCCAACAGAGCGAGACTTCGTCTCCAAAACGAAAAAAAAAAAAAAAAAAGACCATCATGGCGGCCCTGCCTGGAATGGACTCGTGGGCTGGAGAAATGGAAGCAGTGAGCTAGGAAGCCAAGGTAGAGGCCCAGGCAGGACTTGGTGAGACTGGACCAGGACAGTGGCAAAATAGGCAGAGAGAAGTAAGAATGTTGGGTCAGTTTCAGAAGAAAAAGCATAGACCAGGTGATGGACAGAATATGGAGGATGAGATAGGGAGGGTCCTTAGGGCCTGGCTAGAGCATCAGAGACAGTGGAACTGCTGTTACTGAGCTGGAGACCCCATCCCGAGGCAAGCAGTGATGGAGGTGGGTGGGAGAGGGGCAGACGGAGAGCTCAGCTTTGAGAATCTCCCTTTGGTCTATGAGCTTGCTCAGAGGGGCGATGGAAGAGGTACCCGCCTTCCTCCCTGGTGTCATCCGCCTCTCCTCCCCTGCAACATGGCCTGGACAAGGAGGCCCAAGCTGTAGGTGGCGGTGGGGAGGAGGGGGCATAAAGCAGCCATTTGGTTTTCCAGAAGGGCCACAAACTATCTGTGGGCAGCCAAGGGCTTCCATCTGGTTTGAGGAGTGAGTTTTGCCTTCTAGATATCCACAAGATGACTCTACACCCTAGCCCCAAGCAGTCACCTGTGAAATGTTCTCACATCATGAGTATGAAAGGAGAAGAATGACTTTTCCAGACACTGAGGCAATTGCACTGACAGGTTGCCCCCAAGCTGGGACAAATATCTGAAAAAGCACAGAATAGGTATGAGACTGTTCCAGGGGCACAGCAAGCCCACATAGCACCTTTGCGTGAATTCGAAGGAAATTTCCCCTCTGGGAAGATGTAGCCCCCAGGCACGTGGCTTTAAGGGTTGCCAGTAACTCTGTGAAGATGAGGAAATTTTCATTATGGTGCAGCCCCTGGTCCAGCTGTCCTTGGGCCGTGGGAACAGACAAAGCAATCATTCACAATAGCACAGACTGTGTCCCTGTCCCTGGTACCTTTAGTCTGGTTGGTGAATGGAAAGGGCATTGCAATAATTAGATTATTATTATGATTGTTTTAAACAGATTCTCACTTTGTCGCCCAGGCTAGGGTGTAGTGGCATGATCTCAGCTCACTGCAACCTCTGCCTTCTGAGTTCAGTCAATTCTCCTGCCTTAGCTTCTCGAGTAGCTGGGATTATAGGCATGCACCACCATGCCCAGCTAATTTTTTTTTTATTATTTTTAGTAGAGATGGGGTTTTAGCATGTTGGCCAGTCTGGTCTCAAACTCCTGGCCTCAGGTGATCTGCCCATCTCAGCCTCCCAAAGTGCTGGGATGACAGACGTGAGCCATTCCGCTTGGCCAATAATTACATTACTATATACCTTGTCTGGTCTTTGCGTGTGTGTGCCAAAAGGAGAAAACTGAATGGAGTCAGTAGATCAATGTAGAATGCAACCGTTAGGAAAAGTCTCTCTGAAGCGGCCAGATTTGGGCTGAGCACTTAGGGAAGGGCAGGAGAGGGAAATCACCCCAGAGGAGGGCATTCTCATGCGTTCTTCAGTGGGATAAGACAACACCAAGGTGTCATGAAAGTCAAGGTCAGAGCACATTTCAGAAGGTCACTGTGGACAGCAGTAGCCAATGCTGCCAAGAGGACCTGAGAATAAAGGCTGAGTGAAGCCTTTTGAAAAAGTTTTTTAGGGCAAGGAGTCAAAAGCCAGGTTTCTAGGGGTTAAGGAAGGGGCTGTGTAAAGAAACAGAGGTAGAGCCTGTTTTGCATGAATTCAAGAAATTTGGCAGGAAAAGCCAATTAGAAATCGGATGGGAACTAAAAGAGGCAAAGGGGTCAAGTGAAGCTTTTTCAGATTGGGAAATACCTACTTCTATTTAAAGATGGTATGAAAAGAGCTGTAGAAAGTAAAAGCCTGAACATGCCAGCAGGGAACAAATATACAGAGGAGAAGGATCCCTTAGGAGTTAGAAGGTTTCTCATTCCTGATTTCTATGCCTGGGAAGATGTGAGAGGTTGAGTATAGAGACAGGCATGGTAAGAAGTGAGGGCTCTTCTGACATGTCACCCTCACAGTCAACCAAATCTAAGGTGAGAGTAAATTAAAGCAGCACTTCTTAAAATGTCATGTGCACACACACACATCATCTTCTAGGGATCTTGTTAGAAAACAAATCCTGACTCCGCAGGTCTGGGTGAAGCCCAAGATGCAACACGTTCCCAGGCGATGCCCATGCTGTTGGTCTGCACGGACAATATCCAGCTGCTGAGAGTCCTAGAAAGTAGGAACAGAGAATATGGAGGTGGGGAAATTACCAAAAAAAAAACTCAGCAGAAGAAAGTTTCATTGAGGAGAATGAAGGCCCATGTTCCAACCAAGAGTGAAAGACCTCACTCACTAAGCAGGATGAATGAAAAATGGCCAAAACAGAAGTACAACCTGGTGAAATTTCAGACTAAGAAGCATGAATTCTCTCTAGAGAAAACAAACAGTTTGTCTGCAAAGCTATAATAATAAAACTGAAATCTCAGATTTCATCAGCAATGCAGGGGCCTCAAATATCTACAGTCTCCTGAGAGAAGATGATTTTGAACCTGGGATTGTATATACCCAGCCAAACTATCACCCCAAGAGCAGGATACTCTGGTGTAAAGCACAACTTACTGAACAAGAACCTTATGGCTTCTGCTTCTTGGGGCTATTTTTCCTATCATCTTTCAATGAATCTACTGGCATAATGGCAATCTGAAATTTAGGAAGAGCAAGGCAGTAAAAGTGAAGTAGTCTAGGTATACAGGTCTAATTTTCTGACTTTACCTAGAAGTCAATAGTTGAATAATATAGAGCTAAAAATGAGATACAGTCATTTAGAAATGGGAGAGTAGGTCATGCCATTTATGGTCATGCCATTTCACCTTTAAGATGGGGAGGTGAAAGCAAGAGGCAAGGAAAGTATTTTAGTGTAAAGAAATGCAGGCCTGTGATGGCATGGGCTTCACAGGAGGCAGTAAAAAGTAGGTTTAGGGAGATTGATTGGCATGAGGGTGAGGTGGGTGGCTATGAGGACTAGGACAGCAAGGAGAGAACCACCTTAGATAAAACGCTTCAGCACAACCAGGGAAAGGGAAACTCGGGTTTCCAGGGAGCCTTTCAACTCTTTGAGTTCATAGGATTTATGGAGATTTAGTCCCATTTAGGGTATTTAAGAGGAGTAAAAGGAAAGGGCTCCAACCTCAGTGTTCTCAACTAAATGCCCTCATTGTGTTTATGGGAGCATTGGCTGGCAGGCTTGACTGGCTATGGGCAGAGCCCGTCCTGGCAAATCTAAACCAGGAGCTAATACATAAAGTGGTGAGAAATTTGAAGAGGCCATGAGCCCAATCAGCAAAGGCAGAGGAAGAGGAGGGGGTAGGGCAGAGCAAAGCAGGAAAGACCAAGTCCAGAGAAGCCCGAGAAAGCAGAGAGAGGGGACCTGCAGTCTCCAGGGCCCTGGGGCTAAGAAAGTGATACCAGCAAGCCAGGGCAGTGTTTCTGCACCCAAGGCAGAGGATGTTTGTTCTCTGCCCCACTTCTTCACATTGCATAGATTCTTGCTAGGTTTGATTTTTAGCCAGATAACAGGTGCAGGGAAGCTAAGATAACCTCACATCACTGAGCTGCTGCCCTAGATGGCTTCAGGCAAGTGTGGAAGGACTGACAGATTCTTTTATCTACAAGACAATGAATGGTGAGAGCAGGCCTAGGCAGGTGTATAATCTAGAATCTAAAAAATGTGTGGACTGACTTGCCTTCATTTGCTTCTAGAGCAAGAGTCAGTAGACCTTTTCTCTAAAGGGCTGTATCACTAATACTTAAAATTTGCAGGCCATAAAGTCTCTGTCACAGCTACTCCACTCTGCTGTTACAGTGTGCAAGTAACTGTAAGAATAACCATGGACCATATGCAAATAAATGGACTTGAGCGTGTTCCAATAAAACTTTATTTACAAAAACAGCTGGTGGGTCAGATTTGGCCCATATGCAATATCTATCAATCCCTGCTCTAAAGTAAAGTCTACTTCCATTATCTCTAGAAATATTGTTCTATTATCTCTAGGAGTATAGTAAACAGAATTATTCTATAAGTCTAAGCAATTACTGAGGAATGATTTTTTAATCTTAATGGCTAACATCATTGAGTCCTTATTAGTTGCCAGACCCTCTATGTTATCCCATTTATTCTTCACATTATAAGGCAGGTACTTGTATCCATATTCTTAGAAATGAAGAGGGTTTTTTTGTTTGTTTGCTTCTCGAGATGGAGTCTCAATCTGTCACCCCAGCTGGAGTGCAGTGGCACAATGTCGGCTTGCTGCAACTTCCACCTCCTGGATTCAAGCAATTCTCCTGCCTCAGCCTCCTGAGTAGCTGGGACTACAGGCACATGCCAGCACACCCAGCTAATTTTTCTATTTTTAGTAGAGATGAGGTTTCACCATGTTGGTCAGGCTGGTCTTGAGCTCCTGATCTCAAGTGATCTGCCAGCCTCAGCCTCTCAAAGTACTGGGATTATAGGCAGGCATGTAAGGCAGTATCCTCTCCTAGTACCTGTGAAGCAGGAATTTGAACTCAGATCTCTCTGATGCTGCTTTCCAGCACTCATTCAGTCTTGCATTTTGCCTTCTAAAACATGCTTCCATCTTATCCCAGCATGGGTAGGCTTTGATCCCAAAATGTAAATGGAATCCTATTTTATATGCATTGGCTTTGAAGGATTCTGTAGTGTAAACTTTTATAAAAAGAAGCATCGTTTTCAGAAACTAAGTAAGCAGCCCTAACTCATTCATAGCCTAACTTAGAATGTGTATATTGTGCATAGCTGATGAGAAGTGGCCTCAGGCCTAAAATTCACACTGCCTTTCAACTTATTTAGCTCTGCAAAGCCTTCCTTCTTAGAAATTAATTTATTGTATGCGATTATCTATGTTGCAGACGTTTGTCAAATACTGGGTTAATTTTTAGGGATTAGCAAGTGTTTGCTGTAAATCCAAATACCAGAAAACACACATCTGAGGTGTAAATAGCTTAATTTGCAAGGTCAGTGGAAGTAAAGACACAGTAATGAAATTGAAAGGCTGTTCACACCATGTATGCTTTCGCTCATTGTTTTGATTACATTGAACAAACATCATTGCTTGGTCTGATTTTGATTAAATGCACAGAGACAAATAAGTGAAAGTCCTTGCCTTCGAGCTGCTTGTATTCTGGTGGGGGAAGACAGGCAATAAATGAACAAGCACAATCTATGATACATCAGATGGTGGTAAGCATGCTAAAGGGAAAAGAAACTAAGAAAGGGGAGATAGGAAGAACGTGTGTATGTGTGCACCGCCGTGAGTGCACGTGTGTGTTGGCGAGTTGACAGGGCTGACACACAACTGTCCCTGCTGGTGAAGAGGATCAGGCAGCAGCTTCTGTGTCAGTACCTCTGCTTCTCCAGTGTTGACTATTTTGAAACATCACGCAAGAGTGGGACTGTCCTTTCAAAGCAATTGACAGGGAGGTCTCACTGGTGAGGTGCCTTCTAAACACGGATGCAGGGAAGGCAGGGACATTTGGAGGGAGGGTATTTCAGGCACAGGTATCTCCAAGAGCAAAGCACAAAGGCAGGTGTGGCTACAAATGGGCAAGGAGGTCAGCGAGGCTGGCCAGGAACATGCCCAGTCAAAGGCACTCGCCCTCCAAGTTGTGATACTTGGCTGTAAAGACTCTGAGAGGCAAATCCACCAGCTTGCTCTTCTACTAAGCAGATTGAATAAACATTGTTCAAGATAGAGTTCATCGCTCTGTAATTTTGAATGGCCCTAAATGATCCTAAATCTTTGTCTAATTCAAAGATCAATGTCCCAGCCACCCAGAAGCAGACTTCTCCCTGGTGTTTACATATCTTACAGTAGACACATTAAGACATTCACGAGTAAAATGGGTACTGTTTTTGTTTTTGAAACTACCACAAAGTACACATGCCGACCCCACCAACCTCCTCCTTCCTGGGTCTTCCAGCAGCATGTTTGTAGCGCCCTCTCCTGTCTGACAATCGCATTGGGCTTCCACCAGACTTGCCTGGGCACACCCTCACTTCCCCATGGCTCAGAATGGCTGAAACTGGCCCAGAGAGAGAAGATTCCCGTTTCCCATGCACTCACGTCCTTCGCCAGCCTAGCCTACATTTAGCAGTTTTATTGTTTAAAGATACTGTCTCCTGCGGTCTCTTAACGTCTCTTGTCTCTGGCTTGCATCCGGCTCCCAGTCAACAAGCAGGTGAGCATTCCTGCGCCAGTATTGGTGGTTTGGGGATATTCTCTTCCATTTCTCCATGTCTCTTTTCCTCCTTTCCTGGAGAACTGGCAGGCACAAGCAGGGAGGAGGATGAAAGTTAGAACCTCAATCTGTTTAGGTCTGCCCAGTCAATCAAATCCCAGGGCTTGAAAGCCAGGAGTAGACCCCACAGTGGTTTTGACCTTGGCACAGAAGCTTTCAGGCTTCTCTTAGCCCAGCCAAGCCATGGACATGCATTGAGCACTTCGGCCCATTCTCCTAAGGGAATGAAAGCAAATTTTAATGGGTAATGGAGGGTGGGGATGGAGCCCAGATTAGGATTGTACCTACTCCCAAATTTAGATGTTGAAACCCTAACCCTCAATGTGATCATATTAGGGGGTGGGGCGTTTGGGAGGTGCCTAGCTTTAGATGAAGCCATGCGGATGGGGTCGCATGATGAGATTGGTGTCCTTGTAAGAAGACAAAGAGACACAGTCTCTCTCCCCCCATCTCTCATTATCTACCTCAATTCTCCCTCTCTTTCTCTCTCTCTCTCTCTCTCTCTCTCTCTCTGATCTGCGCTTTGTGCAGACACAGCAGCACACAGCAAGAAGGTGGCTGTCTACAAACCAGGAAGAGAGGAACCCTCACCAAGAGCTGAATCAACCAGCACCTTGATCTTGGACTTCCCATTCTCCAAAACTATGAGAAATAAATGCCTGTTGTCAACAAAATTTAGCTCTGCACACCGATAAAGGTGGCAACAAAGCAGTAAAAAAAAAAAAAAAAAAAAAAAAAATTAAGTCCATAGGGTGTAAATGAAACAGATGAGCCGTGAGCTGATGACTACTGAAGTGGGCATAGATAAGCAGGGAGGTCTGTGCCAACACTGTCCAAAAGTATATCACGTGGGCCATATATGTCATTTCAAATTTCCCAGTAGCCACATTTTAAAAGTTAAAAAGAAATAGGTGAATCCATTTTTTTTTTTTTTTTTTTTTTTTTTTGAGACGGAGTTTCGCTTCTTGTTACCCAGGCTGGAGTGCAATGGCACGATCTCGACTCACCGCAACCTCTGCCTCCTAGGTTCAGGCAATTCTCCTGCCTCAGCCTCCTGAGTAGCTGGGATTACAGGCACGAGCCACCATGCCCAGCTAATTTTTTGTATTTTTAGTGGAGACGGGGTTTCACCATGTTGACCAGGATGGTCTCGATCTCTTGACCTCGTGATCCGCCTGCCTCAGCCTCCCAAAGTGCTGGGATTACAGGCTTGAGCCACCGCGCCCGGCCCGTGAATCTATTTTTTAAATGATCTTTAACTCAATAGATTCAAACTAGAATCATTCCGACATGTGTCCATAGCCCAATCTGAAGTGCTCTGTTTCACGGCTTTTGGTTTCCATACTGAACGGCAGAACTCTGTGCTAGACACTCTACTTTTATGCACGTTGAAAACATTTTCCAGAATAAAAACAAAAAGTTGACAAACAACCCAACATGTCTGTTGCTGAAGCTGCCCAGTCTACGGTGTTTCGTTATGAGAGCTGGAGCTGAGACGGGGACTCGGGCCCCTCTCTCTCCGATTGAGATTAACAAACCACTTCTACCCCTTCCACTCTTTCCCTTTCTCCATCTTCAACACAGAACAAAAATGAAAAATGAATGCCACGAGTTATTTACTGGAAGCCCTTGTTTCAAGGCAGTGAGGTATCTCAGTTCCCTGCAGGTGGGGTAGGTGGCTTTGCGAGAAAGTCTCTACTCTGGGGGCCCCCGGCCCAGCCCCACCTGCAGCAACCCTGAGAGCAGCCTCACGATGAGGAACAAGACGCCGGGAACGGCACTGCTGGGAAGCACAAATGAGTGATTTTGCTCTGCAGCCCCATACTTTAAAAGCCATCTCCACTCTGCCTACCCTTCTGGTCTCATTCATTTTTCTTCTAAACCGAGCTTGTCCAACCCTTGCGCTCACTCCTGCCGCCTTCTTAGCCCCAGCAAAATCGCCACCACAGTGCACTCCTTGGTGGAGGGCAGCCCCCAGCAACTTGGGAAGCAGAGAACTTGGGATGAGAGAGTAGGCACAGGGCATGGGGAGGGAGTGAAAGCACGTGCCGCCACCTCCCTGGTGTCACTGTCACTGCCTCGTGGCTGGTCCCTGCCAGTCCCTGGCACAGATCTGGACTGCCAGAGGATACAATCTCACCCTGCAATTGCACGCTCTGTTCTAGCTGCTGTTACATTTGAGATTGAACATAGAAAAAAAAAAAAAAAAAAAAAAAAACACAATAACCATATTGAAAAGCTGACTCTGTCCCTGCCCAGCCTTTGGTTTTTGTGGGGGAAATGGAGTTCGATGGGGAGGGATGGCAGGCTAAGGAGGATCTAGGCCTTCTGTGGCTGAGCAGCTCCCTCTGACTGTCCTGGGTTTCGCCTTCTGGCTCCTTGGCTGGGACATGGGGTAACGCACCTCCCGCTCCGAAGGCTCCCTCTCAAGATTCTGCAGGGGCGCCCTTTCATTGACTACATGTGGGATGAAAGGCTAGGAAAATGGCCCTATTTGGGGTTCAGTGAGTGTTTTCCTAGAAGGGTGACATTTGAAAAATCACATCCACTTGGAAAGGGAGAAGGAGACAGAGCAGAATGACCCGGGCTTCTCCTTCTCTTTGAAAATGTGTTGTGATGCTCTCTGCGTCCTCCCCCTCCTCTGGAATTTACCGAGCCAAATGTTTGGAGAGGAGGGTCTTCCACAAGGTGCGGGACCTGGGGATGGAGGGAGATGGGATATAGATGAGGAAGACCCAGGTCCCGTCCGAGTGTGCCGGGAGAGCTGTCAGCGTGGGCTCCAACAGGAAGGGGCAGGCTTGCAACGAGGAAACGGATTAGAGCCTGGGAAATCCTCGCAGCCCTCCTGACGTGGCGTCCGCTGCAGCTGCACCGATGCAACCTCTAATTATACCGCTGGTGGCAAGAATGAGCTCATGCTGTCTGCAAGTGACTTTCCCAGTTACCAGCCTCTCTCAAAGTGGCAGACTCCCAGCTCAGCCTTCTCCCGGGCCAGCAACACTCTGGCAAGAAGCAAAATCAGAGAGTTCCTTCCTGTGTGTGTGTGTGTGTGTGTGTGTGTGTGTGTGTGTATGGGCTGTGGCCAAAAAGAGCTCAAATCTTCATCCTAGATGGATAGAGACAGAAATTTGTAATAGGAGCTGCAGGTGGAGTGACATCCTTTCCTCTCTAACTTGCAGGCACGCCTGGAGACTTCCAGCAAAGAAAAAAAAAACCTCCTTCCTCGCCCCAGCCCCTGGTGGGCGCCCCGTCCCACATGTTAGGGATTAAACTCCCACAAGAAGGTTTGCAGGCCTTCAAAAGGTTGTGCAAGAGGCCTCCTCTTAATAAGGGAGTGACGCTGTTTGAGGCCCGAGGCACATGAGGCTCAGATTCCTGGCTGCCGGACTTCTGGGAATTGAGCATGATTAGGGTGGAATCCACCCAGGTTTCAGCCCTTTGTGTCCACACGAACTCCCAACTCTGTGATGTAAACAGAGATGCAGCCCTTTCTGCTATCCGGCCTCAGAGAGAGGAGAGGTTCTCAGCAAATACGGCTCTCAGGCCCCCTCTGTGAGCGAACAGTGTAACAGCACCCTAAAGACCAGTGCTCTTCCTGATAGTCTGGGAAGGGCCTGAGCTCGAAGCTGGGGACATTCAGAGTACGTAGAGGGTGTGTACTGTCACATCTGGGCATCATTAAGCAGGTGGGCGTGGCATGGCCACCATCTAGGCTCCCTGCCCCCAAAGGCCTCCCATTTACCAATCAGCCAGCCAGAGGGGCTTCAGCTGGGGAGGTAGCACAGGTTGCCAGGGGGAAGCCTTGTTTGAATTACGTGATTGAAGGGCTGTAGGGAAGGCAGGCCAGCTTCTCAGACATTTTCAATAAATGCTCACGGTTCTTCTTCCAAAGCAGGTGAAATGAGACTGTGTAAGTAAGGATATATTTGCGGCGGCTGTGTCTATTCTACAGCAATCAGAAGGGGTGTCCTTGGGGTGGGAAAGAGCTGGCAATCAGTGAGTGACTGTCCTAGACTTCAAGGACCAGAAAGGCTAGACAGCAGTGGGGGCCCAGACTAAGCAGGACACAAGAGAGAGAAGAGGGAAGTGCTGTGGTAAACAGTGGAGGGTCTCACTAGCTCTTTGTTTCCCAGAAAACGTATCAGACACGCAGGGCCGACTTCTCCATTAAGCACCTCAAGCTCAGGGCCAGGGCCCATCGTCTTCTGGGGACCCGTGAACATGTTTTCATTTCTTTTAAAGCCAGAAAAAAATAAAGCTTTAGGTTGAACACATGTTTTACTATGCAATGTTAATTATACTTTTCTTTATGCCAACACAGTGGCAAAGTATTATTTTTAATATTTTTGTTTGCAGGGAAAGAGTCTACCAAGGTGAAGGCCCCTTAAATTTTCCTGGTGCCCAGGAAAGTTTCAGTGGAGCCTGTGAGCCCTAGCGGAGCTTCTCGGAGGACGTGCTAGCTCTGGGCCGCAGCAGAGGACGCCTCCGGCCTCACTTGTTTGAATTCCTCCACCAATGTCCCGTTCTTCTACCCTTTACAAGCCGAGCTCCGAAGAGGAAAGAAACATAGAACGCACGCGCCTTGGCACCAACTTCACTTTCCGGGGCTTCTGCAGGTCCCAAGCCTCCCGTGTCTCCTCTTCCGCCCTGAGCCATCTCCAGACATTGGAGAGCCTGACTTGGGCAGGAGAAACTGGAATCCACCGGTGGGCCGAAGCCCTTTTCCCAACCGCCGCCCCCACCCCCGCCCCCCCCCATCACTCCATGTCCGGAAGGAGGCCGGGGGTCCCGGCTAAAGGAGAATCTGGGGGTCCTGTCAGGTCTTTGAAAGAGGGGTGCGGGCGAGGCTGGAAGGACAGGCTGGGCTGAGAGCGGAGGGGCTCGCGCTCATCTCTCCCGGCGCGGCCGGAGGTTGGCACTGCTGCCCCCCGGCGGGTCCCGGAGCCAGTGGGCGCCCGCGGCCGCTCAGTCAGATTGTGTTTCTGCGGGGCTCGCTCCCGGGCCTGGCTCGGGGCCGCCGCCGCCGCCGCCGCCCCTCCCGGCGCGCAGGCTGCTCTCCAGTCGCGGCCACGGGGTAGCGCTCGGCCCCCCTCTCCGCGTCTCCGCCTCCGCCTCCGCCGCGCTCGTCCCCGGCTCACGCTGCCCCCGCAGCTCCGGCTCGGCGCAGGCAGGAGCGGCTCTCAGGACGCCGAGCCCGGGAAGCGGAGGGCGGCGGGCTCGGCGAAAGGCGGCGGCGGCGGCCGAGGCGCTGGGGCGGCCGCTGCTCCTCCGGCCCGGGAGGGAGGTCGGCGATCGCCGGGCGTCCGAGGGGGCGCCGAGTCCCCGGAGCCGGGGCTGCCCGCCGGGCTCTCAGTGCGCCTCCCTGAGAGCTCCGGCCGGGGCGCGGCGGAGGGCAGAGCCGCCGGTCTCCATCCTCCGGCCGGCAGGAGGCTCCGCGCCCGGGCGCCGGCCACAGCCCGCGTCGCGGAGCCCAGTACCCGCCCCTGCCGCCCTGCGGCCGGCGCGGACATGGGCGCTCCAGGCTGCTCGCCCGGCTCCGGGACCCGCAAAGTTTGCTAGCCGGCTGGGCGCGGAGCCCAGGGCGCGCCCGGCCTCGGCGCCCCGGGAGGGGACCCGGAGTGTCTGGATTCGGCGCGAGGGCGGTGGAGCCCAGAGGGGTGGCTCGGCCCCGCCAGATGCCGCCTGCAAAGTTAGAGAGAAGAAAACTTCAGCTCCAGGGAGATTCGGACCGCTATGCTCACCGCGCCCCCCGAAACCCGCGCCCCTAAAAGAACCCCCGCACACGCGTCTGCCGCCGCGCTTGGCTCGGGCCGGGTCCCGGGGGCCCGGCGCCTGGAACGGTGGTGACTGCGTTGGCCGAGAGAACCCCACCAGGGGGCGGGGAGGGGGCGGGGGGCGGGCAACGTGGCCACGGGAGGAAGTTTCCTGAAGTTGTCAGTTTATTCCGGAGCTCGGCCGGCGACCCGGCCGGATCGCAGAGGCAGCCCTGCCTGGGTGAAGTCGGAGTTGGGGTGCTCACGGAGAGAGGCGCCCTCGTCGGAGAGGGCGGCTTGGCCTCTTTCGGCCTTCTCGCCCCTCGCCTTCCGGGAGCGCTGCCGGGCTCGGACTAGGACAGAAGAGGAGGAGGAAAGGTTGAGGTGACCAGCGCTGCCCCTCCCGGACTTAATACGCCCGGGGCGCGGAGCCGCGTAGACTGACTGTCTCCCGGGACGGAGCCACGGGGTACTGGACCCCACCAGGATTATAAAACAGGGCGGAGGGACGGGAGACCTCGAGGACCCCCCTCCAGGCTGGTCACCATGTGGGGGCTTTGGATCTGGACGCTGCTGGCTCTGCATCAGATCCGCGCGGCCGGAGCCCAAGGTAAGGAGGGACCCCCACGTGGGGACGGGGAAGGAGCTGGCAGAGGGGGCGGGGGAGGGGCGGCGGGAGACCGCCGGCCTCACGGTGGCCTCCTGGACACCCGGCTTAGCCGCGGCAGAGCCCTCTCCAGGGAGTTTCAAGACGCCCCCATCTCCCGAGTTTTGGGGCTCTTTTGGGGGTGGAGCAGTCTCTCCGAGACTTGTGGCTTCCGAATGGGGGAATGTGGTGACGACCTGGGGAGGCAGAAAAGAGCCCAAGGTGAGGTGGGAGGGGCGCTCCCCTCCCCCCGTTTGCTGTGGATGCCCTGCGCTGGCTGGGGAGGGGTGCGACATTCCGTGCCGGGCGCCGCGCTCGGCTCCAATGAGCTCCCCTAGACTGAGCTCCTGGTTCCCTGCTCCGTGTCTGCGGGGAAGGGCAGGGCGTCTGCCGGGCAGGCGATGGCCTCCCTGGCGCGAGGGAAAGGGGTGGGCGGGCGCTGGGTGCCAGGTCGCTCGCCCAGGGAGAGTAATCGCCCGCCGTGGCCACGTACGGGAACCCGCGCCTGGCTGCCCGCCCCTGGCTGCCCCGCCGGCCGCTGGGGCTGGGGTGCTTCGCTGCGCGGGCCTGGAGCCGGGGTCGCGGGTGCAGCCGCGGACCCACCGGGGGGTGGTGCAAGGGGAGGGTCTGAGGCCTCCCCTCCCAGCCCTCCACCTGCACCCAGCATCCCCGCCCCTGCCTCCAGCCTCCGCGGTTCGCTCGATCGTCTGTGCAGCCGCTCGCTGCTGTGACCTGTGGCTGCCGGGAGCAGCCTTATGGTGAAGGGCTAGTGGTTTTGGGACCGTTGCGAAGGATCCGAGACGTGACCTGCGCTGCCGGCTTCCTGAGGGTGGATGCCCAGACGTCTCACTGGTCCCTGGGCAGGTCCCCGCGGGGAAGGGCGGCTGCACCGGCGGTTCCTCGCCTTTGGGGTTCGCCGAGCCAGACAGTGGTGTCAGCGGTGTCCGAGCGGCGCCTGCTGGGGGTGGAGGGAGACGGAGCCTGGACTGAGCTCCAGGACTCGCAGGGCTAGGCCTTCACTCTCCCAAGCTCGAGAGGGGGCCAGACCCCGCTGGGGGCCGGACTCAGGGGACTGCAACCCACTCCCCACGCTGCCTCTTGGCCCTCCAGACCTTCTGGGAAGAAGGAACCCCCGTGCGCCTAGCGTCAGGCCATCCAGAGAGCCAAGATCAAAGAGACGAAAATAATCAGCTCTCACTCACAGGGCTGAGGGGAGGATTTTACGAGGTAATTTACGTAAAAGCACTTAGAAATTTTGTAACGAGCCCTATAAATGTAAGGTAATAAAAGTTATTATTTTTATGATTATCATAAAATCTTGGAGCAAGCGAGGAGCTCAGAGGTCGTCTTATTCTAGCAGCCATTTAACAGATAGGGAAACTGAGGCCAAATGGTATCAAGTGACTTGCCCAAGGCCACTCCGTGATCTGGGGGCAGAGGCAGGTCTGGAACCAGGTGAGTTCTGAGCCCTCTCCCTCAAACCGGGACCAGCCGCCTGGAGTCTCTTTGTCTAGGGCGCCTCTTTGCGGGGTCCCAGGAGGACCCTGATGCTGGCGAATAGGAATGGGTTGTCCTTCATCCTCGAGCGGCCTCACGGTTGTGCTCTGAGATAACCAGTGTTAGTAGCCAAAAGCCTGGATGGCATGGAGGGAAAGGGATGCCTAGCATCTGTCTGGACCTTTCTAACTTCATGGTTTCCCTGGGCAGGTGGCTCACCAATTCCTGTCTCATCTAGGACCAGGCCCTTATGGAGTCCCCAGGGCACCTGATGGTCCTTCCTGCCCCACCCCCACACCTGTGCTATCCACTGGAGGCCAAGATCCCATCCCTCCTGCTGAAGTTAAGGCCAGGTGGTCCCTTGCCCCTGCGCTTCCTGCAGGAGGGGCTCCCCTGTCAGAAGCAGAGAAGGTCTCTCTGATTGATTCACTTCCTCTCTGCCTTTCTTCTTTGCTGCCTTTTTGCATGTCAGTCTGCCCAGGTCCCTGCTGCTCTGCTCATGTTCTCTGGCTCCGAGCGTGTTTTCCAGCATCAGGCCCTCCTGCCATGTGTGTCCCCGGCAGCAAACCTTGCAGAGGATTGTGGGAAGGCGATCCTAGGCTTGGGCAGTGCTGGGTTTAGAGGTTGGAGGGGGTGGGATTAGGGCATAGGGTCTTTTCTTATCTGCTTTGGAGTTAGAGAATGAGTTTCTCCTAGTCTCAGGCCATGACGTTAATCCTTTGGGGGTAGCTGAAGCCACCAGCTCTGTCATTTCTGAGCCCCCAGCCCGGTTCTCAAGGCATGGCACAGAATGAGGGACCAAACAATTGTTCTTCCCTTGAGACAAACTTCACATCGGCCAGTGTCACCAGATTTTATCTGGGCCTAGCCTGGTTGTTTTTCTTAGGTGCTGGATCTGAGAGACATCACCTGGATATACTGAAAGCTAACATTTACCATCATCTCTACACCTGATGGGTCACATGATTCAAACTCATTTCCCAAGCAAAGTGCGGTGAGGTTGTCAAAGAGCATTGCCTTTGGCAGCAGAAAGAACGGGTTCTCATGATCTGGCTTTGCAGCTTCGCTGCAGAGGCCTTCAGCAAGACTCTTGGCCACTAAGAGCCTCAGTTTCCTCATCAGGACCTTGGCAATAATAGCTCTTGCCTTATAGAATTGCTAGGAGAATTCAAGGTATTCTGGGGACAGGGGCCCAGCCAGTGCCTGGCACACAGAAGGTACTTAATACATGGCAATTATTACTACTGTTATGATGGTTTTAACGCTAAGCTAGGAGTCCATGAAGAATGGTACCCTGCCACCCACCAATAAGATCTTGAATTCTTTTTCCTTACCCAGGAGGTTTCTTTAACTTCCTTTCAGGGCCACATTACTATGTCTCCAAGAGTGATCCTCAAGTACTTAGCTCCCAGGGAGTTGTAGCAATGCAGATTCTTGGGCTCTACTCCCAGTCACTGTGATTGGAAAGGTCTGGGTGAGCCTGGAAGTCTTTTAACAAGAGCCTCAGAGAGATTTCTCATGTGCTTGGAAGCTTGATTACTGCTGGAGGTCATCCTGGCCAGCCTGAGAGGTTGGGAGGAGGGCAGGAGCAGTCGAGCCCGATGGTCCAGAAGTTTCTTTCAAGAGAATTATGCCTAGGGGAAGAACAGAAGGAAGGGAATCTGAGCCGAGTGAACAAGGCAGTGGGGAAAACCCTGAAAGAGGACTGGAACCCCCAGCTCTAGAGGCTCCTGAAAGGCTCCAAAGGGAGAGAGTTTAGTGCTGGGAGCTAATCACAATAAAAGCCAACAGTACACGAGGGAGCGGATGAAAGTTTAATTACATGGTGTGGCTAAGCTGTAATTATTAATTACTGACAGCAAAAAATAACTTATTGATCAAGGCCTTTTGCTAATTACCAGGAGGCCCAGTGTCGTGCTTGCCTGGGGCTCAGCTGTCAAAAGCCCCACTAGAGAATGGAATGGGGGTATCCCTGCTCTCCCATGCCCCTCTTTCCCTCATCCTTTGTACCCCTTGGCTTCAGCTGGGGAGTCTGGAACATTCTGGCAGTGGTTAGATAAGGGATACAGCTTGGTGCTTCCACTGGCTGCAGAGAATCACCCCCGCCAGGGAGGAACACAGGACCCCCACCCAGAGGCTGCCTTCTGCTGGCTGCCTGACACCTGCCTCAGAAATCCCACCCTCAACCCCCCAACACGCCCCCCACCCCCGCTTCATGCACTTGTTGGGCAAATATTTATCGACTGTCTCTCCCCCGTGTCCTCTACTGGAAGGCCGGCACAGGGGCCAGGAACCTTGTTCTACAAGGGAAAGGAGGCTGGGAAGGGGGCCAAATTCTTTACAGTGATCCTCTGTTTAAACAGCGCCTGAATGGCTGACTTTAAAATGAAGTGTTAACCTGCATGTTGGTTTGCATTTGACTTTGTACCACAGGACGCAGTCAGGCTGTAAGCTAACCAGAAAGGGAGAATGAGCTTGTCTTCTATCCTAAGGACCCGTGGGAATCATTGCATTTGACTTGAAAGACACACGAAATGTCATCTAGGACCATCCTCTGCCCACTGGGCCGTCTGATCTCTGCTTATAAACCCTTGATAACGGAGGACGCACTACCTCTCAACAAAAGCTTGTTATGTTTTATGTTGATGAAGAAATTGATCTCCTTAGCCAGGCGCTGTGGCTTATGCCTGTAATCCCAGCACTTTGGGAGGCCAAGGCGGGTGGATCACCCAAGGTCGGGAGTTTGAGACCAGCCTGACCAACATGGAGAAACCCCGTCTCTACTAAAAATACAAAATTAGCTGGGCATAGTGATGCATGCCTGTAATCCCAGCTACTCGGTAGGCTGAGGCAGGAGACTCGCTTGAACTCGGGAGGCGGAGGTTGTGGTGAGCCGAGATCGTGCCATTGCACTGCAGCCTGGGCAACAGGAGCGAAACTCTGTCTAAAAAAAAAAAAGAAAAAAAAGAAAATTGGCCTCCTTATAGCTGGTTTTCCATCTGGCTGTGGTTTCCTCTGATTGGCTGGAGCCCACTCCCTGTCCCTCCTGACTCCTAGCTCCTCTGGGAGGCAGGAGGCTGATGTGGAATTGATGTCGGGTGTTACCGTGCTCCCTGCGGGGGTTTCTACCCTGCTCCCCCTGGAGCATGTTGTCGAAGACAGCCCTGGAGCTACCTAAAGCGGTGGGAATTAGTCATCATAATTTGGGGCCTTGGGATGCCAATAGCAACAAATGGGCCAGCAGCAACTGGCGGCTGTGGCCCACTGCCTGTAATGGAAAGGAAAACAAGCTCGTTGCCGAGACACCCGGTGCCCCCTCCCCTAGGTGTCCCACCGCCAGCTGTCCATGTGCTGGGCAGGAGGCAGGGCCAGTGAGCAGTGCTGAACAGGGACTGTCGAGGGCTGTTTGGTGTCCCAGGGGGAGGGAGAGAGGGAGCTTCGGGGCTTGTCCCCTCAGACTCTCTGGGCCCTGTGCCTGAACCAGAAAGCCTCTTGCTGAGCCCGGGGAGCCCTGGGCAGGCCCTTCTCCTGCAGACGTGGTGAATTGCTCCCAGTGTGGCTTCTGCCCCTTTGAATCCTGCCTCCATCACTGGGCGATGCTCAGCTGAACCTGTTTTCTTGTCTTTAAAATGCGTAAAGTTAAAAATAGTTGTATCTACAAGCCAGGTTCAGTGGCTCACAATTGTAATCCCAGCACTTTGGGAGGCCGAGGTGGCAGATTACTTGAGGTCAGGAGTTCGAAACCAGCCTGGTTAACATGGGGAAACCCCCATCTCTATTAAAAATACAAAAATTAGCCAGGCGTGGTGGCAGGAGGCTGTAGTCCCAGCTACTTGAGAGGCTAAGGCAGGAGAATCTCTTGAACCTGGGAGGCGGAGGTTGCAGTAAGCTAGGATCACGCCACTGTACTCCAGCCTGCGCAACAGAGCGAGACCCTGTCTCATTAAAAAACAAAGTTGTATCTACCTTACAGAGTTGTCTTGGATGACCAAATGAGATTGCCCAGATCACTTTGAAAATGCCCTTTGTAAATGTTAACTGCTTATAATGTGTCTGTCACAAGCTAGGAGGATATCCCAATCACTGCCCCTCTGCTCCCCAGACATGAGCCTTCTCTCTTCCCTCATCTCCCCTAATATGATGTGAGTTCCCCTGCACTCACTCCTGTCCACACACTGACTGCCTGTTGTTCTTGAAACTCACCAGGGTTCCTGCCTTTCCATCAGTGGTGCCTCCACCTCCCAGATGTCTGCAAAGTCTACCCCTTGTTTCCTCCGAGACTTCCTTCTAATGTCTCTTATTCATCTGGGAGCATCCTATAATGTGGCATCTCCCAGCACCCACCCCCTCCCCCTGCATCACTTTCTCCATTGCACTCAGCTCCAGCTGACATATATTGACCTGTTTGTTTATTACTGTTCTCTCCAGAGGGCAGGGGTATATTCCAAGCCACTAGGGCAGTGCCTGGCACATAGAATGAATTAGCATAATATGAGGAATGAATGAATGAATGAACGAACGAACGAACACTTACTGGAGGCATATAGCCTGCAGTCATCTGGTTCCTACCAGCTCCTCCTCCCAGGCAGCTCGCCTCATCTCCAGAGCTGATTGACTTGTGAAATGCCTCTGGTCTCTACATCCAGCACACCCCATGCCATGTAGCCCTCAGTGCATGGAGCAGCCAGGCACCTCAAAAGTGGTAGCCCTGCCCTCCAGCAGATGTACCCATGGAATGGGATAGTGTTGCCATTGAGACAGGAGCTTCTGCTCAGATTTTCTGGCTGACTTCCCAGCTTTTCCTGACTCTGGCCCGACAGATGAATCTGCCTCTAGCAGGCCTGCTCTCTGGGTTGGGCAGCCCCTGGGTCTTTACTGAAGTCCCATCAGCTGAGCTCCAACTTTATGACATGAAGGAAATTGAGAGGAGTGGTAGGAGGTTTGGGGGTTAATGCCATCCATACATGGATGCACCATGTGAAAGACACAGGGTCGTTGATTAATGCTGCTCCAGAGGAGAAGGGAGAGGAAGATCTTGCATCAACACTTAAATTCCCAGCCGGGCATGATGGCTCATGCCTGTAATCCCAGCATCTTGGGAGGCTGAGGGAGGTGGATCGCCTGAGGTCAGGAGTCTGAGACCAGCCTGGCCAACATGATGAAATCCTGTCTCTACTGAAAATTTAAAAATTTAGCCAGGTGTGGTGTCGCATACCTGTAATTCCAGCTACTTAGGAGGCTGAGGCAGGAGAATTGCTTGAACCCGGGAGGCAGAGGCTGCAGTGAGCCGAGATCATACTGTAACTGCACTCCAGCCTGGGCGACAGAGGGAAACTCCATCATATACACAAAAATAATAATTCCTTAGATTGTGTTTCTTCTGATTGCAGCCCATTCATTAGAATGGATTACATGGTCCCACTCAATTGAGCTGGCAAGGGAGCTGGGAAGTACAGGCTTTGATGTGCTGGAAAAAGACAACCAGATCTCATGCACTGGCAATGCCTAGTGTTCCTTCACAACCACAGAGAAGACACTGTGGTCTCTGCATGTCATACAGAGGGTTACTTCACACAAGACATTTTTACTTTACACGCTCCTAAAGCAGAACCCCAGTCTGTACTATTACTTCCTTGTTCAGAGGCTTATTTCATTCCCCGTAAGCTGTTGAGAAGTGGTAGGTATAGGATTGGTGTCTCGGAATTGGGCTGACCTGGATTCGAACTCTGTCATTTGCTGTCTGTGGCACTCTGGGTTAAGTCATTTAACATTCTCAACCTCTATTTCTTTGTCTGTAAAACAAGGAGAAAAGCTCTCCGAGGCTTAAATGAGATGATACACATAGAGCACTGAGAATATTTAATAAATGACTTTAACTCTATTTGTACTTCTGTGCTTGCCCCTCAAGATCTCAGACTGCATTAAGACAGCGTCTCTTCTCTAGTATCTTTGCTGTATATTTCACCCACATTTTCCACATCTTCTCACCTTTTTAAAAATTTATTTGTGAGATAGAGTCTTGCTCTGTCACCTAGGGTGGAGTGCAGTGGTACAATCTCAGCTCACTGCAACCTCCGCCTCCCAGGTTCAAATGATTTTCCTGCCTCAGCCTCCTGAGTAGCTGAGATTACGGGCATGTGCCACCACGCTCGGCTAATTTTTGTAGTTTTAGTAGACACAGGGTTTCACCACATTGACGAGGCTGGTCTCAAACTCCTGACCTCAATTGACTCACCCACCTCGGCCTCCCAAAGTGCTAGGATTATAGGCATGAGCCACCACACCCGGCTCACCTCAATTTCTTTAGCTTCTTCCCCAGTTTAGAACCTTCTTGTCTTTCCTTCCATCCTGAGCTCACATTTGGTGCCCAGTTCTGCTTGTCAGACATGGCAAGATGCATTATAGCCATCGTCTGCCTCAGTCCTCCCCATGACTCTGACATGTCGATAAACTGAGGCTGAGAGATTAGCCACCCAAGGCCCTCTAGCAGAGAAGTTAAGGAGGCAGAATTCGAACCCAGGGCTCTCTGGTGGCAACGTCTGTCCTCTTTCCCCTGCTCCAGGCTGCCTTTGGCTTCCACAGCGTACGTCACTGTCTTTCCAAGGAGAGATGGTGATTCTCCAGGGAGATGCCCAGTTGTGCTGTTTGAAGACTGAGGCTGGTCCAGGGAGGGTGGTAGAGTTTGAAAAGAGGCCTTGGAACTCCTCCTCCTGTTCCTTTTCTTCCTCCTCCTTCTGGTCCTCCTGTCTCTTGCCTCCACCCTGGCTGTGTCCTCACTGGGCCTTAACTTGGCAGAAGATTGAAGGTCTTCTCCTCTTCTCCTTGTCTCCGTCCGTCTCTGGGGTGGGGATGCCCCAGAGCTGTTTGAGGAGTTCCCTTAAGGTATTTGGGGCATTCACCACCGGCTTGCCAGTAACTGAGCCACACAAGAGCCTTCTACATTGAACGGGGTATGAGGGTGGGGAGGACGAGGGAAGAAAGGCAATTAAAATTTGATGCCACATAGGAAGCTCTTAGTGACCCAGAGAGGTGATGAAATTTTGATGATGTGACAGTCTTAACGGAAGGAAATATTATTTGCCATAATGAGGCTCATTCATGGAATTTGGCGTCTGGGGCAGACACCAGTGACTCTCAAGGGCCTGCTAGAGCCAGGACTCTGGAAACTTCCCCCTCCCCCTGGCACCTCCCTGGAGGTACAGATCCGGGAGGCAGAGGTGTTACCCAGAATCTGAGTGAAAGTCAAAAATACCACAGGGCACCTGAATGGTTGGGCTGTCACCACATAATGTGAGGTACTTATGAATCTGGAGCTGATGCTTCATTTGCTGCTTCGAACTGTGAGAGCCAGTGCAGAAAGGGGCAGCAGAGGCCCAGGAGGGACAGCATAGAGTGCCGAGAAACCTGCAGTGGGTCAGGTGTGGTGGCTCACACCTGTAATCCCAGCACTTTGGGAGGCAGAGGCGGGTAGATCACTTGAGGACAGGAGTTGGAGGCCAGCCTGGCCAACATGGTGAAACTCCACCTAAAAATACAAAATGCAAAAATAAGCTGGGCATGGTGGCACATGCCTATAATCCCAGCTACTTGGGAGGCTGAGACAGGATACTCTCTTGAACCTGGGAGGCGAAGGTTGCCATGAACTGAGATGGCACCATTGTACTCCAGCCTGGGTGACAGAGTGAGACTCTGTCTCAAAAAAAAAAAAAAAATAGAAACCTGAAATGCAGGTGTCTCCCTGGGTTCAAATCCTACCTGTGGTTTACTGCCTGGGTAACATTGGATGAGTTACACAGCCTGTCTGTGCCTCAGTTTCTTCATCTGTAAAATGGGGATAACAGTTGGGTTGTGACAGGGTTTGACGAGCTGTGCTAAGCTCTTGGGATACAGTGCCGTGTGTATTGTAAACACTGAGTAGGAGTTTGTCACGTGATGGTCCTTAGTATCTTTATCCTGGAAGCAAGATCAGTTTGGGGCCTGCAATTTGACAGGTGTCTCTGCTCCCAAGGCTTTTGTTCCTTTTGTCTTTCCCAGACCTGCCAGTGGCATGTAAACTTCTGCCTTTAGGGATTTATTTATTTGGTTAAGACATTCTCTGTCTCCAGCTTAAAATGCAAATATGGCACAGAGAACCCACCTATGAAGCTATCACCAGCTGTTCGGCCTGAAGTTCAGGGGATGTATTAGATCCTTCATAAAATCTCAAATGTATGTGGGTAGCCTTCACAGACACCCCATTTGCTCTTCACCCCAGTCTATGAAGGCGGTTGGCCGGAAAGTATTAACGTTACTCGTATTGTGAGCATGGAAATCCAGAAACATTAAGTAACTTGCCGAGGACGCTTGATTTGTAAGAAAGAGATGATGAATGCGGGTCAGCTGCCTCCCAGCCCATTGCTTTCAATGTGGCCAAGATACCCACATTCAGGAACTGTTCTCAGTGCTGCTTTGGGCTGGTGGACCAGGGTAGGCTCATTTGATCACGGGCTTCTCCTTAGCTTGGGTGGGCCCAGGAGGCAGCCTGGGGTCGCCTCTCCTCTCTGTAAGGACACGTGGAGCCCCCTCTTGATGTCTACAGGGTCTTAGTGATAGGGTCTGGATGCTGAGACCTGTCACATCACCCCGTTGCTCTCAGAACTCTGGTAGCGTCCCCACAGTGCGATTCAATGGCAAATTCCACAATCTGGCCCTACGCACCACTGCGATCTCGCATCCGCCTGTCCCCACGCCAGCCTTCCACCAGGCTCCCACCACCCTCCCCACCCTGGCTGCCTTCCTTTCTCCCCTTTAAAACCCCTGTTCTCTTCTCCACTGACCCCAGGCAGACCAACTAGTGTGACGCCATCCCTGACCCCCAGCTGGGACCCCTCCTCCTCAGTGTTCCAGTCTAGATGTCTTGCTGGGCACTTTGGCCTGTTGATCCTGAATTATCTTTTAATATCTGCGTGTAACTGATTCCTTTAATTGTGAACTCCTTGAGTTCGGATAATAACCCTTCATCCACAAGGACCGAGGCATTAGACATAAATTATTTCTTGAATGAACACACTTAACTCTTTTAAGGGTGCTAAGGAGGTAATAGTGAAGTCAGAGAGAAAGATAACAAGTTCGTGATTCTGTATGGGCCTCAGAGGCCACGAAGGAAGAGACTTATCGGGTCCTTCGGGGCCAGGCCTGTTAGCCTGTGTTGCCAGAAGTGTCCTCATTGGAAGAAGGGGGGAAGGGAGATGCAGCATTTCCAAACTCTTCCATCATGTGCCACTCATGGTAAGGAGGGTGGACACGTGCCCTGGGTGTCCAGCCATGTGGCCTGAAGCTGCCTATTAGCCATATGACCTTTTCCTTATATATATAACAGAAGGAACTATTATTTGCCATAATGAGGCTCATTCAGTGAATTTGGCATCTGAGGCAGACACCAGTGACTCTCAAGGGCCTGCTAGAGCCAGGACTCTGGAAACGTCCCCCTTCCCCGGGCGCCTACCTAGAAGTACGGATCTGGGAGGCAGAGGTGTTACCCAGAATCTGAGTAAAGGTCAAAAATATCACTGGGCACCTGAACAATTGGGCTGTCACCACATAATGTGAGGTATTATGAATCTGGAGCTGATGCTTCATTTGCTGCTTCGAACTGTGAGAGCCAGTGCAGAAAGTGGCAGCAGAGGCCCAGGAGGGACAGCATAGAGTGCCGAGAAACCTGCAGTGGGCCGGGCGCGGTGGCTCACACCTGTAATCCCAGCACTTTGGGAGGCGGAGGTGGAGGCGGGCAGATCACTTCAGGACAGGAGTTCGAGACCAGCCTGGCCAACATGGTGAAATCCCATCTCAAAAGACAAAACACAAAAAATGGGCTGGGCACGGTGGCGCATGCCTGTAATCCCAGCTACTCCGGAGGCTGAGACAGGAGAATCTCTTGAACCTGGGAGGCGAAGGTTGCCGTGAGCTGTGGTGGCGTCACTGCACTCCAGCTTGGGTGACAGAGTGAGATTCTGTCTCAGAACAACAAAGAAAATAGAAACCTGAAATGTGGGTGACTCCCTGGATTTAAATCCTTTTTTATTTTTAATTTTGTATATATTTTTAAAAAAATTTTAAATATATTTTATATTTTTAAATTTTATATTCATATATGTGTGTGTGTATATATATATATTTATTTAAATTTTACTTTATATTTACTGTTATCTCTTTTGAGATGCCAGTCTCACTCTGTCACCCAGGCTGGAGGACAGTGGCACAGTAATAGCTCACTGCAGCCTCAACCTCCTAGGTTCAAGCGATCCTCCCATGTCAGCCTCCTAAGCAGCTGAGACCACAGGTGTGCACTACCTTGCCCAGCTAATCATTTTAGTTTTCATAGTATAGGGTCTCTCTCTGTTGCATAGTCTGATCTTGAATTCCTGACCTCATGTGATCCTCCTCCCACTGCCTCCCAGAGTGCTGTGGTTTCAGCTGTGAGCCACCACACCCAGGCCCTTTGAGTTTTAAAATCTATGAATATTTGCATTCTACTCTGTGGTCTATCTGAATTCTATTCCAACACAGAAAGGATACATGAAAGCCAATCAATGCTGCTGGAAGATGTGGCTTGTCATCTCCATGAGTTCCTGGACCTCCTAGAACATATGTAGAAATCTGATCTTGAGAGGCTTGAATGAGTCACATCATCTGTAAGATTCTAAGATGCTTTACATGTATATATTTCAGCTGTTCGTGTTTAAAATTGTCTATGCTGTTTTCTAAAGCAGTTGGACCTCAAACATAGTTGAGTAACTCTACCTGTATTAGTCAGTGTTCCCTAGAGGGACAGAAATAATAGGATTGACATATCTGTGAAGGGGAGTTTATTAAGAGTACTGGCTCACATAAACAGAAGGGGAAGTCTCACAATAGGCCACATGCAAGCTGAGGAGCAAGGAGGCCAGGTGGAGTCCCAGAACCTTAAAAGTAGGGAAACTGACAGAGTAGCCTTCAGTCTGCGGCTGAAGGTCTGAGAACCCCTGGCAAATCACTGGTGTAAGTCTGAGAGTCTAAAAGCTGAAGAACTTGGAGTCTGATGTTCAAGGGCTGGAAGCATCCAGCGTGGGTGAAAGATGGAGGCCGGAAGACTCAGGAGGCCAGGTCCTTCCACGCTCCTCTGCCTGCCTTATCCTAGCCACGCTGGCAGCTGATTAGATGGTGCCCACCCAGATTGAGGGGGAGTCTGCCTCTGCCAGTCCACAGACTCCAATGTTACTCTCCTTTGGCGACACCCTCGTAGACCCACCCAGGAGCCATACTTTGCATCCTTCGGTCCGATCAAGTTGACATTCAGTATTAACCATCACACTGCCCATCTGCTCTGCCTGGCCTGTGGCCCTGCCTTCAAGGGTGGTGGGAGTGAGAATACAGCTATTGCCCCTCCCTAGGGGACCCTGCTGCTTGGGTGATTAGGGGGTGTTCTGGGTTCAGGACCTGTCTCCTGGCTTCTCCCTGGACCTTCCCCCCTCCTCCTCTTAATTTAGATCAGGCAAGCCAATCAACACCAGCACTGGGGTCTTATTTGGAGACTGGGTGAGGGCCTAAAGACTCTCTCAGTGGGATGTTTGGGCTCTGGGATCGCTATGTTCATCGCCCAGGAGGCTTTTTCATTTAGATGTGTGGGTACCTTTCAGAAGAGCTGAGGCTCCCAGAAGACCATGCCCTTGCAAAGCACGGCCTTACCGTGTGTGGCTGGTGCCCCAGAGCAGCTGCAAGCACCTTTTCCTCCCCATACAACACTAAGGAAATGTTCTTGATTGGGTTCAAGCACCTCCTTCCAAAGCACCCACCCAGACCCCTGGGGTGCCTGGCCAGCAGCCCACTTGCCCACCCCTGATGTCTGTCTCCAGCTGCCCTGGCTGGAGGACTCAGAACCCAGAATGAAGGAGGGGCTTCTGCCCTGAGGTGGTGTACCATGCTCAGACCAGATTGCTCAGTCAACCCTGAAGTCTCTCCCCACCGGCGGTGTGCGCGTTTGGTTTGGGACGGCTCTGGCTGGCTCAGCCTGGCGACCCTTGACTTCCCCATTTGGAGTCCCTCTCTTGCCCTGGTGTAGTGTCTACAGGCAGAGAGTAGGTTGGCTGGCAGACCGTCTCAGGGCTTGGGCTGCCAAGGAGGGCCGAGGGGATTTCCTCATTAGCTCGGCTCCAAGCTCATTATTCGCCTGCGCATCAATGGGTGAAAAATGGTTGTGGTCGGGACGGTAATAAATACGTGGCTGTCAGTGTTGATGTGATTGCACTAATGAAGAGAAATCAGCCCCAGAGAGGAGGCGCTTCTGGCTATAGCTTCAGGTGGCTGGAGAGCTCTGTCCAGTGCCCCTGCTCCTCTGCCCCAGAGCCCCAGGAAGGCAGAAAAGGGAGGTATTGGCATTTAACCCCTTCCTCCTCAGGCCCTGGTGGATGAAGAACTTGAAAACCAAGGAGGAGGAGGGCCGTTCTGCTCCAGAGAGGGGGCGATGTGCCAAGGGGCTGCCAGCCTCAGCCTGGGCCTTGGGCAAAGGCAAGTGGGACAAGTGGGGTGGACAGTGGTGCTTTTGACGGCTCAGCCTCACTTGCAGAGCCCTGGTTCGAAGCAGGAAGGCGTGGGGAGGAACACAAGGCCCATTGTCCGCGCCCCCAGGCCTGCCACCTCCCCTGGAATGTTAGGACGGATTATGTCTCCAGGAACTTGGAATGTCTGGCCCCAGGGTGTGGGGATTCGGCCTCTGCTGGGAAAGAGCTCGAGGGGCCCTGGGCCTTAGAGCCGAGGCTGAGTCCAAGCTGAGGCACAGCCATGCCTCCTAGATGCTGGCAGAGAGGAGAGGGAGGACATTTTGGCTCCTCAGAGTGCCAGGCCTTGAGGGACTCTGGGGGTTCAGGAGGGTGGGATGGGAGGGCTGAGGGGTGCCCTTCCATCGGGGCTGTCGGGAGCCATGTGTCACCTGCCTCTTAATGGAGGTGAGGCGGGGGCCTAGAGCAGTGGCTGTCACACTTGAGCCCCATTAGAAGCCACTTGGGGACCTGTTCGAATGCGTACTCCTGGGCCCCGTTCCCAGAGCTTCTGAAGCAGTGGGTCTGGGAGGGGGGCCTGGGAATTTGCATTCCTGACAGCTGCCAGGTGGCACTGCCACTGCTGCTGGTCCAGGGAGTCCATTGTGAGAAGGCCTGGCATAGAGGTTTGGAGAGAAGGTCCTTTCCCATGGTCAGGCTGTCATGGTGGTGGCTGAGCTGAGCCACTTCCGCCCCATGGACTCCACGTCGGCTGCTGCCGCTGCAGCGGGCTATAGCAACACTCAGTTAACAGTGAACTTGAACTTGGCGATGGTCTTGCACCTGGCGAGGGCTTGGTATTGACCACCACTCATCTTTCTCTTCTTCCTGTAGGGAGCTTTTGCCCCTCCTGTCCTGCCTTAAAAGAAAAGAAAATCCATCCCAGAGCCCTCCTTCCTGGGAGAAGAAGCTTTTGCTAGAAAGCTCCAAAGTAACCCCCATGAGTCAATGGATAACCAAAACCATGAACCTCTTTTGCTCCTCAGGCCCTTACTAAGCACCACCTGTATACCAAGTGAGGTGCCCAGGATCCAGCCCCGTCTACGGCAGGTCCCTGCCCTCAAATTGTTCACAGTCAAGTGAAGGCAGCAAGCCTGCAGCTGGTTCTGTAGGACAGTGTGAAAAGTGTTCATGGCAGGGTGGAACCAGGTGATTTAGGAATCCAGAGGGATGACCTGAGATGCCACCCCAGAGGAGGAGCTGACGTAGAAGCTGAGTCTTGTAGGATGGCAGGGGACCCTGTCTTCCTTAGGAAACATGAGGTCTTCTTTTTCACCCTTACTGCTACCAAGCAGCAATTCTAGGCAGCAAATATGCACTTTGGTGTTATCTGACCACACGGAGGGGCTTCTGCCCTCAGGTGCTTATACCCAGGGTCATTTGCATTCCTGGGTGACAACTGTCTCATAGAAACTGTGCAGGCGTCAGAAGGAAAACAGCAACTTAAACCATGGTGAATCATCTAAGCACACGTGGGATGGACAGATGCGTCTGGGGCTTGTGGTCTTTCTTCCCAGCACCCTCCTTTGGCTCCGGATCCTGGAGCCTCCTTACGGGCCAGTAGCTGAGCTAAAAACAGTAGGGAGCAAGGAGAATGACTAAGGTCAGATTACCAAGGGCCACCTCACTTGATAAAGGAGGATGTGCAGCCACCAAGAAAAGCAAGTGAGGTGCAAGCTCAGGAGCCTGGCTGCCCCTCCGCAGGCTCCACCCACTGCAGCTGTTGGCCAATCCCTGGCAGGACTGAGTTCTCAGGACCCTCCCTGGCATCACCCACCGACATAGGAATCAGCAGAATCAGGAGGTGGGAGAGCTACAGAGCAGCTCATGGTCTGTCTTCTCCAGCTCACGTCCAGGGGGTTCTGGGCACAGATGACCCAGTTCCAGGGAAGCCACCAGCCTTTGCCAGGTGTGGGAGGGGGGTGGTTCAAGAGCCAGTCTCTGGGGTGTGGCTTTGGAAGGGGACCACACTTCCTTCCATGAGCCCCTCTCTGGGGTGTGATGGGTTTGAATGTCCTCTGCAGGACTGGGAATCAGGGAGGAGTGACCGGCCTTGGGCTGCCCCATGAGCAGCACAGATGGCCACTTCCCTGTGCCTGACTCTCCTGAACCCAGAGCTGGCTGCTGGTTTAGGGGTGTCGCTCTCTGGGCCCCTCCCAGGTGGTCATTTTAGCTCTTCTATGCCACACAGCCCCAGACACTCAGGGTCCATGGGCAGGGTTTGGGGAGCCTGCAGCTCACCTCCCAGATCAGGAGCTTTTGGGGTTCCCCAGAACTCAGGGCATCATAAGAGCTCACATTGACTGAGCTTTTGCAGATGTGACGTCATTCTAGATGCTGTATGTGGATCTGCCCCTCCAGTCCTCTCGGGCCTCTGGGAGGAAGCATATGTTCCCATTATAACCAGTAAACAGACACAGCCCAGCAGCTTGCCCAGAGTAGCACAGCTTGTGAGTGTTGGATTCAGGAACAGACTCAGGCACTGGGTGCAGAGATGGTGTTCTCAGCCACGGGCTGTGCCAGGCAGCATCCTGGACCCCTGCCTCCTCTCTGTGCTCCTGAGGAGGCCACATTCCCAGGCTGGCCCGTAACTTGGCCTGGTTCTGCCTCTGCTTGGCTAAATGACCTTGGCCGGATGACTTAGCTTTTCCCAGCCTCAGTTTCCTCATCTGCTAAATGTGGGTTTAAAACTAACAAAACATCCTCACGCTTGAGGGTTGGTGGGAAGATTGTCTGATGTAGGATTTGGGAACATGGCTGACCCATCACTGGCATGGGGAGGCCTTACCGTGTGAGCCCAAGGGGCTCTGTTAGGGACCCATCCCACCCACTGCCCACTGTGCTCCTGACCTGTCTGCCTAGGACTCAGCCAACCTGGACAGCCTCGGCCTGGGACTTTGTGCTCATCTGCAAGCCCTTGCCCAGCTCCCTGGGGTCTCTGTGACTCTTTCCACATGGGTGGGGGAGCTGAGGAGCATCCCAGGACTCAACTCACATGGAAGGAGGTGTTGCCAAAAGATGCAGTCTTAAGTATACAGTGTTCCTCTCCATCCCATATTTGACTGAACCTAAGACACATCAATTATAAGACATGTTATTTTACATACCACCAAGAAAAAAAAATGCTGCCATTTAATCCACAAAATGCATTCTGACTCCAGAAATGCAAAAATGAAAAAAAAAGTGCACTCAGAGGAAATATGGTAATAACCACCATTTATATAAAGCCTATCCCCTTCCCAGTCTGTGTTCTAAGCATCTCACATGTATTAACACGTTGAATCCTCTCAACAACCCCCATGAGTTTGGATGTGACCGTCCTAGCAACAGAAAATGGGCTGGTGGAGTTGGTTCAAAAACTATGAGAAGCTCATGCTGGCAGTGTTCACCCATTGTCTGATATTGCAAAGGTTCTCTCTGGATTTTACACCCCCAGCTACTGTCGCGCTCTGTGGATTGGGCCCCCTGGGCAAGCCAAAGTGGAGAAGGGACCGCAGGGTGAAGAGGCCACCCAGGAGACTGAACGCTCCCCCTCTGTCTTCGGCAGGGCAGGTCCAGCCCACACCAAAGACCAGCCCCTGGGGCGCAGACAAGCTCAGGCCTGTCCCCAGGTCTCCAGCGCACCCTCCCATCCTGTCGCTGTCTTCTGAGACAGTGCCGGGAGGATGAAGTCTCTCTTGTGTCCTGCCTCCATCCCAACATTCCTTCCTCAGCCCTGTCTCATGCCAGCACCTGTCTTCTGGGCACAGGGCAGCGGCCGGGAGGAATGCACGTCTGGCTTTGGTCTCCACCAGGCCTGAGTAACCAGTGGTGGGGGCGGGGGAGCTGGGGGAGGTCTCTCCTCTGAGCTGGAACTTGCAGGCCAGGCTGGAGCTTCTGAATCCAGTCCACCTGGCCTTTTCCCTCTCCTTTGGCCAACCCCAATCAAAGTGAAGGGCTTGCCTCAAATTCCCCAGAGCCCCTGGGACAGGCTGGCACAGCTGGGCGCTGTGCGTCTGCCCAGACTTTGGGGTTTGGGCGTGATGGAGGGTGGAGGTTTCCTTGGAAAGGCCAGAGCCCTGGAGACAGCTGGTCTCTATCCTCCTCCTCCCCAGCCCTGGCCAACTCATTCAACCGTCGCTACTGACAGGAGAGGACTTGGGAGCTGTTCTCCAGCTCACCCAGGCACAATCCTGGAACATCTCTTGCCCCCTCGGAAGGTCCTTCCTCACTCCTTGCCTCCCTGAAGTTTCCTTTTGTTTTCCAATCTTCTGGGCTCCGGCTGCCTGGAGCCTGTACCAGCCTGCCCAGAGACGGCTCTGTCTCCGCAGTGCTCAGTTTCTGGCCGACAGGAGCAGCTCTGAAAGGGGGTGCGGCCCCGACATGTTCCTAACCCACCTGGCAGACCCGTGAAATCTTTTGTAGGGTCCGGTGCAAAATGAAAATGCCACATGGTGCGGCGACTCATGCCTGTAATCCCAGCACGTCGGGAGGCCGAGGCGGGCAGATCACCTGAGGTCAGGAGTTCAAGACCAGCCTGACCAACATGGCGAGATCCTGTTGTACTAAACATATAAAAATTAGCCAGGTGGGCCGGGCGCGGTGGCTCAAGCCTGTAATCCCAGCACTTTGGGAGGCCAAGGCGGGTGGATCACGAGGTCAAGAGATCGAGACCATCCTGGTCAACATGGTGAAACCCAGTCTCTACTAAAAATACAAAAAATTAGCTGGGCATGGTGGCGCGTGCCTGTAATCCCAGCACTTTGGGAGGCTGAGGCGGGTGGATCACGAGGTCAAGAGATCGAGACCATCCTGGTCAACATGGTGAAACCCCGTCTCTACTAAAAATACAAAAAATCAGCGGGGCATGGTGGCATGTGCCTGTAATCCCAGCTACTCAGGAGGCTGAGGCAGGAGAATTGCCTGAACCCAGGAGGCGGAGGTTGCGGTGAGCCGAGATCGTGCCATTGCACTCCAGCCTGGGTAACAAGAGTGAAACTCCGCCTCAAAATAAATAAATAAATAAATAAATAATAAAAAAATTAGCCAGGCATAGTGGCACACCCCTGTAATCCTAGCTACTGGGGAGGCTGAGGCAGGAGAATCGCTTGAGCCTGGGAGGTGGAGGCTGCAGTGAGCTGAGATCGTGCTACTGCACTGTACCCTAGGCAACAGAGTGAGACTCTATCTCAAAAAAATGAGAAAATGTGGTGTTAAAAAATCAGAATTTCAAGATGACGACAGGAAAGTATTACACCCAGGGTGTATTACACCCTTCTAGACCTAGGGCCCAGGATGACCGCCCAGGTCGCAAGCCTGAGAATCCTGCCCTGCCCACTGGTGAGACCTTCAGGCATTCCCCTCTCCTCTCCAGGCCTCAGTTTTCTGCTCTGTAAAGCAGAGAGGCCACCACCTAGGACCCTGCTCTCCTGCTTCCCCCTCTCATGGGGCTGACAAGGCCAGGGCTCCAGGAGTACAACAGGGCGAGGTAGAAGAACGGTGAGCAGGCCTAGAAACTCGTCCATGAAGTTCCCCAGTTTTGCCTGGGAGGCCACAGGCAGGATGTGGAATTCCGCCTCGCGCCCCGGTGCCTGCTTGTCTGGTCCTGCCTGGCATGTGCGCTCTCTGCCTCTGGCTCCCTGTCTCATGACAGGCAGTGTTCAAAATAACACGGTCTTGAAAGCCAGAGCACACCGTGGCTGGAATCCTGGCCCTGCTGCTTGTGAGTTACCGGGACCTCAGCAAGCTACCGAAGCTCTTCCAGCCTCAGTTACTTCGCCTATAAAATGGGGCAGTGAGACGTATTGCAAAGAAAATGTTAATCCTCTTATATTCAGTTTCCTTCTTTCCTGTTGACTCTTGGAGAGAGATTAGAAAAATCCTGCAGGGCTGCATAGATTTTTCCTTCTGTTGCACCACAGTGGCATTGGAGCGCCAGGTACAGCACACTCCCAGTAATGACATCACTGTGGCCACCCTTATTCTGGTTGCATCTTCCCCTTGTGAAGCCACATCAGTCCGGGCCTTTTAGATGCATCAGTTCCTTGAGTGGCTGAGAGTGGCATGTATGCTGGCAGCATCAGCACCACTCCTAAAAATGCAGAAACGCAGGCCTCACCCCAGACCCGATGAATCCGAATCTGCATTTTAAGATTCCTCAGGTGTGGGCATGCACATTAAATTCTGGGAAGCACTAGAGTTCATTTGCTGCTGTTGCTATTTTAAGATAGATTTTAAGAGGGTCTCTACTCTCCTAAAAAAACCAGGAGGGATCAGTTTTTTCTTTTTCTTTCTTTCTTTCTTTTTTTTTCGAAACAGAGTCTCACTAGAGTGCAGTGGCACAATCTTGGCTCACTGAAACCTCTGCCATCTGCCACTCCCGAGTTCAAGAGATTCTCATGCCTCAGCCTTCCAAGTAGCTGGGACTATAAGCACGCACCATCACACCCAGCTAATTTATATATATATATATGTGTGTGTGTGTGTGTGTATATATATATTTTTTTAAGTAAAGACAGGGTTTTGCCACGTTTCCCAGGCTGGTCTCAAACTCCTGAGTTCAGGCAATCTGCTCGCCTTGACCTCCCAAAGTGCTAGGATTACAGGTGTAAGCTACCACGCCCTGCCCAAAAAGATGAGCTATCAGTTCTGTCAGCTTGCCTGGACTATGTATGGAGAAGCTATTGGCTCCTTAACACGGGCCTATTTTGAATCCCAGTTTTCTGTGCTCAGAGGGAAGTCCTCCTCCTCCCCACCCCTGCCCCAGCCAGCAGTGAGGGGCACCTGGGAGGGAGCCTGGAGGTTGAGGAGGCCCAGCAGCCCAAGCAGCCCTAAAAAAAACAACCCGGAGGCCCTGCTTCGTTCATGGTCTGTCTGCGGTGCCGTCTTTGATACAGAAAGGAGAACATGAAAAGGAATCACCCCTTAAGTAAACAAAACAGAAAATTCTCTTGGGGGCAAAGCACAGGCGAGCTCTTGTGGGAACATCACTTACTGAAGGGCAATTCCCTCTGCAGTGTAGACCTGTTTCACATCCAGGCAAGTGAAGAGCAGCCCAGCCTGGGCCCACAGGCGTAAAGAAGCAGAATCGGGGTCCAGGGCAGGGCGGGCTGCAGTGGAGCTGATGGAAAGGAGGTCAGAGCCCCAGCATCCGGTGAGATCGGGGGTCAGCTAGGAAACCAGAGAGAAGCCAATCTGAGCTCTCCCCGCCGATCCCACTTTTGCAGAGCAGAGAGGCACGGAACTGGGTTAGGGTACGGTCTTTTTCCTCGGGCTTGTCCTACTCAAGCTTGGGGGCCTTCAGGGGGAAGGCGTCATTCCCTTCCATGCTTACCCCGAGGAGTCTTGGCAGAGTGCCAGGTTTTCTATTCCTCTACTTAACCAATTGATGAGGCCTCAAGCAGTTTACAGAGCAGTAGAGAATGGAGAGGGGCAACCCTAGAGCCAGAGTGCCACTATGATGACCCTAGACAAGAGACTCAGCCTTTCTGAGCCTCAGTTTCCCTATCTGTAAATAGAGGATGATAGTCCTCACTTCACGAGGTTGTTGAGACGATGTAAAAGCTGTTAGAAGAGCTTCTGACAGGTCGTTCTCTATAGCATTACAAAAATATTGAATAAATCAAAATAGACAGCAATGACCTAGAGGGGAAGAAATGCCTTCCTCACGTGGGAATCAGAAAAGACTTTGAGGAAGATGGGACATTTGAATTGGAGACATAAAGATGCTTAGTCACCGGAACGTAGGGATGCAGGCTCCGGGGGAGGATTCCAGGCAGAGGGCACTGCAAGGGCTGCCCTAGGCCTATAGAAGGGAGCATTAGCCAAGAGCAGGATGGGTGAAGGGGAGGGTTGGGTCCCTGCTACCTCTCCAAGGAATGACAAGGAAAGGACCAGATCATCAAGGCCCTTGAACTCCAAGGTGAGGACCTGGGAGTTCAGGGCCCTAAAAGACAAAAACCAGAACCAGCCCCAAACATGCCTAAGCAGGCATGAGGCACGTGAGCATGGCTCTTGCAACAAAACTTCTAGGCCATGCTGATCTAGGAAATCCACTGAATAAGCTGCTTCCCCTGTGGTCTTTCTGAGGCCCTTGTCCCATGGGAGGAGGGGTGAGGCACAGGAAGAGAGAAGCAGCTCTCCTTACTTTCTCTAAGGGTCTATATGAGTCCTTTGCAAATCACTCCCGGTGAGGCAGTGCGTAGATTTCCACCTCTGCATCAGCCACGGCGCTTTGCCTCCTTCTCTCCTCAAACACTGAACTGTGGGGAAGAGGAGGAAAAAGACTGGAAACTATTATTTTCTTCCCTGAGCCAAGAAAACTTGTCCCAGCCATGAAAACATCCCTCATTTCTGGACTTCAGAGCATCACATTGCAGTTCAGGAGGGACTCACAGAGGGAGAAGAGATCTCTGCATCGGGCTTGGGGAATCAGCTGAAATCTGCACATGGAGATAATGGGGGCATAAGGGAGGGCCCCAGGCATCCTTTCCAATGTGTTGCTGACTTTCTGGCAACCCAGGGATAAAAGGTTGCTTTCCCCCTTTGGTTGACCTCTCTGTTCAACAGAGAGAAAAGGACTTACAGCCCATGGCTGGGTAGGAATGAGCCTGTGCAAAGCCTTCTGAAGTTTGGACAATTGGGGCTCAGCATTCCCCCGACACCATAGTAGGAAACAGACTCTAGTGGACACATGGATTGGTGTGTGGGTCTGTACCCATTGTCTCATTGTCAAAACACACAGAATGGGTAGCTGAGAAGGATGCAATATCCTCTGTCACCACTTTCTTTATTTTCAGTTTTCAGAAGTTTTACTATGATGAGTCTAGGATATGGTTTTCTTTGGATTTATCCCACTTAGAGTTCACTGACCATCTCAAATCTGTAAATACATGTCTTTCACCACATTTGGGGGCCATTATTTCTTCAAACTTTTCTTGTAGCCCCATTTTTTCTTTCCTTCTTGAGCTTTACTAACACCTACATTAGATGTTTTTATATTGTCCCTGTTCACTTTTTTCAGTCTTCTTGCTCTCCGTTCTTCAGATTGAGTAATTTCTACCGATATATTTTTAAGTTCATATTTCCTTTATTGTCTCCATTTTTTGGTTAAACCCATCCAGTGAATTTTTAAACCTGATATATTTTATATTTTATATATCCAAAGGATTATAAATCGTTCTACTATAAGGACACATGCACACGAATGTTCATTGTAGCACTGTTTACAATAGCGAAGACCTGAAACCAACCCAAATGCCCATCAATGATAGACTGGACAGGGAAAATGTGGCACATATACACCATGGAATATTACGCAGCCATCAAAAACGATGAGTTCGTGTCCTTTGTAGGGACATGGATGAACCTGGAAGACATCATTCTCAGCAAACTGACACAAGAGCAGAAAAACACCACATGTTCTTACTCATAGGTGGGTGTTGAACAATGAGAACACATGGACACGGGGAGGGGAGCACTACACACTGGGGTCCGTTGGGGGGAAATGGGGGAGGGATGGGGGGTGGGGAGGTGGGGAGAGATAGCATGGGGAGAAATGACAGATATAGGTGAGAGGAAGGAAGGCAGCAAATCACACTGCCATGTGTGTACTGATGCAACAATCTTGCATGTTCTTCACATGTACCCCAAAACCTAAAATGCAATAAAAAAATTTTTTTTTAATTCTGTACATTATATATGTGTATATATAATGTATTTTAAAAGTTATTTATATATATAAAATTGTAGCTTTCCAAAGATTTACTATCTGCTCATTCATTATGAGCACGTTGTCATTTATTGCATGAAATAGCTTTAAAATTCATGTCTGCTCACTTCAGCATCTTGTCATTTCAGGGTCAGTCTTGATTATCTTTCATCTTGAGAATGGGTTGCATGTTCTTTGTGTGTAGAGTAATTTTGAATATGTCTTGCTTGGGCATTGCAATAAATCAGAGAGAATCTAGATTCTGTTACATTTCTTCAAAAAGTATTGATTTTCCTTTTTGTTTTAGGGGGAACTAACTTAATTGATTCAAACTGCAAACTCTCTCTAGGGGCAGTAGCTCAAATCTCAGTTCAGTACCTTTATCCTCAGCTGGGTTACCTGCAGCCTGCCCTAAGAACACATAATTCAGGGGTCAGCCAGAGATTTAGGCAGCATCTATCCACACAATTGGAAGTTCCCCCTCACTGGCTCTCCGCTTTCCAGGATTCACCCTCACTTTCTGGTGTCTGTGGCTGCCCTGAATTCTAGACTGCGAGTTTTCTCTTGGAGGTTTTTCTTATGTTGTAATTGAGGTAAAATTCACATGACATAAAATTAACCATTATAAAATGAATAATTCAGTAGCATTGAGTACACTCACCATGTTGTATAACCACCACCTCGATCCAGTTTCAAGACATTTTATTACCCCAAAAGGAAACCCCTTACCCATTCAGCAGTTGCCTTACACTCCTTTCCAGCCTCTGCCAACAACCCGTCCACAATCTGTATCTATGGATTTACCTATTCTGGATGTTTCATATAAATGGAGTCATACAACACATAGCCTTTTGTATCTGGCTTCTTTGGCTGAGTGTAATATTTTCGAGGTCCTTTCATGTTGAAGCTTGTAGCAGTACTTCATTCCTTTTTCATGGCCGATTCCCATTCCATTACATGTATATGCCATGTTCACTTGTTAATGGACGTTTGTGCTGTTTCCACCTTTTGGCTGTTGTTCACAGTGCATGAATGGGTGTGTACATGTATTTGTTTGAGTCCCTGTTCTCAGTTATTTTGGGTCTATACCTAGGAGTGGAACTATTGAGTCATACAGTAATTCTATGTTTAACTTTTTGACCCAACAAACTGTTCTCCACAGTTAATGAACCATTTTACAGTCTCACCAGCAATGCACAAAGGTTTCGATTCCTTTGCACCAACACTTGTTATTTTCTGTTTAATTATAGCTGACCTGGTGGGTGCGAAGTGGTACCTTATGGGGGTTTTGATTTATATTTCCCTGATGACTAATAGAGCTAACCATCTTTTCATGTGCTTGTTGGCTGTTTGTATATCTTCTCTGGGGAAATTTCTATTCAAGTTGTCTTTCTTTCTTTTCTTGAGACAGGATTTCACTTTGTTGAGATCCTGTCTCAAGCCTAGGATGGACTGCAGTGGTGCAAACACAGCTCACTGGAGCTTCAACCTCCTGGGCTTAAGCAATCCTCCTGCCTCAGCCCCCCCAAGTAGCTGCACCTATGGGCACATGCCACCACACCCAGCTAATTTTTGTATTTTTTTGTAGAGACAAGGTGTCACCATGTGGGTCAGGTGGGTCTTGAACTCCTGGGTTCAAGCAAACTGCCTGCCTCAGTCTCTTAAAGTGCTGAGTTACTGGCATGAGCCACCACATCCAGCTTGTCTATTTCTTTTTTTTTTTTTTTTTTTTTTTTTTGAGATGGAGTTTCGCTCTTGTTACCCAGGCTGGAGTGCAATGGCGCGATCTCGGCTCACGGCAACCTCCGCCTCCTGGGTTCAGGCAATTCTCCTGCCTCAGCCTCCTGAGTAGCTGGGATTACAGGCACGCACCACCATGCCCAGCTAATTTTTTGTATTTTTAGTAGAGACGGGGTTTCACCGTGTTGACCAGGATGGTCTCGATCTCTTGACCTCGTGATCCACCCGCCTTGGCCTCCCAAAGTGCTGGGATTACAGGCTTGAGCCACCACGCCCGGCTGTCTATTTCTTAATTATGTTTTGTTGTTGTTGTTCAGTTGTGAGATTCCATTATGCATTCTGGATACTAGACCCTTGTCAGATGTATGATTTGCAAATATTTTCTTTCATTCTATAGATTGTCTTTTCACTTTCCTGATAATGATCTTTGATACGTAAAATATTTTAATTTTGATGAAGTCCACCTTTTTTTTTCTTTTGTCATATCTCAGAATCCATTGCAAAAATCCAAGGTTCTTTAGATTTAACCCTATGTTGTTTTCTTAGAATTTTATGGTTCAGCTCTTCTATTTTGGTTGTTGATCCATTTTGAGTTCATTTTTGTATACAGTGTGAGGTAGGGGTTCAAGTTCATTCTTTTGCATGTGGTTTTCTGGTTATCCAAGCTCCATTTGTTGAAGAGACTATTTTTTCCCCATTGAGTTTTTTAGCAACTTTGTCAAAAATCAGTTGGCCATAGATGTACATAGACTGTGTTTTCTGTTCCACTGGTCTTTATGTCTGTCCTCATGGTAGTACTACACTGTTTTGATTTCTGCTTCTTTGTTCTGCTGGAGGTTTAGCTGTCTGTGCTGTGCTGACTTCAGTCAGCCCTCAAGTTTTGCTATAAAAAGCAGGAAACTCACATTGTGCCATCCATTTCTTCCAAGCAGCCAGTCCCCTCCCATGTCTGCCCACTTCAGTTCACTCCCCAAGGCCTCCTAGGATTTGCTATTTTTTTTTGAGACATGGCCTTGCTTTGTTGCCCAGGCTGGAGTTCAGTGTCAAAATCTCGGCTCACTGCAACCTCCATCTCCCAGGTTCAAGTAATTCTCATGTCTCAGCCACCCAGGTAGCTGGAACTACAGGACTGTGCCACCATGCCCAGCTAATTTTTGTACTTTTAGTAGAGATGAGGTTTCGCCATGTTGGCCAGGCTGATCTTGAACTCCTGACATCAAGTGATCCACTTGCCTTGGCCTTCCAAAGTGCTGGGATTACAGGTATGAGCCACCATGCTGGGGCCTGGTTGTTGCTTTTTTGGTGTTCTGTCCAGGGTTGATAGTAGTTAGCTGTGGGTTTTGTGTTCTGGTAGGCATTTACTCTGCCATGCCAGACACAGACCCTCCACCTGTCCTTCCCTTTTATTCCTGGCATTGCTTTCCTTGGCCCTTAGTGAGGATGGCAGGAGTGATGGGGGAATGTGAAGTTGTTTGTCCAAGTACCTTCCCTACAGAAGACGTCTTGCTTGGCCTCTGCTCCCCTGACTCTCCCATGCCATTCTTGGGTACCACGTGGACTCTAGACTCCAAAAGGAAACACCCTTCCTGTTCATGGGGCAGAAATGGAGACTCCTTTTCTCCTCTCTCATTTCTCAGCACTATCCTGGGCATAAGTTTTTAATAGTTCCTCATTTATTAATTAAGAGGTCATGATTCTAAAAAGGCAAAGGAGTGATGCTTTCTGGAATCCTTCTGGCTCTATAGCCCTTGGGCTTGGCTGACCACTGCCTCCCTGGAGCATCTGGTTTTGACGACTATAAATGAATCCACAGACATACTGAGCTCTCCCTCTCCATGGGGAGAGGCCAGTTGGCATGAATGGCCATTTCTGCCCCAAAGCCAGAAGGAAAACTTAACATGTGGCTGGGCAAAGGTATGGGGTCTAATTAAGAGGGACACTCCTAGGAATCAGAGCTGTGTCATTTACAAACTAATGAATGGGTTTGGGTTAGCAAATTACCATTTCCCTACCTGCAGGTGAGGAAACCCGTGTTGGTTCAAGCTTTCTTGCATTTACCTTGGAGTAAATTAACCACTTCTCTGCCCTTTAATGGGCTTCCCTCCCTGGCACACCACACTCCATGGGACCTCCCTGGCTCCTTGGCCTGGTGGGTTCTGTCTAGTGGTTAACTCATCAGACAGCAGCTCACCCTCCTGACAACTTGTTTTCCTTTGTTCTGTTTTGTTTTAAGGCGTTTAGATCTTGATGTGTTCTCAAAACAGGGTTGTTTGGTGTTTTGCCTTGTTTTAGTTTTACCGTATCCCAGAGGCAGAAGGGTGGATGAGATGACCTCTGGAGGCCTTTTCAGGCTCCCTCTTGGGATATCCTGTTCTTCCGGAGGTGAATTGGGAATTCTTGAGTTAATGGGCATAAAGTGCTTTGAAAACACAAACCGTTAAGTGGCATCAGGGACAGACTCACTAATTATGTATGAGTTCAGGAGAGCCAGTTAATTCACCAGGAGATGAAGTCGTATTGGCAGGGGTTTGGTAAATCACTCAGGAGGATGCAAATAGCCGGGAAGCGCCGTTCGTAAGCTCCCCCAGAGCCTGTTGTCTAGGTGTGCTGGACAGGGAGAGATCTCTGCAGCCAGGAGGACCAGCTCTGAGTGCCCTGCCGCCTGCGACCTTCCTCCCCACCTTGCCTGGAGTTAAAAATCGGAGCCAGGAGCCAGAAGGGCCCCCGGGGGTCTCTGGGTTCATTTCCTTTTCTTAAAGCAAAACTGCATTCCAACCATCCTAGAAAGAGAAGCATTGACTCTTTGCCTCCCAAGAGGCCCCCTCCTTTCCCCTCTGTGGGAGCCTCTCCCCTCCCCTCTGTGGCCCTTCACCTTCTTTGCTCAGTATGAGGCCAGCTCGCTCACTCACCCCTACCCACAAATGTGTTCACAGCTATAGCCTTTCATCCCTCCCTTCAGTCAATAAATACGTATCTCGGGCCTCCCTCGTGCCACACATGAGCCTGTGAAAACCCCGCCTTCTCATCCCAGCACCTTTTCTTGACCTCTGCTCTCCCTAGGAGACCTGCCTCTCTGCCCATTTCATCTACCCTCTGCATTCTCAGCTGTCCCCCCTTCAGAAGGGGCTTCTCTGTCCCTGAGCCCTGGAATCTGACCCCCTTCCCCGGGCATCCCATGATGGGGATGGGCACGGTGGGGCTCCTGCAGCCCTGAGAGCACCTCCCCCCTCTCTCAGGCACCTCTCTAAGGGCTGGGCCCGGGAGGAAAGTGGCTTCCTACCCTGTAACTCTCACACATTCTGCAAAAACTAACTGAACTACTTCGTTTCTTATCTTCCTTCTTATACCATCATGGAATTCATTTGCTCAGCCCCAGACGCCCAGGACTAAGATTCCGTTACTCCAGAAAAAGAATCTGCTGCCACGTGGTAATTCAGCCAGGAGAACGCAACAAACCAAACAAAGACAAATGCATGCTCGGGCCTCGGCATTCAGCAGCGGTCCTCGAGGCCACGGTCCGCCTGCCCACATGAAGGGAAACCACCATCGCCTCTTTCCCTCTCCCTTCTTTCTCCTTCCTGAGTCTGTACGTGTGTGGGACACTGAGCTGGGGCTGGGGAGGCTGTGGGGGTGGGGAGCATGGGGTGACGCTTGTCCAGCTCAGGATGGGCCCGGGATGCCTGAGGCAGCGAGGCGCAGGGTTCACAGAGCCCTGAGGTCAGTTTGCAAGGCAGCATCCAAGTGGCTGGCCTTTCTGGTCACTTCCTGACGTTCTGGGGAAGAGGAGGTTCTGATTCCACAAACTGGATCATGTGTCTACTTTGTGCACACTGTCAAGTTCAGATGCAGAGGGAAGAAGCATTTATGTGTGTGTGTGCATGCATGTGTACAGATTTTGGAACCAGAGTCATGAGAAATAAGCAACACACACACACAAATAGACAGGCACACAAATGTAGACACATATATACACATATACACACAAACATGCATGTGTGTGAACGTGTGTTCACATGTGTCTACGCATGTGTGCACATGCATGCATGCGTGTATTTGCTATGTGTACATATGCCTGTGTAGGTATGTGTCTACTCATGTGCATGTGTGTATGTGTGTGACTGTGTGCATATATGTATGTGTCAATGCACATGTGGGTGTGTGTGTGTCTTATTGTGTGCACGTGTGTATGTGTATGTATTTGTGTATGTGTGTATATACATTTGTGCTCATGTATATTTGTGTGTGCATTGTAGGTGTGTGTGCGCGTATATATTGTATATATGTGTGTGCGCGTGTATCTGTGTGTGTAGTTGTGTGTTGCTTATTTCACATGACTCTGGTTCGAAAACCTGGCCTCCGAGGGGCTGTGGGACCAGCTTGTGCACCACTCTGCCTTCCCACCTTCTCACCCTGGGTATCACCTAGCTGAGAGTTTTATTCCAGAACACCTTCCCCAGAAACCACCCTCTGACCCTGGGGTCGTGTGTGGTGGACAGAGCTTGGAGGGAAGGACTGTATCTCCCTTCTGTTCGGTGAATTGCACAGACACGCTGGACCTGTCTTATCCCTGATGTTCTGCAAGTGTTATGCAAAGACCTGGATTCTGCAGAGAAAGCTATAAAGAGACTTGCTTTGCTGCTCAGGAACATATAGCTCCACTGAGACTAGGGCTTAGGAGGGCATCCGGGCAGAGGCTCATACATCGTTGGGACATCAGGGGTTTGATTCTAGACTCAGCTCTGCCAGTGACCAATTCGGGGGCCTCTGACAACTTACTTTACTTCTGAGGCCTCAGATTCATCATCAGTGACAGCGGAACGTTAAAAGTCAGTGATGTTTAAGGCTGTCTTCTAGCTGGATCTATCTGAGACTCTGAAATACAATCTTACACTCTTGAGTCAACAGTTGTAACATCAAATATGTACTCACTGTGTGTCAGGCACGGTTCAAAGAGCTGAAAAATAAAAACAAGGACAACAAGAAAAATAATAACCTAGAGGTGGCCGATACTTACTGAGCACTTTATTCTGTGTCAGGGATGATTCAAACATCAATTTAGGACCAGCCTTTACAAACTCTTTCTTTTTTTTTTTTTTTTTTTTTTTTAATCTTCAATTCAGGGGACACACATGCAGGTTTGTTACGTGGATATATTGCATGATGCTGAGGCTTGGGCTTCTAACGATCTCATCACCCAAAGAGGGAGCATAGTACCTGAGAGGTTGTTTTTCAGTCTTTGTCCCCCTCCCTCCTCCTTTTCAATCCTTGTCCCCAGTGTCTATTGTCCCCATCTTCGTGTTGCTGGCTGTGTATCCAAAGTGTACAAAGTGTCTTTCTTTCTTTTTTTTCCTTTTTTGAGATGGAGTCTTGCTCTGTCACCCAGGCTAGAGTGCAATGGCTTGGTCTCAGCTCACTGCAACCTCTGCCTCCTGGGTTCAAGCAATTTTTGTGCCTCAGCCTCCCGAGTAGCTGTGATTACAGTTGCACGCCACTGCTCCCAGCTAATTTTTGTATTTTTAGTAGAGATGGGGTTTCACCATCTTGGCCAGGCTGCTCTCAAACTCCTGACCTCGTGATCCACCCACCTCGGCCTCTCAAAGTGCTTGGATTCCAGGCGTGAGCCATCATGCCCAGCCAAAGAGTCTTTCAAACATGCCCAGGACGCGTTTCTGTGGTCCCCAACCTCCAGTCTAGCCTAGACTCACAGTCGTCTAGGGGGAGATAAAAGTATAAGCAGGTAAATCCAATAGGATGTTTAAATCAAGGGCTCAAAAAGAGGTGTCATGGAGTCCTTTAGGAAGCAGAGGCAGGGCAGGAAATGGGGTCCATCCTCCGGTTCTAGAAGCTTTCTGGAAGAGCGAAACCCCTTCCCGTGCTGAACTGTAAAGCCAGGCAAGAACCAGGCCTGCCGTGGAAGATGTGGGGGGTGCTTTCCAGGCTGAGTGAGCGAGCGGCCAGAGCAAAGGCCTAGAGGCTGCTAGGGCCCTGGCATGCCCGGGAAATGAAAAGCAGCTGAGTATGAAGTGCAGCAGTGGAAGGGGAGGGAGCCAGGGCCGGGGAAGGGCAGGGGCCGGCAGGGAGGCCCAGTGGGCCAGTCTGGGAAAACTGGGCTCTGTTGTCTGGATCGTGTGCGCCAAAGGGGTGAGGAGCAGTGGTGTTGCCTTTCGTTTTTGTTTTAGTAGCTGGATCTCTCTGGCCGCACTGTGGCAGGTAGATTGAATTAAGGAGCACTGGTCGTTTGACTGGTCAAACGTCCTCCTCTTCCTCCCTCCCCTCCTTTGCAGAAAGTAGTTGACACTTAGCTAATTCCTTCCCTGTGAATCTAAGAGGCCCCTCTCCATCGCCCCCACCCCCCACCTTGCCTGTCCCCCTCCTCTTCACGGCAGGGGGCTTGGCTTCGGCATCCCAGGCCTGTCCTGCTGTGGACCCAAAATAGAAAGCAAGGTGGGGCAGCTGGGAGGGGCGTGGGGCCCGAAAAGGCCTCTGGATGGGGGTTGGCGGGCCATCAAAGGGGTCCAGGCCAGCAAGACTGATGGATGAGCACATGTAGGGGGAAGGGGGCCGGGAGTGGGGGTGGGGCCGCACAGTGGCTCCAATTTCAGAAACCTGCCTCCCAAATGCCTGCAAACAGCTGACAGCCATGGAAAGCGGATGAAATGGGATTAGAACATCCTTTCCAAAGAGAGCACGGATGGCAGAGCGTGACAATACAGTGCCTGTCCTGCTGGCTTCGCGGCTAATTCCGCCAGCCTGGAACCATCTCTCTCCAGGGGCCTGGGGGCCAGGGGGACCTGGAGGGCGGGGGAGGGGAGAGCAGAGTGGGAGGGAGCGAGGTGAGCCGGCCGCTCATTGGTGTCTCCAGGGAGACGGGGCTTGGAGTCACGGAGGGCCCCTTGGCTCCTCCAAAGGTCAGCTTGTCCATCTTCCTGCCCCCTGCCCAGCCACAGGATTGTGGAGATCTTTTCAGGGAAAACTGGTCTTGCTGTCTCTAACCCAGGCCTCGCTTAAGGCTGCAGGGGAAAGTCTCCTGAAATGAAAATCTCCCCTGCTGACTTGTGCTCCCCATTCCTCCAGTGCAGACCTGAGCAGGGCTTGCTGCATTCGTCTATGAAATGGGACCGTGTTGCCCACCCCACAGGGTTCGTGGCAGATCAGCCAACATGTCGCACAGAGCCTGGCGTATAGTAAGCGTCTGATAGGCTGCTGTTATTATGATTACTATTTCTGTTGTTACTATTACTATTTCTATTATTATTATTTATTTGGCTCTCTGGGCTTCTCATTTTGCCACGCACCCCCCCCAAGTCCTGAAGGGGTCAGGCTGGGGAAGCGGGGACCCTCAGGCTGCCACCCTGGGCTTGTCATCTGCAGGACTCCCTTCCCTCAGCCTCCTCCTCCACCCTCACCCCGACAGAGCCACAGGGCACACAGGGACCAGGTGTGCATGGGGGGACTGTGCAGGGGCTGGCCTGAAGCCCAGGTGCCCCTGGGTCACCGCTGTGGTGTATTCATGTTTATCTTTCCTCGCTTGAAGAGGCTGCAGCAGGAGTGAAAGGAATTGCTGTTTATTTTGATAACGAGTTCTCAATGCGTTTGCAAACTAATAAAATCAACTCATTAGGCCGCATGTGTAATTCACAGCTGTACTTTGGGGAGGCATCCCTGGCGGCTGACGGGTAATGTGGGCTCCCTCCTGAGATAGGGGAAGTGTCTGTGGTACTCACACCCTCTGTGACCAGCAGCACGTGCCGGGGTCCTGCTTCTCCCCTTCCCCACACAGAGTTGGGCATCTGTTTCTGTCCAAGCCCAGAACTGGGAGACACCTTCCTCAGACACTGGGCTCTGCTGGCACCTCCCTCCAGGTTGGCTGCAGGGGCAGGGGCGGGACAGAAGCTGGGCAGGACTGCCCGTTCCAAAGCAGGCAAGGACGTGGGTCCCACCCAACAGGAGGGGTGTGGAGTGGGTTGGCTTTACAGAGCTGGGGGTGGGAAGGGACCCCACCACTGCACCCTAACGATGTGTAGACCATTTCTGGGAAGCAGCATGACCCCCCTTGAGGGAAGGGGTGGAAACTGAGGCTGGGAGAGCCTCTGCAGTTCACAGGCTCAATCTCAAGCCTCCATGAGGCCATGCTCATTCCACTGACCCTGTGAGCAGAGGCCACAAGGGGGACTAGGGGAGCATACACCCAGCCAAGCTGTTGGGAGTCCCCCCAAGGCACCTCTTCCAGGGGGTCTTGGGTGTCCAGCAAGGAGGGGCCACAGGGGTGGGCCCGAACCTTGCTTTGCCACAGCCTGGCCTCCTGGAAGCCTCTGGGCAGCCCTGGGGCATGCTCCCCGCTGCTCACAGCAGTCCCAGACCCTGCCAGAGAGAGGACACTGGCTTCATCATCATTCTCTGTGGAAAGTGCCAGGTGCCAGGATGGGTCGAACCTTGCAAGGGGGTGGTTCTCATCAGAGGGAGGTTCAGGGGAAGCCAGGGTCACAACCTGGCTTCTGCGCAGCCCCAGTGCCAGGAAAGGAGAGGACAGAGGCTGAACTTGGATGAGGGGTCTTTGTCCATTCATCAGTGGAGGAGAGGGAGAGTGGGATAAAAGGAGAGAAAGAGATTCTAAATCCCTCTCCTGGGAGAGAGCCAGAAGGCTATGTCCCTCGGAGCTGTGTGACCCTGAGCAGCTCCACAACCCCTCTGTGCCCCCAGCCTCTTGCAAAATCGCAGCATGACCTAGAGCACACATTACGTGGATTTCTAGAAAAATACAATTTCAGGCTGTGCATAGGATACAGTGTGGAGACCTGTAGCTGACTTCGCATCCTTCAGAACATTTTATAACATTTCTGACAGATCCTTGTGTTCATTCTGAGAATAGGGAAGTGGGAGGCACAGCCCCCCCGCTATGTTCAATTGATTTCCATACTCCTGACCCTTTATCGCGCTCTCTCTGTCTCTCATACACACGTACACGCACACACACACACACACACACTCTCCTCCACTTGTACACATACCAAATGCATAGATAAATACATGAACACACATATACAGCTACATATGCTCACACACCCTCTCCATCCTTCTTGGACACACCTAACATACACACACACACAATATTTATGCACATGCCTTACACACAAAAAACACATGCACACACAGAAACACACACCAGTTGCACACATTAACACACACACATACACACTCCCCGCCTCCCTCGTGGCTGCTGTGGGGGAAATTAGCAATGTCATTGGCTCTCCCGGCTGCCTCATGGCTATGCCGAAGCGACCCAGTGAGTGACCCAGATACCAAGTGCCATGCCTGCTGTCCCTGGGATTTGCAGCTTCTTGGAGTGCATGCTGGGCCAAAATTCAGGCTAAGAACAAAATGGCCAGTGGATTGATTTTTTTTCACCCTTTCTGCAGTGTCTGGGATGGGGCAAGCAGGTTTTGAGCTTGGAGCGGGGGGGTAAAGGTGCATTTCAGGGTGCCTAAGTGGCTGGCTGGGTCTCCTCATCTCTCCTGAGGACAGAGACCCCTTCGAAGAGCTGATGAAACCTATGGGTTTCTTCCTCAATCACATGCCTGTGCGTGGGCACGCAACATTTAGGGTACACTTTCAGGGAGTTTCAGCCCCTCTGACTGGGCATCCCTGGAGAGCGATGAGTCCAAAGCATCCTAGGCTTTTAGTGCCTCCCAAAGACCAGTGTCATCTCCCCAGGGACTTGGAGGAGAGAGATGGGGTGTCTTCCCCACGTCTCCGAAGGGCTGATGGGCTGCACACGGGTTTGTGGGGAACCCTGCTTCCATCTTGTTCAGCAGGACCCTTGTTTCTCGTGCAAATGCCTGCCTGAGCTCTGCACCTACCGGCAGCCCCAGCCCTTGCTCCGGGTCTGCTGAGCTGTCTTTGTCTCCTGACAGCTGCCTGTTGATTGCTGGAATGGGAGGGAGGCAGCCAGCAGGGACTCTGTCTTCCTGGGCCCTGGGGGCCCTTGAGGTTTCCAGGAGTGTCTCCTGCAAACTTCTTCCCACCTTGGCCCCTGCAGCTCCCTGCCTCCTTCTTGTGCTTTGACCCCTTTGGAATGTAAAGAGACCCGGGGAGCTGTTGTGAACCGCAGGTAGGTAAGAGGTCAACCGGTACCTGCCTTGAAGGTCATTCCCATTAGCAGAGAAACGCTTTGTGATTCCTCCCATCTGGAAAAACAAACGTTCTATTGAGCCCTTTTCCCTGTCAGCTTCCACTGCATGTCTTTGCTCCCTTTGCAGCAAAATGTCATGAAAAAGTTGTTACTGCCCCTGTCTCTAATTCCTCTCCTCCCTTCCTGTGTTAAACGCAGTCAGACTTCCACCACAGCTGCTCTGGTGGGGCTGATTCTCGGCCCGGACACCCAGTCCATCTTCTCTTGGCTGGTTCTGGGTTTGGTGCCCCCCTCACTGGCTCCACCTCCTGGTCCAGCCTCTGATGTCAGGGCATCCTGGACCCAGTCTTGGGCTCTCTCCTCCTTCCCGTGAGTACCCACCCCTCAATGATCTCATCCATCCTCTGCCTGCGCCACCCATGTGTATCCCTCCAGCCAAGACCCATCTCTCACCCTCCAGGCTTATCTCTCCAACGCCGCATTCACTTTGAATGCCAAGCCATCCCAACTGAACGCACCCAAGTTCTCGCAAACGCCTGCTCTTCCCCCAGAAAGCTTTCCTCCAGCAGCCTTCTGCGGCTTCACTGACATCCCTGCAGTTACCTGCAGCCCAAACTCAAGACTACCCTTGACTCTTTCTCTTCTACCCCACATCTAAGCCAATAGAAGAATCTGATTAACAGAAGATATTTGATTCATAGAGAGTTCAGTCACTTCCCATCATCCTTCTCTGCTGCGACACAGTGCCAGTCACTGTCATCTCTGTCCTGAGTTGCTGCAGTCACCTCCTCACAATAGACGGTAGCCACGGTGAGCCTTTAAAAATAGACATGATCTCCCTTCCCTTGAGTGTGGGCTGCTGCTGGGGCAGTTGCTTCCTGAGAGTGTAATATAGAAAGGGAAATTTTAGGCTGGGCTTGGTGGCTCACGCCTGTAATCCCAGCACTTTGGGAGGCCGAGGCGGGCGGATCACCTGAGGTCAGGAGTTCGAGACCAGTCTGGCCCACATCGGTAAAACCCTGTCTCTACTAAAAATACAAAAATTAGCTGGGTGTGGTAGCGGGTACCTGCAATCCCAGCTACTCAAGAGGCTGAGGCAGGAGAATCGCTTGAACTCGGGAGGCAGAGGTTGCAGTGAGCTGAGATCGTGCCACTGCACTCCAGCCTGGGCAGCAAGAGCTAAACTCTGTCTCAAAAAAAAAAAAGGAAAATTTAAAAGTAACTTTGCAGTGGAGAAAGTTGGGAAACCCCATCTCCCCCAGCTGATCAGGGTTAACACAGTGAGCAATGAGGCATGTTGCCGTCAGGTACCCTGACATGATGGGATGAGAAGGGCTCTTTACCTCTCTGGTCATCCCCCACCAAAACCCACAAGCTCAGTCTAACCATGAGAAACACATCAGAGAAAATCAAAGGGAGGGATAGTCTGCAAAGGACCCGACCGGCACCCCTCAAAACCGTTGAGGTCATCAAACACTAGGCATGCCTGAGAAACTGACACAGTCCAGAGGAGCCTAAGGAGACGTGACGATGGAATGGAATGTGGGATTCTGGACAGGATCCCGGGGAACAGAAAGGGACATTAGGGAAAGACGAGGGAAACCCCAGTGTGCTGTGGGCTGTAGTTACTGGTCGTCGACCCACGCTCTTTCCCTGGTTGTGACAAATGTACCGTAGCATGCAAGAAGTTAACAAAAGCGGGGACTGGGTGGCAGGGCGTGTGGACATTCTTTGTTCTATCTTTATAACTGGACTGTCATCAGAAGCTGTTCTAAAATAACATATTAACAAGAACCAAAAAAAAAAAAGAAAAAAAACCACACATACACACAGAAGACAGAAGTGAGAGCGTGTATCCTCTGCTCAAAAGCCTGCAGCTTAAAATCCTCAGAGTAAAAGCCTTCCCTGTAGAAGCTTAGGAGGCCCCTGAGATCCGACTCTCTGCTGCTTTTCAGCCCTGTGGCCTCTGTTCTGTCTCCCCAACCTGCCCCGCAGCCCCTTCCCAGAAAACCTTGGGGTGCGCTGATCTGGCTGCCCTCAACGCTGCACCCCAGGTGACTCCTTGGCTTAATGTCACCTCCTCAGTGGGGTCTATCCTGCCTCTGGTATTGAACACTGCAGCTGCTCCAGACACCTGCTCTCCCACCCGAGACCCCTTCCCTGGCTCAGTGTTCTGCTTTTTCGTGTGTTTGTGTGAGCTCCCCAGGAGCAGTAATCTTTGTCCGAAGGCTCCCCCGGTGGATCCCAAATGCCCAGGTCAGGGCCTGGCGCATGGTAGGCGCTGAACACACACTCAGTTAAATGAAGAAATGACTGGGTGTGGGCCTCTCCCTGCTCTCAGGCCAGGTCCTAGTTGAGATATGTACGAATCACGCCGGCTGATCGGAGTGGATGCCACAGCTGTGCTTGTCTATGGCCGCCTGCTCATCGGGGCGGTGCTGGTGAGGAGAACTCCCTTCTTCCTCCTGAGAGATCTGGAGGATTCTGTGAAGTCCTCTTGACTACTTGTCCACTCCACTTATGTGCCACTTTCATCAGTCGTTGCCTCTTCTCGGGGACACATTTCTCCCAGGGAGCGTGGGACAAAGAGGCCACTCGTGGAAGGGGTATAGAATGAATGAGGGAGGAAGGGACCATCCCCTTGCCTGTCCAGCCTCATGGTCTAGATTGAATATTGGAGACCGTCAAAAAGTGTTGGCTCTTGGGCTGTTCCGATGCTTTTCCATCTTGGAAGCCTGGAAAACCGCCCTCCTGTTCAGTCACTGACCGAACTGCTCTACTCTGCACGCCATGGGAATCTTTCCCTCCACCTGCCCTGGGCCCTTCCTCACCCTCTATGTCACCGCTTCCAGAATGGAGAATATTCCTTTCCATGACTAATAGGGCATGTTCCCTTCCCCTCTCCATTCTCGGAACTGAAAACCTGGATTCTGCATGGATGGAGTGGATAGTGACTTTTTCTCCATGGATAGAGTTGATCATGACTTTCTCAAAGAAAACAGGCTCTGCAGGGAACCAAACCAGGGTTCGAACCTAATTTCACCACTCACCAGCCACGGCACATGGGTCGATTTACAACTCACTGAGCCTCATCTTCGGAGTAGAAACAGTGAGCCCCGCCTTCGTGGGTGTCGTAAGGGTTACAGATGCTGCGGATGAAATAGCAGAGGACCAGACCCGTACCCGGTTCTGAGGAGGTGGCAGCTGGGATGCTGTTTTCTTACCCCCTAAAAGCCCCTCTCAGCATTTACTCACCAGACCCTGCACCCATAAGCAGCTGCCCCACCCCGCCTCAGAAGAGGGGCTCAGCGGACCACCCAGAGCCCCTGCACCATCCATCTTTCCTGGGGTGGGGGTGGGGGCCTGCTCTGTCCAGCTTCCGCAGGGAGCCGCCCTCACCAGCTTCTGGGTTTCTGCTGCTGCCTCTGAGAATCTCAGCCTCTTTTCATTATGAGTTCACTGTGCTAGTCAAGATGTGAAGCGAAAAGCAATAATCAGCAGCAAGCCTGACGTGCCCCTCCAAGCACCCCACAAAATAAACAGGATCTTTGCAAAGGAAAACCAGCACAGCCCCATCTCTGCTAATGATATCCCATCAGCACGTCACCAAGGCCATCTCATTTTGTTTGTTTGGTATGAGTGGGTTCTTTTATTTTTCTTTTTTTTTCCTTAAAACATAGGAAGAAAAAAAGCAAACTCCACAGTTTTCTGTGGTCATGCTGGGCTGTCAGGGAAGTGGAGCGTCAGCTTTCCTGGGCTTGGTGAAGAGCAGGAGGCTGAGTCCAGAAAAGGAACTAACGATCTGCCAGTCACTCGGCAAGCGTTTTGAGCACCAATTACCAGCTGAGTGTGCCACAAAGGGCTGGTGGGTTACATGTGCATCCAACCGGTTGGCACATGCTTGGAGTTAGTGAGGAACCCAGACAGGTCATCCCTGTGCCAAGGTCAGTGCAAAGAGGCATGCTGGGGTATTGCCCAAGTTTGGAGGAGTGACAGGGAGCTCGTCGGGATTAGGTAACAAGGAGGCCTTCCTGAAGGAGGTGACGCAGGGCTGATTCAGGAAAGGAGAGCAGGAAAATCTGACACAGGCGTTATGGGCCATTATTACCATCTCTGCCACCTCTTCCACTCCCTCCTCTCCTTAGCTGAAGGCCCCGACTGCCTTCTCCAAGATGTGGAGAACTCCTTAAGTGAGAGTCTCCAGGATTCCAACCTTCCCACAAGCCTTCTTCCCCCCGCCACCCCCCACCGTGCTTTCTTCTCCATATCCATTCCCTGTGGTCAAGGCCAGACCTCCACCCGAGCCTGGATCCCGCTCCTCACCTGGACCTTCATCCCCTCTCTCTGCCAAGTCCTTCCCTCCTTCTGGCCTACTGCGTCCCTTAGCGATTTCTCTTGATGGCTCTGGCCTCTTCCCTACCTTGTCCTTCACTCTAAACCTCTTGAAGGGTCGCCCCTCTTTCCCCCACCTCACTGCCCACCCGCATCACCCCAGACCTCATCCCTCTTTTGAAGCTTCAAGGTCAAAGTTGCCTGTGATCTCCATGTTGGTAAACCAGAGGGACCCTCTCATGGCCTTGCCCGCTTGCTCGTAGTTGGCCTTGCCTGGTGGTGGCCTCCCTTTTCTTCTCTGCTTTCAGGAGCACTGCAGCCTTCTGGGGATCCCCCTGCCTCTGTAACTCTCCTCCCGGGACCACCGACAGCTTCCCCTCCTGCAGCGGTCCGCTAGATGTGCGTGTGTGCCAGTGTTCTCTACCCGCCTCCCGCGTGGCTTTAGTTGCCATCACTGTGCTGTTGGCATCCTCGACCATGACGCCTGTGAAGTGGCTGTGATGAGCCCCGGGCCTCCTGGGCCTCAATGCAGTCTTCCAGTCCTTCCCTTAGCACCGCCCCCCAAGCTGAGCCTTCTCACTTCTATACCCATGTGCCTGTTGTGAGACCAACTGGCACAGTCGCTTCGGCCTGAAGCCCTAGTGGTATCCCTTCTCTTTCCACACCTCCTGGCCCCGCACCCCTCACACTGAGTCATCAGGGTCTCCTGGACTGTGGCAGCAGTCTCCTGGCTGTCCCCCTGCCTTCAGCCCCCCCAGGGCTCAGCAGGGCCAGGAACAGGAGGTGACAGTGGAGATCCCAGAGCAGCTGCTTGTTCCTCTGAGCCAGCTACCCACCGGTCTTCGGGGGTGTAAAGTGTCATGTGTGGTTGCAACGCTGTGTTTCGTGGGCTCGTGACTTCCCTGGAAAACTAGGGGTGTCCCAAGTGCCAGGTCTCTTCCCTGTGCCCCGAGTTCGTTTTCTCTTCCTGGGAGAGGATGCAAAGGATGAGGGGGTGGTGCAGCGGCTGGCTCCAACCGGGCGTTCCTCTCTGAATCGCCTTTTCCACCCTGCCCGGAATGTAGGCTGTTAGCCTTGTGGGTCCGCTCCGCTGGACAGGCTGAATGGGGCTCTGTTCCCTCAAGAGAGTGTGTGTGAGTGTGTTATTTCCACGGACCCCCACCTGGAAACCACTCCCAGCCTCGCCCTGGAAATAAACACTCTCCTGGCCAGGGAGGCTGACGCTGGCGCTGCCCAGCGCGGGCGTTCCCTCCGGGTGGCAATCTCCAGGGGACCTGCTGCCCATTTGGCCCTGGGTTCTGAGACAGGCATTGTCCTCCTGCCAGGGGACGTTGGTAGGTTCCGCGCCTCCCCCCGCCCACCCTCCTCTTTATTACACTGCTTCTCCAGGGCTCTGTTAAGAGGACACTTGTTGTGGCTGCTGGCCTCTGTTCCCAGGAAGTGGCTCAGGTTGGGGACAACCTTAGAGGGTCCTGGCAAGCCAGGACCCGTGTTGTAGAAGGAGCCAGACAGACCTAGTTCTAGGTTGGGGACCCAGCTTTGCCATGCACAAGCTGTGTGACCTCTGGCAACTTTCTTAACCTCTCTGACTTGATATCCTCTTTAAAGTGAGGCTAATACTTCTTCTCCAGCAGTGTAGTTTTAAAGAGAAGCAATAACTGGATAATGTTTGAAAAGTCCCTGGCACAGAACTAGGAAGTGTAAGTGGCTGCTCCTCTGTCTATAGATTCTGAGATGGGGGTGGGAGTTACAGGGTACAGGGGCCCAAGCTCCCTGCACGCTGGGAAGCCCGTCCTGCCTGGTGTGGCATTCTGCCCTCTCCCGAGTGTGCGTTGCCTTGTGACCCAGGATAGCTGCATTTCAGAGGAGAGAAGCCGTCTCGCCAACTTATCCTTGTGATAGGTGCCCGGAGCATTTCTTGAATCTTCTAGGGGAAGGGACATTGGCGGTCAGCGTGAATCCTCTCAATCCAGTGCAGAAACCTCCCTCTAGCACAGTGGGGCAGCCTCGGCCTGTGTGGCCAGGCACCACGGTCACTTCCAGGATAGATACAGTGTTCTGCTAACCCCTCACTCTCCACCAAGTAGGGAGGTCTCTGGGGGCAGGGCCCAGGGTTCTTCACCTCTGGACCCATATGGCTAGCACAATGTGGTCTCAGCATGATGTTGCCCTCCAGGGGATGTGTGACAATGTCTGCAGACACTTGGTTGTCACAACCTGGGAGGGTGGTGGGTATCTCAGGTCATCCTCCACCAAAGAATGATCCCACCCAAGCTGTCAATAGTGCCAACGCTGGCAGGGCATGGTGGCTCATACCCATAATCTCAGCACTTTGGGAGGCCGAGATGGGTAGATCACTTGAGGTCAGGAGTTCAAAACCAGCCTGACCAATATGGTGAAACCCAGTGTTTACTGAAAATACAAAAATTAACTGAGCGTGGTGGCAGACGTCTGTAATCCCAGCTACTTGGGAAGCTGAGGCACAAGAATCACTGAACCTGGGAGGCGGAGATTGCAGTGAGCTGAGATCACACCACTGCACTCCAGCCTGGGCAACAGACCGAGACTGTCTCAAAAAAAAAAAAAAAAAAAAAAAAAATAGGACCAAGGTTGAGAAATCCTGCTTTAAATCAACATCCTTCCTGAAGGATAGTGCCCAGACCTGAACACAGAATTCCTTGTGTGGGTTTCTCGGGATTTCAGAGACTGAGAATGGGAAAAATGTCATCCAACTTCATTTCCATCTGGCATCGAAAAAGGAGGATTCTGCAAAGGAACTTCATTTAAAAAAAAAAAAAAAAAAAAAAAAAAAAAAAAACTTTTTTCTTGCATGGTGTATTCATTTATTAGTGTCTGCTAGGCAGCCAGCACTCTGCTAAGAATGGGAGAATCCTAGATACTGAGTCAGAGACGCTGCACCATTGCCAAGGCCCTGTTCCAGGCTGTGCGTGCAGCTGGGGAGGCCGTGGAGGAAGCTCGCTGCCCTGGCTGTGCTCAGGCCTGGCAGCCCTCGCTTCCTCCCGCACAGCCCAGGCTGCGGCGTGCGGGCCTGGGCTCCTTCTCAGACTCCGGGCCTCACAAAGGATTCTCGGGGTGCGAGTGGGGATCTCAACTCCAGCCCCAGTTGTGTCGCTGCCTTGTTTTTGTGACCTTGGAGTGAAGCCACTCTGATGTCTGGTCCTCAGTTTCCCAAAAGTGCCCAACTCGCCTACCCACCTGTATTGGTTTTCTGCAGCTGCCGAAACAAAGTACTACAAACTGGGTGGCTTAAAACAAAGTTCTGGGCTGGGCGCGGTGGCTCACGCCTGTAATCCCAGCACTTTGGGAGGCCAAGGCGGACGGATCACCTGAGGTCAGGAGTTCGAGACCAGCCTGGACAACATGGCAAAATCCTGTCTCTACTAAAAATACAAAAATCAGCCAGGCGTGGTGGCAGTGCCTGTAATCTCAGCTACTTGGAAGCCTGAGGCAGGAGAATTGCTTAAAACCCTGGAGGCGGAGGTTGCAGCGAGCCGAGATTGCACCTCTGCACTCCAGCCTGGGCAAAACGGCGGGACTCTGTCTCAAAAACAAACCAACAAACATAAAAACGCCACCGTTCTGGAGTCCAGATATCCAAAATCAAGGTACTGGCAGGGTTTGCTCCTTCAGGAGGCCCTGGGGAGAGCTTGTCCCCGGACCGTCTCCTAGCTCCCGGGTGCTACTGGCAATTCTCCGCAATTGTTAGCCGAGAGACGCCTCACAGCAGCCTCTGCCTCTGTTGCCCCTCGGCCCTGTCCCTGAGTCTCTGGGTCTCATCCCGTCTTCTCTCTGTGCGTGTGTCTGTGTCTAACTTTCCCTCATCACAGAAGGACAGGTTCCGCTGTAGTTCAGAGCATAGCAACAACCTTATTTCCAAATTAGGTCACATCGTGAAGTTCTCGGTGGACATGAACTTGGGGAGACACTGTTCCACCCAGCATGCCACATCAAAGGGTCCATGTGCTGAAACTCAGATCATTCATAACACCGGGCGCAGTAGCTCACGCCTGCAGTCCCAGCACTTTGGAAAGCCGAGGCGTATGGATTGCCTGAGGTCAGGAGTTCGAGACCAGCCTCGCTAATACGGTGAAACCCTGTCTCTACTAAAAATACAAAAAATAGCCGGTCACGGTGGTGCATGCCTGTAATCCCAGCTACTCAGGAAGCTGAGACGGGAGAATTGCTTGAGGCTGGGAGGCGGAGGTTGCAGTGAGCCAAGATCGTGCCACTGTGCTCCAGCCTGGATGCGACTCCGTCTCAAAAATAAAAAATGCTTTTTAAAAATAATTTTAAAAATCATTCATAAAGGCACCAAAGGCCCTGAGGCCTCTCTTGGGTGGGTTCCTGTGCACACAGTCCTGCCCCTCCAGACCATGGCATCCTGCCTCCTGTTCCCTGGTGGACCCAGACCAGCCGGGGCAGAGATTGGAATGCAGAAGTGTGAACAGCTCCGGATTAGTCCGTCTGAGCTGCTCCAAGGACAGGGAAAGGGTACCCGGTGGGGAATGGAGATAGGAGTGGCCAGGCACTGCGAAGGAGGACTGTTTTCTCAACAAGAAATGCCTCTTGATGGGCTGTGGTTTGCATGGGGACTTGATGCCAGATCAAGTTGTCCGAATCGATTGGATGGCCACAAAGCCCTGTCGCAGAGCAGGACAGGAACAGATAGGGGCTCCTGTCGGGCTCTCCCCACTCTGTCCACAGGCACCATCGGAGTTGCTTGGGGGGGCTACGGGCCGAGTGACCAGAGCAAGGGAGGCTCTGCCCCAGAGAGGCCCTGGGTGTCTCCTCCGGGTGGGACAGCTCTGATCCTGGGACCAAGGACTGCTGTCGCCCCCTCCCCCAGGGGACACAGAAGCCAGGGAGGCCTGTTGGGAAGGCATCCCATTTGTAATGAACAAATTACTGTCCTTGTTAGCAGCACGAACAGGGCTTTGGGAGGATCAAGGGAGCCAGAGCTTGGGAAACAGCCACCAATTTAATGAAGAGAATGAATTCCAGATGTGGCCTCTGGCCCCACAGACAGCGGCCATCCTTGGGTTCCTGGAGAAAAAACCCAGTGCTGCTGGACGGGACCGAGGATGCAGCAGGAGCTGCAGTGGTCGGGGCAGGGTGAGGGTCTGCCCTGGGCTCGGGCCACCTGGGACCAGGTCCCCTCCCATCCAGCACAAGGACCCCTTCCCCAGGAAACTCAGGGATCTCCATGTGCTTGTGGTGGTTTATTTAGCAACTACTGTTTGAGAAAACATAATGACAAAGGGCTCTATGGGTTTGGTATCGTTTTTAAATGGATTTCTAGCTTATTAATCACAATAGCAGTCACATACTTTGACAGATAACCACAGCTGTGTGAGACGTATTGACTGTGTCAGCAGACATGGTTTGGCACCTCCCTTCACTGAAGGACCCCCCGGGAACAGCTCAGGAGCCTGGGCCCCTGTGTCGGAGACCACTGGCTGAGCTCCCTGCAGGTGGGGAACAGACTGGGTTCTGGCAGGGACTGGGACACAGGCTCTTTAGCTTGAGTCTCAGGACGCAGAGGAAGGGCTTAGGGTGGCGGAATGGATTTTGAGCTGTGCTTGAAGTGAGAGGAAAAAGAAAGTGGCTTCATGTGTGTCCCCTCCGTCCCCACGTCTTCATCCGTCCTTCCTCCGCTTTCCTCCCGCCTTCCTCTCTTTCCCCCTCCCCTTCCTTCTTTCCTTCCTTCCTTCCTTTCTTCCCTCCCTCCTGCCTACCTACCTTCCTCCTGTACAAATGTACTAAGCCTACAAGAGACACATCACGGGACCGGGCCCACTGCTCGGGACACGACAGTGAAGAGCAGCTAGTCCGAGCCTGCTGGAAGCTCGCAGACTTCAGCTGGAAAAATAAGAAAGGGACCACTCTTTCTAGGTGGACACTGCATTTTCCACTGGCTCCTTACCCAGAAAAGTCTGTTTTCTTCACCTCTCTCATGTATTGGGGATCTGTCTAAGATTTTACTTAAAGAAAGGGTTCTACTACTTGAGGAAAAACCAAAGCAAGCTGGCTCTTGGTGCCTGATTCATTCATTTTATTGTGTAAATGGAAACGGAAGGCCAGGGAGGTGCAGTGACTTAAACAAGGTCTTAGAGCTCACAGGTGCAAGGCCCCGGCCAGAACCACATCTTCTCATCCCTGTCCAGCGCCCCTCCCACCTTCCCCTGCCGGAGGGGACACAGGTATAGAGCTTGGGGGGCTTAGTCCCTGAAGGGGGATATGCTGCTCCCCGTGGGGTCATTTCAAGCCTCTGTAAAGAAAAAGGCCAGCGATCCACGTCATGCCCACTGCCTCACACTTACCTCCCAGCTTCCTCTCCTGAGGGTCATTTACTGACAGTGATGGGTTTCAAGTGGGTCCAGTTCAGCAGGTGGTTTCTATAAAGAGCAGGGCTGCATCCCCAGGGAACGTAAGCCGGGCAGAGGGGAAGCCAGGGGAGACAGGCACTCTCCGTGTTATGGATTTTATCGAGTCATAAACAAGGCTGGAGAATAAACAATTAAAACTGGCAGATGCATGGGGCTGCCTCTGCCAGCTAGCTGTCAGGGAGGCCTGTGCTACCTGAGCTGTCCTGCATGGGCCCGCACAGCTGCCATCGGCCAATGACCCAGCGACCTGAGCCGGGAGGGCCAGGGAGTAGGGTCTAGGACTCATTCCCCCACCACCGAGTCTCCCAACCGCAGCAAACTGCCTTTAAGTCCAGCCAACTCCTGTCACCTGTATATGCTTAGATGGCTCTAAAGTCATGGCGGTGGCGAATGGTGGGAGGATTGGTGTTAATTGGGGATGGAGCCTGGGATCCTAACACCCTCCCACTGGGAAGATGGGATGGAAAAACCTTAGGTTTGGGTCCCCTGAGAACAACTCAGACACCAACTGGCTGTGTGACCTCAGAGTAGTGACTTAAACCCTCTGAGCTTCACTTTTCTCCCATCTGCAGAACTAGAAAGAATATTTCACCTTTAGGGGTATCATAAAAAGGAAATAAAATAGTCAGGCAGTGGGGTCGAGTGAGGGCCGCCTGCCTAGGACATGAGACGGAGCGCCGAGGCCTCGTTGCATCCCCCTGAGGCTGCGACCTCTGACTTCTGCGCTCCTGTGTGTCAAGGGCTTCCCCGTCAGGCCGCCTGAGCCTGGTCCTAGGCTGCAGGGAGCCCCACAGCAAAGCGCCTTGTCCTCCAAGCTCCCCTGGCCCCTCTCAGCCCTCCTGGCTGCCTCCACGGCTTCTGGGGAAGATGGGCCCTTGCCAGGGCCTGCTGGTGGGGAGTGGATGCCAGCCTTGAACTGACGCTGTCCCCACCAGCCCCCCCTCCAAACTGCATGCTGGCTCCCCGCATGCTCTGAGGGGAGTGGTCAGCGACTACTCCCCGCACCCCAGCTTCCTGCCTGTCCTGGGGCTGTGGCCAACAGCTGGGCTCATCTGGGCCTGGCCTGGGCCCCAGGCTGCCTTCCTAGTGACTCCACACCTCCCTAGGAGGCGGCCTCTGCCGCTGGCCAGTCCACGCGAGGAAGAGACAGCGTTTCCTCTGATGACCCGAGGCTGGGTGCCCTCCAGCGCCCAAAGTCATGGCTGTGTGGGAGGCTAGTGCCACGTGGGATCTCTGGGAGGCATGAGGGGCTCCTTCCCAGGCCCTGCCACACACTAATACTGTGCCCAGGCATCTGTGGGACACCCCCTTAGTCTGGAGCTGTAGGACAAGAGAATCTCACAGCAAACAGCCTTTTCACCTGTGGCTACCCCGACTCTCTTTCTCTGCCTCCCCCACGCAGGGCCCTGCTCTCCCCCAGGCCTGCCCCTCCCCATCTCTCAGACCTCCCTTTCCTCCCTCCTCCTCCCCCGCTCCCGACCTCCAATTCTCACTCATACCCCTTTCGTGGCTCATGGCTTCACTTATTCAGCAAATGCCCACGCAGCGCTCGCTTATTTCAGGCACCGTGCTAGGAGCTGCGGGTACAGAGGTAGGAACAGCAGGAACAGGCCGAAGTCTTTTCTCGTGGTGATGGCATTCTGATAGAGGAGGCGATTCCCAGAGCAGAGGCCCACAGAGCTGGGGGAGTGAAGCAGGCAGGTAGAGGCTTGTTGTGCGTGAGTGCGTGTGCTGTGTGCAGGTGTATGCTATGTATATGTTGTATTTGTGTGTGTGCTGCGTGTGCATCTGTATGTGTGCCTATGTGCTGTGTGCATTTGTGTGTATGTGCACCGTGTGTGTTTGTATGTATTTGTGTACATGTGTGTATTTGTATGTGTGCATATGTGTGTGTGCTTCGTGTGTACTTGTATGTCTGCGTGTGTGCTATGGGTGTATTCGTGTGTGTGCTGTGGGTGCATTTGTATTTGTGTGTGTGCATATGTGTGTGTTCATTGACTTATCATGAGGTAGGCAGGGAGTCTTGCTGGAGCAAGCACCTTGCTGGAACTCCAGCTTGCTTCTGTGATATCTAATACATTCTCTCTCTCTCTCTCTCTCTCTCTCTCTCTCTCTCTCTCTCTCTCTCTCTCTCTCTGTCCCCCTCTCTTCCCATTCCCCCCCAACACTTTCCAGGGGAGCAGCCAAGTTCTTGGTGCTAGGGTCTCAGGGAGCAGCACTGGGGAAGGGAAGGGCATCTTCATATTCAGGAGAAGGACTTGAGACCTTCAATCTAGAGCAGTCTCAGGACATGAGACTCAGGCCCTCAGCTGCTGCCCGGAGGAAGGCCAGCACCCCAGCCTGAGCGGGTCAGGGGTCAGGGGAGCTGTCCAGTGGCTGATCTTCCCCTACAGACCATGCATCCCCATCGATGCGGCCTTCCTGCTGTCTGACACACAGCCTCAGAGGCTGGCCAGAGTGGACCACCTGCTGGGTCCCAGAGGTTGGGAGGTCTGACATGGCCAGGTTTGAGGAAACAGTTTTCGAGTTGGAAACAATATTAGATAAATCTGGATCGGAATCCAGATGTACTTATTGCTGTGAGTTATGGGGCCATTTTCTTAACCTCCAAGCCTCTGTTTTTCCTTCTTGTTACATGGGGATGTTGCAACCTACCTTGGAAGTTCCCCGTGGGGATTAAAGGAGATAATGCAACCAAATTTTCCTGTGCCCGCCCCCAGGAGGGAAGGAGGAGGAGTGGGGTGAGAAACTGCCCTGGTCGTGTGCCCAGACCCCTGTGTTATTTAATAGCCACTTTCAGCTGGTGTCTCCTGGAAGCCTTCTGCCTAATCCAGTTAACGCCTCCGTGATCTGATTACCGCATGTCAGAAACCCCAAATCTGATCAGTAAACATCATGTGAGTGGCACATGTTGGGGGGGTACTGTGCAGAGAAGGGGTTCAGCTTGAGGTGCCATCTGCTCCTTTCCCGGGGGGCTCTGGCCCTTCCAAGCTGGGTGTTCTGGCAAATGCTGTCCAGATTACTCCAGGGCCAGGAGCACATGTCTCAGGGACTCTGGGGGAAGCCCCCCACAGCCTATCTCCATTCCTTTGGGTGGGGGCTTCCTGCACAATGAGGAGAGGGGACGCTCTTGTGGCCAGGATGGCATGGGGAGTGGGTGCTGAGGCTCCTGCATTCTCTGCTCCCTACAAACATTTTGGGCTTCACAGCAGCCCGGCAACTTGAATGATAGGTGTTTGGCCCGTGCAGGAGTAACTCTGGATCCAGGGATAACAGAAGGACCATACACCCCAACATCCACACTGGAAACACCCCGCAGTGGTACAGACGTAGGCAGAGGGTGGGGTGGAGGGAAGGCCTGGAGCAGGAGCTGGGGTGGAAAGGAGGAGGAGGAGGAGGAGGAGGAGGAGGAGGAGGACGAGGGAGGGCAGTTGTGCTCTAAGCTTAGGAACCGCCCCTACCAAGCCCCTCCCTGGGCCTTCAGTGGGGGATGAGCAGGCTGGACTGGCTCAACTTTAAGTGTTCTTCCCACACCACTCTGGGGTGACCATGTGACCCCGCCAAGCTCCAGACACCCCCATGTGCTGCAAACACAGCATTACTGGGGTGAGCTGAGGTTAAACCCTGAAATATGCTTTGGAGACGGCGTGTGGCCAGGCCATGCATCTGTGGGTCTTTGATTCCGTAGATTCCCCAAAGCTCTTGGTGTTGTACATGGTGGGCAGAATACGCTCTCCCTGGACCTCCGTTCCTGTTCTCCTTCCAGAAACGGGGAGCCACCACGGTGTGCCTGACCGTTCCGTCCTCCGCCATCATTTGAACATCTCAGCCAGCCGCAAGGTCCCTGCCTTCATGCCTCCCCAGCCCACTCTTCCCGTCTTCCTGCCCCAGGCTTGACTCAGGGTGACCGCTCCAAGCATGCCCCGGTTAGACTCCAGACAATCACATTTCTGGAAGCCAGCTAACCAGGCCAGGAGCTGGCGGGGACAGATGGCTGGAGGCGCTGCTGGGGGCATGTGGAAGAGGTCATCTCCACCTCCATGTGGTTGGCCTGCTTTAAAAAAGCCACAGACTCTTCCTCCCACACTCCGTCTTTGGCTGGGTTCTGACTCTACTTTGATCATTTTAATTTTTATCCCAATAAAATCTGCTCTTACATATTTCTAATCATACAGTTGTAACCCTGCTGGCAGCCACATGGAGCTGGCCTCTCATTCTGGCACAATGGGCTCCGAGAGGCCTGGATCCTTCCAAGAGGTGGATGGTGCTGGGCCCACCGAGGCACAGCTGTGGACTGCACACACGACGTTTTCTTCCGTTGTAGATTTACCGTCCTTTTTCTGTGTCGCAAGGGCTGCTGGTAGACAATTGCAGTTCCCCACATTCATCCTTATTGACAGATCAAGGCAGGAGGCCTGGGATCAGCATGAGGTTTTTAAGCTGAGGAGGCCACGGAGATCAACTCACTGAGGCTCATGTGGGTGAGAAGCCGCGAGATACACTGGTAACACGTGCCCCATGTCCCCACAGAGGCCAGGTGTGCTCTCGGCAGCCTTTTATCTCTCATCGAGTCTCTGCTGCACTCCAGACCTGGCCACTCTTACCTTTTTAGCGCTCGATGCTCTTCAAAGATGAGGAGGCTTCCTGACAGCCGCGTGATGGCTGCCCTCTGGTACTGCCCCACTCCACAGCTAAGCGGTCTCTGCACAGCTCAGCTATGTGCCTGCATGAGTTGGGGGTGGGGGGCGCTGGATAGGGACCAGGTGTCCTGGTGTCCTCTTGTACCTTTTGCCATGCCATGTCCTCGTTCTTGTAAACCTGCACCTCCAAGTAGATGGAGTGCCGGATGAGAGGCAGGACACCCAAGGAAATGTGGATCTCAGATAAATACTGCTTCACCTTTTAGCACCAGCACCCCCCCACCATTTGCAAGAGTATCCGACGAATCCTACAGCCTTGGGTCTGAAGGGAAGTTCAAGTGTAACCAAGCGTCCTGTGTTTGGGTTTTTGCCAAATCGGGCAACCGCACTGTGGTGTCCCGGAGGAGTGTGTTGGTGGCTGGGGGTGCAGAGAGCTCGGGATGGGTGATGTGCTGAACCCCTATTAACCTCAATAGGGAAGGCGCCAGGTTCGAGAAGCCAAAGAAGAGACCCTTTGCCAGCAAAGGAGACATTGGGTTTCATTAGGGGCTTACATCCAGGGTAGAGAGTCCAGTGGCAGTGGGCTGAACAGGAGAACTGACTTACATGTAGAAACGGTTTAATTTGGGCGAGGTGGCTCACGCCTGTGATCCAAGCCCTATGGGAGGCTGAGGCGAGTGGATCTCCAGAGGTCAGGAGTTCGAGACCAGCCTGACCAACATGGTAAAACCCCGTCTCTACTAAGAGTACCAAAATTAGCCAGGCCTAGTGGTGGGCACTGTAGTCTCAGCTACGCAGGAGGCTGAGGCAGGAGAATCGCTTGAACCTGGGAGGCAGAGGTTGCAGTGAACCGAGATCACGCCACTGCACTCCAGCCTGGGCAATAAGAGGGAAACGATGTTCCCCACCCCTCCCCCAGAAAAAAGAAACAGTTCAATGACAGTTAGCTGGATAAGATGTCTGCCTTTCCACAGTCAGTGGTGGCAGGCTGGCCATGAAAAAGACAACCGCTTGCAAAAGGCACAGCACTTAGCATGGCCACTTAAGACCTCTACCTGGCCACCTTCAATTAACCCAAAACTCCGGCCCTCAGTTCCCTACACAGCCTGTGTTCCACAGGACGGGCCAGAGGCTTCCCATAGTCAAGAAATGACTCTCCAGGTTGGCCATGCCCAGATTCCCTACCTCAGAACACAGTCAGGTGTGTCTGCCACCCAGGGTCATCCTCAGGGCGTGCTGAAGTTATTGCAGTCAGGTGTGTTTACCCTACAGTGTGGGAGGGGGTGACCAGAAATACTGGCACAACCCCCTGGCCACTGCGAGGCACCTGTGGCATTGCCAACCCCAGCAGGTCCCTCTCTGCCCTCTGGACGCACACTCCAGCTGCCACCAGGCAAGGACATGCCCAGTGTAGGCAGCACAGTAAGAGGGGGTAAATTTGCAGGCCACGGCTGGACCCTCCAGGCCCTGACACTGAGAGTCGCTGACCCGTATTTTCCCCAGGCGTGCCCCGTTGAAGACCACTAGGCCGGGATCTGAAGGAGCAGCCCAGAGCCAGACGGGGCAGAGCGATGGCACCACACAGGGGCTGGTGAGGGTCTTGGCACTGAGCAAAGCCACTTCAAGTTGCTGCTGTGCTGCTTCTGGGAACTTTGAGCTTTCCAGCATCCAACAGGGGACGCGGATGCCGGGGAAGGTGGTGGTGGTTGTCAGCTCTCATGGGTTCCTGGTACTCCCCTGCATTAGCACACGCCTGGATTACGGTAACAGATCCCGACCCGACCTCTCTGGTCCAGCTGCTCCTTTCCGTCCATCCTGCAGACAGCTGTCCGATTCTCCTCTTGCTAAATGTCCTCCTTCATCAATTGCCTTCCGCTTCTCAAAGGCCCTCCTCAGCTCCCTGTTTCCTGTTGAGCCGAGACTTGCATTCCGTGTGAGTTTCGGAGGCAGCATATGAGTCTATAACCGGCTGTATCCTTTCTGGCCACCTGGACGGCTCCAGGTCCTCTGGCCATGGGAAGGAGGCCACATTCTGGAAAGGAGTGGACACATTTGAAGATACTCCTGGCTGGCAGCTGCTTGCTTTCTCTTTAAGGCTCTCCCCTTTTCAGTCCTTTTTCTGTTCTCCTGATTACAGCAAGGACAAAGGCGTAATTAGGTGCTAATGGCTCTTAGCACCTCTGTAACACCTGCTAGTCTGCAGTGGCTCTGTGGGGCGGCTCAAAACCAAATGTGCTGCTCACCTCCTGCTGCCTGGGGATGAGGCTTATTGCTCTTTTGTCTGTCTTGTCTGATTTCACACCCCACCTCGGGTTCCAAGCCTGCGGTGACCAGACCAGCATTATCCTTGCTTCATTGCCACCTGATGCTGGCACAGGACAGAGGGACGCTGAGTGCTTGTCTGTGAGTTTCCCTTTTTATCCTGCCCAACGCTGGGGGGGCCGGTGGCAATGTCTCCGTTTTGCAGATTGGGAAAACGAGGCTTGTGGAATCAGCAGCTTGGCTGAGCTTCGCGCTGCAGGAAGTGGATGAGCAGGACTCAGAGCCGCGCCTGTCTACCCCCATGGCCATGCCCCTTGCCTGTGTTTTTCTGGCCTCTTTTCCCAGCTCTGCAAATCTGCCCTACACCTCGAAGCCCAGGTCCCCAACAGGGTCACCCTCATTCCCATCCTCTTTCTCCAAACGCGCCTTTTTTTTTTTTTTTTTTTTTTGAGACGGAGTTTCGCTCTTGTTACCCAGGCTGGAGTGCAATGGCGCGATCTCGGCTCACCGCAACTTCTGCCTCCTGGGTTCAGGCAATTCTCCTGCCTCAGCCTCCTGAGTAGCTGGGATTACAGGCACGCGCCACCATGCCCAGCTAATTTTTTGTATTTTTAGTAGAGACGGGGTTTCACCATGTTAACTAGGATGGTCTCGATCTCTTGACCTCGTGATCCACCCGCCTCGGCCTCCCAAAGTGCTGGGATTACAGGCTTGAGCCACCACGCCCGGCTCTCCAAACGCTTTGAGCACCTACAAGTCTGCACCTTGGGAGACGTCTCCTTGCCCCTCAGGGTTGTGTGTGTGTGCGTGTGTGTGTGTGTGTGTGCGCGTGTGTGTGTGTGTGTGTGCACCTGCACTCATGTACATTCATCGCTGTGAGCTGGGAGTGTGAATTTCTCGCATCCCGGGACTACACCATCATACAGTAGAAGAATTGACTTAGAGAGGAGCATACAGTAGGCACTAACTAGATGAGAGAGTGAGGGGCTGCGATGCCGGCAGGTTGCCTTTCTTGCTCGAACAGATCACTGAGTAACAACCAAGCCTCTCTCCACGCAAGGTCAAGTGCGTGACATCACAGCGAGGACCCCAGCTCTGGCTTCAGTTGCTCTGGAGCCCTAACCCTGCCCCGCTGCTCACCAGCTGTGAGATCATGGCTAAGTGGCCTCTCTGTGCTTCAGGTGTCTGGTGCCTTGTGTAAAGTGAGCCATCAGGAATGAAGTGCATATGGCACCAGCGCCATACAGAGGAGCGGGCCCCACACCTGTCCTGTTGTCACCCGGAGTTTCTGTGCTTATTCACTGGCCCTAGAACCATGCTGCAGCAGCCCTAGACACAGCGAGACTTCCCAGTGTCCGTACGACTCACGCTTTGGGCCAGATCTTTCTTAGCAGAGGGGAGGCTGTCCTGAGCACTCTGGGATGTTTCATAGCATCCCTGGCCTCTTCCCACTAGACGTTTGTTGTGACGACCAAAAAAATCCCTCCAGACATTGTCAGATGGCCCCTGGGGGGCAAAGTTGCATTGGGCCTGATGAGAACAACCAGCCTGGAGCACTGGTTCTCAAACTTCACTGTGCATCAGAATTGCCTGGGAGACTCCCTCAATCACCAGCTGCTGAGCCCCACCCCCAGAATTTGATTCATCAGGACTGGGACAGGGCCCAGAATTTTCGTCTTTTTTTTTTTTTTTTTTTTTTTTTGAGACAGAGTTTCCCTCTTGCTGCCCAGGCTGGAGTGCAATGGCACGATCTCAGCTCTCTGCAACCTCTTCCTCCCGGATTCACACAATTTTCCTACCTCCACCTCGCAGGTAGCTGAGATTATACGCATGCGTCACCAGGCCCGGCTAAGTTTGTATTTTTAGTAGAGATGCATTTCATCATGTTGGTCAGGCTGGTCTCGAACTCCCGACCTCAGGTGATCCACCAAACTCAGCCTCCCAAAGGGCTGGGGTTACAGGTGTGAGCCACCTTGCCTGGCCAGAATTTGCATTTCTTACAGGTTTCCAGGTGCTGCTGCTTCAGCTGTTCCTGGGACTCCCTCCTCCCCTCACTTTGAGACCGCTGGGCTAGAGTCTTGTCAACGTGGTAGGCTTTAAAGAAAGTGAAGTGAGTGGCGAATGTGATGGGAAGAGCAGGTAACAGGACAGGAAGGGAGTTTCTTAGAGAGACACCTCCCCGAGGGTGTGAAGAATTATACATAGACTTGAAGATTTTACAGAAAAACAGAAACAGACTCAGCAATGAGAAGACTTGAAAAGCACCTGCATGCTTAGGAAAGGACAGGCCAGTTCAGGGAAATGCAGTGAGCCACAGCCAGAGGAGTGGGACCAACTGAGGGTTTGAGGGCTGTTTGCCAGAGCGCTGGGCCTTAGATAGCAAGGTGAATTTCCCCCAGGGCTGGAAGAGTCAGGAGGGGCTGGCGCACTTAGCTCTGAATGGGAAAAGCAGCTCTAGATGTGACCTCAGAGTCCCGTCTCATTTATGAATGAGGCTGTGCCAGTGTGACATGAGTCACCGCACCGGTAACACAGATAACGTGCAGAGACGGCTCGAGGCGCCCTGCGGCCAAAGGGAAATTGCTGGAGACTCTCAGCTGCTAAGTAGGGTGGTGGTGCTGGAGTGACCCGGGGGGAGAGGCGTGCCAGAGAGCGCCCCAGTTGGTAATGGCTCAAAGTTACTTGGCAGCGGAGCAAGGAGGGCCGTCGTGTTTCTGTCCAGGCTCTGCCCTGGCCTATCAGGCCAGTGGCTTATGGACATATACTGGGGTGGGCATTTGACAGGCCAGAAGGAGGGGGCAGGCTGAGCCTATTTTGCCTAAGGGGCCTAGCCTGGGGACCTCAGGGTCTAGAGCCTGGAGATGGAATTCCAAGGGTGTGGAATTTGAGTCAAAGGCTGTGGCCCAGACTCTGCCGATCTGCATCTGGGTGGATAGTCTTGAGCAGGCCACTGAGTGGAGTATCTCTACCCTTTGCAGCAGCCACAGGCCAGGTACCATACTGGGCCCTTTATATGTGACAGTTGATCCCATTCGCACTCCAAAGCTGCCAGAGGCATTCTCTTTCCCCTTGGACAGATGAGGAGACTGAGGGTCAGAGTGGCAGCTAGAAAGTGGCAGAACAGGAATTGCATTCAGCTCTCCCTCTAAAGAACATGTTAGACTTAGTTTTTCCATCTCTAAAATGTGGCTTATACTCCCAACCTATTCCTCATAGAGCTTGCATGAGAATCAGTTGAGATGAAATCTCTGAAGTCATTAGAACGCCAGGGATTATAATCACGCAGCAAAACTGCAGAACCTTCAGGTTTAAAGAGTCACACACATGCTTTGCCTGCAGACACCATGGGAGGTGGTTCAGTCAACCCAGCTGGTTGACTGGGGGTCTAGTTCTGGGACTCAAGTTGGGGTGGCCCCCAAAACAGGACCACCCACCCACCCCCCGAAGTCCACCGAAGCATCAGAAATTAAATTTCACAGCTGACTGCACAGAGATACCAACTTGAGCTCCACGTGTTTATGGCTCGAGGAGGAGATAAGATTTGATTAAGAAGACCGCTATTAATTTACGGCGGGTACACTGGCTCGAAGGGAGAGGCTGCTTTTAATTAATAGCCAGAAGGAATTTACGCTCTTGGTCTCATCGAGGTGGGAGAGGACGGAAGGAGGAGGGGAGTGGAGCCAAGTGAGTGACATGGATGAATTGATCCAGCCGCGCACACCCCTTCCTTTTGAAGAGAATATAAATAAATAAAGAGCGACAGGAGGGAGGGAGGCCGTGCCATCCAGGAGAACGGCAGGAGGGCAGGGAGAGCCAGCCAGCAGGAGAGGCCTGGTGGGGAGGAGGAGGAAGAGAAGGAGAGCTAACACTTTACCCAGTGCCCACTATGTGCCCGGCCTCACGCTCAACCCTTTATAGGGATCATCTCCCTGAGCCCCAATAGCCCATGAGGCCGGTAGCACATCATTTCTGGAAGAATAACACAAGCATGCGGTAAGAAATGCAGACACCCCCAAAAGAATCTTCAGAATCTTCCCACCGAAGCTCCAACTGTCCATTTCATGTCCCTTTCCCAGTACATCCTATGTGCTTGGTGTGTGCACTTAACAACATTGAATTCCATATGCCGTTCTGGTCTTTATGTTGGAGATGTGAAATTTGGAGTTCGGGGGGGCTGGTAACTTTCCCAGGGTCAAACAGGAAGAGGAACAGCTCAGTTTCAAATCGCAGTCCTGGCCCCTAAGTCCCTTCTGGTCACCACCACCCTCTGTCGGCTCATACAGAGCTGCAGGCACGGTGTGGGGGATGGGGGCTGCCCCTGGACTCAAAGGCGGGTGGCTTCTGAATGTAGCGGGTAGTCAGGCCTAGGGGAGGGGAGGGGTGGTGAGGACAGGAACACCACAGGGATTTGGCCAGTATTTCCCCACCTGGCCATGGAGTTGGGGATTTTTGCCAAAAGGAACCCGAGAGACTTGCTAGTAGGTGCTAATCAGAGTGTGGTTCACAGACCCGAAGCACTGACTCAGGACCAACCCAGCAGAGTATCTGGGGACAGGCTCAGGAGTCTTTTTTTTTTTTTTTTTTTTTTTTTTGAGACGGAAATTTGCTCTTGTCACCCAGGCTGGAGTGCAATGGCACTCTCTCGGCTCACCGCAACCTCCGCCTCCCGGGTTCAAGTGATTCTCCTGCCTCCGACTCCCCAGTAGCTGGGATTACAGGCATGTGCCACCACGCCTGGCTAATTTTGTATTTTTAGTAGAGACAGGGTTTTCCATGTTGGTCAGGCTGGTCTTGAACTCCCGGCCTCAGGTGATCTGCTCTCCTTGGCCTCCCTAAGTGCTGGGGTTACAGGCGTGAGCCACCACACCCAGCCTGGAGTCTATTTTTTGACACCCCCTCGGGGGATTCCTGCTCACAAGAGAGAGTAAAACTGAGGCCTAGAAAGAGCCCCTGTGTCGTACAGTGGCACACCGCTCCATGGCAGAGGAACGGCTGGCCTAGCACTGGCTCCAGACTCCCAGCCCAACGCCCTTGGCCTTGAATTGCCCTAGACTCTGCCACCCACTACCAGAAGCACATGGCATAGGGGAAAGCATGTGCATTCTGAATCAGACAGTTCTGGGTTCAAATCCCGGCTCTGCCTCCATCTGTGTGGCCCTGGGCAAGTTACTTAACCTCTCTGAGCTTCAATTCCTCACATCCCCAACAGGATTGGCACCTCCTCCCCTGCTGGGTGTCTGAACAGCCTCAGTGAGACTGGGCCCTGTTGCGCGTGCTGGGCACTGCTCCCTGACTTCCCCATGGCCGAGAGTGGGACCTAGCCCTGAGCAGCGTGAGGGCCCGACTCCGCCCCCAGCCTTTAATCTTCCACTGGAGACTGGTTTCTAATCAGCAGCACGCACAGATGAACGGCCGTCAGCATCCATCACCTGTAACAGATCAACAGGCTTCGACCTTTGAGTCTTCCTCTTCTAAATCACTCTCCTCCTGTAGATCCCCGAGGGCCGGGGATGTGGAGGCAGGGGAGCCCCGCAGGGACACAGGCAGAAGAGGGGGAGGCAGAGCTGGGCCCTCCCATTGAGATACAGAGCCTGGCCCTCCCATTTGACAATTAAGGAAACTGAGGCTCAGAAGTCACTAGCACCCTCTGCCCAAACTCGCCTGTAAGTCAGTGGTGGAGTCGGGACCCTTCATCTGGAGCTCAGGGCCTTTGATCCAGCACTGATCACAGAAGGGGCTCCCTGAGTATGTGCTAGGGGCTGACTCTCTCCAAAGCCTCGTGCAGTCGGAGAGCAGGGCAAGGCAGACGTGGCACAGTCCTGTCCTCAGAGCTCACTATTGCCCTACTTGGGGGGAAGGGAGACATCCTATATCCAGGCATCAGGGCGCTCAGGTCTGAAAAGCACCAGCAGGGTGACCATCACCCAGCCCTTTTCTACCAGGAGCAACAGCCTCCTTGGCAAAGCTGATGCCGAGTCAGCTGCCCACCCCCCATAGCCCAGGCTAGCCCTGTGAGACCCTCACTCCCACGCCTGTGTTAGGGCCTGCCAGCCACTCCGTCCTGGTGCCAGGAGGTGTGCAGAGCAGGGACCCGGCAGCCAGGCCGACTGCCTAGCTCTCCCTGTTGGCCAGTGTGCAGGACACAGCTGGGGGTGTTTGCCTGCCTGGGTGGCCACTGGGCAGAGAACTGGGGGCATGCTGTCCCCTCCCGGTCCGCACAGCTGGAGAAGGCCTGGTGAGCTTTGAGAGGCTGCAGCTCTTTCTTGCCCAGAGCCAACCTCCCACAACCCAGTTTCCTTTGCTAATCAAGATATTCCAGGTGGGCTTTGTAACCAGGGTCCTATCATCAGAAGTCAAGATCTGAGTGTCGATGGGCGCTGATCCTTGGTGGCAGGCAGCCTGGCACTCTCCCTCCCCGAGCCCACCACCCGTGTGCTCACCCTGAGCCTGACCTGGCACAGGACGGGGAGTGGGCGCTCTGCAGCTCCCTCCAGGCAGCGCCCATGCAAGCGCAGGGGCTCACTGGTTTGTGAGCATGGTGAGACCTGGGGACTGTCATCACAGCCACGGCACATAGCACAGGGTGGCCCCTTCTAACTTTTCTTCCTAGTTCTTTTGGGGGGCAGTGGCTTGGTGGGTGAGAGGCAGTTGTTGAGAGCCCTCCTTCCTCTTTATTTTGGGGTGAGCTGCCCATGCCTTAGAATAGAGATGGGATGAATCACACAGATGCAGGGACTGTTCCAGATGGGAGAATTCCACCCTCCCAGCGACCCCCAGCGCTCCCCGGCAGCACAGCGGGCTCACCCGAGTAGGAGAGAAGATGGCAGGTTAGAGTGTACAGGACTCAGGGCTTGTCCCTGGCGATCACGCCTTCAACCTGCAGATATTTATGAACTACTATATGCCGAGAAGATAGCAGTGGGCAAGAAACCATGGTCTGCTGTCAGGGAGTGTGCAGGCTAGAGAGAGAGATAGACATTCGATTAAAAACTTCCACTACTACCGTAAAGCAAGGATTCTGTGAAAATATTGAACAGGGGATCTGTGACCTAGTGGAGAGGTCCAGGAGGGCTTCCCAAAGGAGATGACATTTCAGCTGACCCCTAAAGGATATGCAGGAGTTGGTATGCCAAGAGGCAGGGGGCAAGCGTCCTGGGAGAGGAGGAAGCCTGTATAAAGGCTCCAGGGCAGACAGGAGGACACTTCCCACATTAAAGCGATAGAAAGGAAGCTATCGAAGAAGAATGTCTCAGCCCCAAAGAGCTTACAGAAGGGCCATTGTGGGGAAGCTGATGAGACATGAGTCCTGCCCACCGTGCTTCTGCACACAGAGGTGAGGGTGCAGTGCTGTGGAAGAGTGTGGAATCTTCTTAGGCTTCTTGGGTGGACAGATCTACAGCCTATGTCTGAAGGGCTGAAGGGGGACACCCAGGAGGGGAAGGGGCTCTGTTCCCTTCTAGGGGTGATGGCTGAGTAAGAGGAGCGGATGAAGGCACAGCTCAGGACACAGCTTCTCCCTACACCCAGGCTGCCCAGCAGGGTCAAGGGTGAACGGGCAGCGAGCAGGAGCCCTCCAGGAGCCCAGCCCCTTAGCTGTCACTCTCTCTCTTTCTGACTAGGAGGCTAGCGGGGCTTTTGCATTATTAATAGTGACACATAGTAAACATTTTGATAATTGTCACAGCCACAGGCTCTGAGATTCAGCACCAGCTGTTGCCAGCATGAAAAAAAAAGCAAAATGCTCCTGTCTGCATGCTGCGCACCCCGAAATGCTGATGCCTGCATGGCATGTCCCCCTAAATGCTGATGCCTGCGTGGTGTGTCCCCCCAAATGCTGATGCCTGTGTGGTGTGCACCCCCAAATGCTGATGCCTGGATGGTGTGCACCCCCAAATGCTGATGCCTGCGTGGTGTGCACCCCCAAATGCTGATGCCTATGTGCTGTGTGCCCCCAAATGCTGATGTCTGCATGGTATGCACCCCCAAATGCTGATGCCTGGATGGTGTGCACCCCCAAATGCTGATGCTTATGTGGTGTGTCCCCCCAAATGCTGATGTCTGTGTGGTGTGCACCCCCAAATGCTGATGTCTGCATGGTAAGCACCCCCAAATGCTGATGTCTGCATGGTAAGCAACCCCAAATGCTGATGCCTGGATGGTGTGCACCCCCAAATGCTGATGCCTGCGTGGTGTGCACCCCCAAATGCTGATGCCTATGTGCTGTGTGCCCCCAAATGCTGATGTCTGCGTGGTATGCACCCCCAAATGCTGATGCCTGGATGGTGTGCACCCCCAAATGCTGATGCTTATGTGGTGTGTCCCCCCAAATGCTGATGTCTGTGTGGTGTGCACTCCCAAATGCTGATGCCTGCATGATGTGCACCCCCAAATGCTGATGCCCATGTGGTGTGTCCCCCCAAATGCTGATGTCTGCATGGTGTGCACCCCCAAATGCTGATGCCTGCGTGATGTGCACCCCAAATGCTGATGTTTGTGTGATGTGCTCCCCCACATGCTGATGTCTGCATGGTGTGCACCCCAAATGCTGATGTCTGTGTGGTGTGCACCCCCAAATGCTGATGTCTGCGTGGTGTGCACCCCCAAATGCTGATGCCTATGTTGTGTGTGCCCCCAAATGCTGGTATCTGTGGTGTGCACCCCAAATGCTGATGCCTGTGTGGTATGTGCCCCCAAATGCTGATGCCTATGTGGTATGCACCCCCAAATGCTGATGCCTGCGTGGCGTGCACCCTCAAATGCTGGAGCCTATGCAGTGTGCACCCTACTCCCTCCCTTGTCTCTTTTCCTGTCATCGATCAGGCTCTGCTCCCTGCTCAGCCCAAAGTGGAGCACCAAGTAAGATACAGGAGGAGCTCCCCACACCCTATCCCATCCCAGTCCCAAGTCTCACCCTGGGTGGGGCCGGAAGAAGCAGGGGAGAGCCAGGCTCCGGACAGAGTTCCCATGAGGGCTGCTGCCCTGAGCCCTGAGAGGTAGCATGGGCTATGAGTCCCTCCTAAATAGGCCACAGCACCCTCAGGGGGCTCTGCTAGTGGCTATCTGCCCCTCCCCAAATAACACCATCCCCCACTCCTGGCCCGTTCGGGACTCATTGCACTGGGGTGACCTGGGCCGTCTGAGATAGCCCCTGGTCAGGGGCAGACAGGCTGCAGGAGAGGAGCCTCTTCCTCAAGGTGTCCTTTGAGGAAAGCCCTGGGCAAGGCTGGCATTATGGGAGTGCTGCCCCCTGCCATGGGCAAAGACACAGGGGTGGCAGCAGCTGGTCCAGGGAAAACCAACTGCTGAACGGTTGTGGGTCCTTTGAAGAGAGGTCGCAGCTCAGTGCCCACTGCTGTCATTGCCTAGAAGAGCTCCCGGAAGGCGCGCTTATCACAGCCAAGCAGGAACAGGCGGGGGCTGGCGTGTGCACACCAGACCCAGACTGCCTGCGGCCGGAACAAAGATGATCTGTGAGAGTGGGTGCAGAGTTCCCGGGGGAAGGTCCAAGAAACAAGTGCGGGAGAGACTAGCGTTAGGAGCAGTTTGCGCGGAGTTGACCTGGGGCCTCGAGCGTTTCCTACTTTGGGCATGGGACTGGCTACCTAGTTTTCAGGGCCACGTGTAAAGTGAACATGGGGAGTCCACATTTGAAAGGCCAGTGAAAGTGCTGTTAAAGGTACAAACTAAGCACCACAAATCTTAAAATCCCAAATTCAAAAAGTGCTGGGTGCAGTGGCTCCCACTGGTAATCCCGGCACTTTAGGGAGGCTAAGGTTGGTGGATCGTCCACCGGAGCAACATGGCGAGAACCCTATCTCTAAAAAACTAAATAAATAAGCTGGCTATGGTGACACGCATCTGTGGTCCCAGCCACTCGGGAGGCTGAGACGCTTGAGCCCTGGAGGTCACACCACTGCAAGCCAGCCTGGATGACAGAGCGAGACCCTGTCTCAAATGAAAATTCAAAATGCTCCAATGAGCATTTCCTTTGAATGTCATGTCAGTGTTCAAAACATTTCAGATTTTGGATTTTTCTAGTTGGGATGCTCAGTAGTAAGTATATAATGCAAATATTTCAAAATCTGAAGAAAAAAAAGTCCCAGATCTGAAGCACTTCTGGTCCCAAGCCTTTTAGATACAGGACACTCAGTTCGTACTAAAGCCGCAAGCTTTTGGCTCTTCTGTGTAACTCCTCCGCTCATACATAATGTGCCATTGTTCCATTTCACTTACAAAGCACAGATTCAAAGATGAAGGTATTAAGAATTTCAAGACAGCAACAGCAAAACATTAAACCAAGCGTGCGTCCCTCTGAGCTCAGGGCCCTGTGTGACCACATGGATCTCAGGCCGGTGAAACTGGCCTGGGGTCAGTGTGAGCCCCGGTGTTCCAGAGAAGCCAGTGCTGGTCAGGAAGGCCATCCCTCAAGGGGGCAACAACCCAGAGTGCCCTACTCAGGGTATAGTACCGAGCTGGGGGTCACACGGAAGAGGGGTGCTAACACCAGGGAGTGGGTACGACAGATTTTGCCCTGGAAAGCAAACCGTGTCCTCAGAGGATCTGCAGAAAAAGAGGGGGCTTTGCAACCTGGCAGAGGCTGTGTAATTGCACATCCAAGAGGGAGAGGAACGAGGCAGGTGGGAGTGTCTAACAGGAAGGAGAGCCCAGGGCAGGGGAGAGAGGAGGGAAGGCGTCTGCTTTTGTTTGCTAGGATAGTCATATCAGAAATGTATTGTTCCATAGTCCTGGAGGCTGGAAGTCCAAGACCAAGGTGTCTGCAGGTTGCTTTCTTCTGGGACCGCTCTCTTTGGTTGTACATGGTCCTCTTCACATCGTCTTCCCTCTGTGTGTCTGTGTCCCAATCTCTTCTTCTTTTTTTTTTTCTTTTGAGACTGAGTCTCGCGCTGGCCCCCAGGCTGGAGGGCAGTGGTGTGATCTTGGCTCACTGCAACCTCCACCTCCTGGGTTCAAGTGATTCTCCTGTCTCGGCCTCCCAAGTAGCTGGGACTACAGGCACCCTCCACCACACCTGGCTAATTTTTGTATTTTTAGTAGAGATGGGGTTTCACCATGTTGGCTAGGCTGCTCTTGAACTCCTGACCTGAGTCGATCCACCCACCTTGGCCTCCCAAAGTGCTGGGATTACAGGCATGAGCCACCGTGCCCAGCCCCTAATCTCTTCTTATAAAAACCTCAGTCATATTGGATTAGGGCTCATCCTACTGGCTTCATTTTACTTCAGTGACCTCTGCAAAGACCCTGTCTCCAAACACAGCTGTGTGCTGAGGCGCAGGGCTTAGGACTTCAACATCTGGATTCTGGGGTGGGCAGGGCAATCAGCCCATCTCAGCTTTCTGAGGAAGGGCTGCGTGAGCTCAGTTAGTGAGGGTTGGGGGAGACTCTTCGGGGAGGGGGAGCACCGTTTGAGAAGCCCAAGAGAGAGGACTTGGGGTGCTGCAGAAGGGCCGTGTGGCAGGCGAGGGCGCGCAGAGGATTCTGGAAAGCAGTCCCTGGTGGAGCTGCAGAGGCCAGCAGGGGCCTGACCCCTCCGGCCCTGATAAGAAACATGGTCTCTATTCCCAGAGCCTGGTAGGATTTAATCTTGAGGCGATCACTAGGATCTGTGACTGTGGTGATGAGAACAGTCCGGAGAGGCGGCAGAGGACGTGAGAGAGGCTCTTGAAGCGGGGGGAGGGAGGGGGGTGGCAGCTCAGGCCAGATGTGCAGCAGTAGGGCTGGAGAGACGTGGATGAACACCAGAGGAAAGAGCTAGAACTGGCGGGGCTCAGGAGGAACCGGCGAGAGTGTCTAGGGGAAGGGAGGGGTAGGGATGGCTCCTGGATCCCTGACATGACTGGCCGGGGGTGCCCCTTCTAGAAGAGACCATGCTGGAAAGGAAGCCTGAGATGGAGATGTGGCGGGGAGCTTGGTTTGGGACAGGGTGACCTTGGGGTGCCTTAGAGACACCAGGCAGAGAGAGACATGAGGGCGAGGGCAAGGGCAGGCTGTGACAACCCAGGGGCAAGGCTTCAAATGGGAAGTGGCGTGGGCTGAGACTGCGCCTTGGGTGGGGCCAGCGTGAATGGCTGGGTGCATAAGCCAAGACCATCTTCCCTGCCTGACGTGCCCCAGCTACCTCAGCCTCTCACACTGTTGGCCCAACCCCAGTCCCTGCCCCTGACCTTTTGACCTTGGTGTCCCTGTGCCCAGGGCTCCGGGACCTTCGTGCTGTCTCCAGTCGGAATCCCCCAGTCAGGCCTGGTCAGCAGAACTGTATCCTCCCAGTTCCCCAAGTGATCAGCTCCTCTCTCTGTTCGCCGTGTGTCACTGAGCCATTGATTGCCACAACCCTGGGAGGTGGGGACCACTGTGGTGTGTGAGCTTCCAGGATGCTGTAACAAAATGACCCCAAACGTGTGGCTCAGAACAACACAAATTTCTTATCTTACAGTTTGGGAGGTCAGAGGTCCACTGTGCGCCTCAGTGGGCTAAAATCAAGATGTTCGTAGGGCTCAAGGTCCTGGAGGAGAACCCATCTCCTTGCCTGTTGTCATTTCTAGAAGCTATCTGCACTCCTGCCACATTGCTGTGACACCCGCTCCCCTCCCGCCTTCCTCTTCTGCACTTCAAGACCCTCACGTTACACTGGTCCCACTCAGAATTCAGGATAGTCTCCCTATCTTAAATCGTCTGATTAGCAACCTTAATTCCATCTTTGCCACATAACAGAATGTATTCACAAGTTCTAGGGATCAGGGCACGGTCTTCTATGGAGGTGTCATTCTGCTGACCACCTACAATCATCACTGCTATTTTACACAAGCGGAAACTGGGGCATGAGAAAGTCAAGGGTTTGCCCAGCATCACTCAGCTCATGAGGGAGGAGCAGGATTCACAGCCAGGTAGAGATGGTCTCCTCCCTCCCCCGAAGCACCTGCTTCTCTCAGGGAGCGCGGACTCCAGCACTGGTTAAAATGATCCTTGATCTCCTGGAGAAAACGGACCTGTGATAAACAAACCTATGCCTGGAGCTCTGAAGAGTAGGATCACCCTCCACTCTCCACGCTAGCTGGGGACCCTGTCTTCCCCACTGAACTGACAGCTTCTTGAGTGCAGGGACTGTCGGCTTTCTGCCTGTGTTTCCCCAGGACCCAGCCCCATGCCTATGATGTGATGGATGCTTAGTATATGTTTGCTGAGTAAATAAGAAAATACATAACCAGATTGGTCCTGGAACTTTAGCGCCAATGGATTCTACTTGTGAGTTTTTTTGGATAAACTCAACTGAAGACTTTATAAGTCTCTTTATGGGTTCCAAAACCTTGGCTAACAGTGCCTGTGGATGATATTCCTTCACTCTTCTCTGTCCATCTCTAGACCTGGATTTCAGCTCCAAGGATCTGCTTCCGGGACAGTCATTCCGCAGCTCTATGGGTTCTATACCTCCACATCCAGTTCACGTCCTTTCCCTAGCCTGGACCCTCCCGTAGGGGACATGCTCCCTGGAAGGGGGTGCAGGTGAGGCTGCCATGGGACCGAGGAGATGGCAGCAGGGTCACTCTCATGCTCCGAAGCCTCTGCTGTTCAGAGGCCACAGGGTATCCTTGGCAATTCCCATGCCATCCTTGGGGCCTTGGTAATTGGGGCTTGTTCTCAGAATTGCACAGAAGGCTTGGGATGTTAATAGGGCAGCATTAGTCGTACCCCGGGTTTACCAGCCGTAGCTGGTAGTTAAGGCTGAATGGTTTATAGCAGCGGCTGGAAGAATTCATTGTCAGCAATAGCTTGGCAAAATCGTACCGGGGGAGGAAGACCTGTCGGCACTGGTGACCCCCTGGCCTCTCTGGGGGAGGGTGCCACACCTGTGTTCACAAGGAGCTTTTAAAATGCACTAATTTTTTATTTGCAATACATTGAGTTGCATTTTCGTAGGCCATGATTCTTGACAGTGCCGAGGATTCGTTGTAGCCAGCTGTCCCTTGGATGTCTCACCTTCTCTCATGGAACTCCGCCGATGTCCAGCAAGCCTGCCTGGCTCACTCTCCCTCAAAGCTCTTTTCTCTCTATACATGCCTCTTTGCTTCTGCCATTTTACCACTTGGAATGACATGCCCTTCCTTTCCTTGGGATACCCTTCCCTTCCTTCTGATGCCTGTCCCATTTGGGGATGCCCTTCCCTTCCTTGAGATGCTCTTTCTCTCCTTGGGGCATGCTTCCCATTTTGGGGGATGCCCTTCCCATCCTTGGGATGCCTCTTTCCATCTTCGGGAATACTCTTCCCATCTTGGGACACCCTTTTCTTCTGGAGGGACATCCTTCCCATCCTTGGGACACCCCTTTCATCTTTGGAGTGCCCTTTCCCACCCCTGTGATGCCTTTCTCATCCTTGGGACACCCCTTTTCATCTTTGGGGACATCCTTCCCATCCTTGGGACACCCCTTTTCATCTTTGGGGACATCCTTCCCATCCTTGGGACACCACTTTTCATCTTTGGGGACATCCTTCCCATCCTTGGGACACCCTTTTCATCTTGAGGGATACCCTTCCCATCCTTGGGACACCCCTTTTCATCTTTGGGGACATCCTTCCCATCCTTGGGACACCCCTTTCATCTTTGGAGTGCCCTTTCCCACCCCTGTGATGCCTTTCTCATCCTTGGGACACCCCTTTTCATCTTTGGGGACATCCTTCCCATCCTTGAGACACCCCTTTTCATCTTTGGGGACATCCTTCCCATCCTTGGGACATCCCTCCCCTTCTTCAGGATGCCTTTCCCTTCCTTTCCTTAGGACCTTGGGATACCCATCCTAATGATTTCATCTTCTTAACTTTTCCACACTCACCTCCTTCCCAGGCATTCCAGGCAAGCCCTTTTGCCTCTAGAGTTTGGCTGCCTTTTGGTCCTGTTCAATAGGAACCTGGTTCCCCTGCCTCTGTCCTGGGCGCAAACTTTCTCATCCCTCCACAGGCGTGTATTTTGCTGAAGTCATCCCCCACGGCCCCCAGCTCAGTGCTGCACACACTGTGGAATTCTGGTGGACTTTGCTCTTTCTTTTTATACCTCCTCTCTCCCTTGAAACTGTGAGCCCCTCAAGAGCAGGCCCTGCTCCTTCGTGAGAATCCTCATACCCAGCTTTTGTTCAGCTTCTTTCCTAGCCGGAGCGCTGCTGCCTTGCTGTTGTCTGTGTATGCTCTGTCTCCCACGCTAGGCTGAGCTCCTTGAGCACAGAGATTGTCTATTCAACTTTAATTCCGTAATTACAAAGACAACAATCATATCATACTTGCCAAGTGCCAGATGCAATCCTACATGCTTTACACATATTAACTCGTTTAATCCTGATCACCACCTGGTGAGATAACGGTGATGACTGCTCTCTTCTGCAGATACAGTACAGACTGGCACGGAGAGATTATGCGTTTTGCCCCCGGGTCATGGCTAGCAAGAGATAGTGCTTCAGCCCCAAATGAGTCTGCCTCCGAATCCAAGCTCTTGTCCTCATTGCTATGCCACTTTGCACAACCTCGCCTGGAACAGGCAAGCATTCTGGAAATAATTGGCAAATGAATGAGTGAATGATGGAGTGCTGGTTCAGAGTGGCTTCTCCTGAGAGCCCTGGAGTGACTGGGGCAGATTTGGAGTCCATGAGGGGGAACCCAGGGTTTCTTTGACTATATATAGAGTTGTCACAGGATGGCCCAGGTCAAGTTAGCACTCAGCAGTGGGTCTGATCTTTCCGATGAAGGTGTCATTCACCCCATTGAGGAGCCTGGAGCCCAGGAAGCTTTAGCAGCCTTCTTGGGATCACCCCAAAGGGAAGCAGCAGAGCCAGGACTGTTTGATTCCCAGAAAAGATGCCCGTCTTCCAGATTCCTAAGCCTAGGTAGAGCCCAGCCTCCCACTAACAGGGGCTCAAGGAAGGTTAATGGTCTGAGACTATCGGAGCAGTCCCTTAGCCAACTCATCATTGAAACCTTGGTCAGAGAGGACAGGCGGCTTCCCCAAGTCCTAGGGCTGGCCTCTGCTAAGGTGCAGGACTTGAACTCTTGGTCTGTTGGTACAGCCTCCAAACCCAGTGCCTTCTAGGGTGTTCCACTGGGTTTCCACCAGAGAGTTACACTTCTCGAGACTCAGGACTCACCCTCTTGGTTAAGTTGTACTTGGGTCATTATTACCGTGAGGATCTGATCTTCTAGCACAAGCCATGGTGGTAGAAAGCGCTGGCCGGGCGCGGTGGCTCACGCCTGTAATCCCAGCGCTTTGGGAGGCCAAGGCGGGTGGATCACAAGGTCAGGAGTTGGAGACCAGCCTGGCCAATATGGTGAAACCCCGTATCTACTAAAAATACAGAAATTAGCTGGACATGGTGGTGGGTGCCTGTAGTCCCAGCTACTTAGGAGGCTGAAATAGGAAAATTGCTTGAACCCGTGAGGTGGAGGCTGCAGTGAGCCGAGACCATGCCACTGCTTTCTAGTCACTTTTCACAACCTCACTGCTGCACCAGGGTGAGGGCACTGGTACCCAGCACTAGCAACCCCACAGCCAGTAGAGAGGTCACTCTGCACCCCCTTCCCAATCCAGTTCCCCAGAGGCTTCTCCATCTCAGGAATGGTCACCTCTACCTTACACCCAGTTGGAGAAGCCTCTGGGGAACAGAGCAAAACTCTGTCTCAAAAAAAAAAAAAAAAAAAAAAAAAAAAAAGAAGAAAGGAAGGAAGGAGGGAAGGAGGGAAGAAGCGAGGGAGGGAAGGAGGGAGGGAGGGAAGGAGGGAGGGAGGGAGGGAAAGAGGGAGGGACGGAGGGAGGGATGGAGGGAAGTGTCCAGAGAGGTGGGGAAGGCCAGCTTAGCATTAAATGTTTAGGAAGGAAGCAAGGGCAAAGCATTTAGAGCTTGCATTGGTTCCAGGGGGGAGGTAGAGCTGATGCTGTGTTCATGGGGGACTTTGTCTCCTGGCTGGCAACTGAGCCTGGTGGGAGGGGCTGGCCTTGAGGAAAAGATCTACCCCACCTCCTTCACTCACACACAAGGTGACCTCCTGAAGTTGCAGCTACTGGGAAAAGGTAGAGAAAAAGCTAACAAGGCTAATCAGCAGCTGGGCGTGTGCATACATGTGCTTGTGCGTTTATATTCATGTACATATGTGCAGGCGTGTGTGTGTGTATGTGCATGACATCAGCTGTGATCAGAGCTGGATCTGATGCTCATTTATAAGCAAATGTAACCAAGGGGGACTGACCCATTAAACGATAATGGATTTAAAAGTATCCATTCATGTATCAAATATTTGTTACACCTACATCTAAATTAATAGATGTTACATAAATATTCATGGAATACATATCTATTGATGTATTTGCTGCTGTTCTAGGTGCTGAAGGGACAGGAGCAAAACAACACAGATAAAAGTCCTTGCCTTTATGAAGCTTCCATTCCTGAGAGGTGGGCAGACGGTGAGGAAGTGCAGAGATGTCAGCGGTAGTGTTAAGAAGGGATAGGGTCCGTGGAGGCCAGGAAGAAGCCAGCAGGTCTGGAAAGTGGCACTGAGTTGGTCAGTGAGGTGACATTTGGAAGGGGGCAAGATAGAAGAGCCCAGAAACCCCTGAGAGCAAGGCCCCAGTGAAGGGCGGGGTTGGGCATTTGTGGAGAGGAGGCTGGAGCTCAGGAGAGCCAGCAGCCCATCCACGCAGGGCTCTGCAGGTTGCAGTGTGGACCCTGGATTTGACTGCATGTGAGTGGCAACCACTGGAGGCTTTGAGCCAGGTAGCGGCCTGATCCGATTTATGCATTAAATCAGTCCCTCTGGCTGCCATGTGAGACTGAGACTCGAGGAGCGGAGGGGAGCAGGCACACCTGCGAGGAGACTGTGGTCCGGGCCAGAGCCGGGGTGGTGCTGACAAGGGTGATGGCAACATGGGTGGTGAGCAGCAGTCAGATTCAAGGTGCATTTTGTGGGTAGAGCCAGCAGGACGTTCTCAGCTGATGGACCGAATGATGATTCCAAGGTTTGGGGTCACAGCAGCTGGGCAAAGGGTAGAGACGATCATTCTCAAGATGGAGAAGCCTCTGGGGAACTGGATTGGGAAGAGGGTACAGAGTGACCTCTCTACTGGCTGTGGGGTTGCTAGTGCTGGGTACCAGTGTCCTTACTCTGGTGCAGCAGTGAAGCAGGAAGCTGGTGGTTGGGCCCCCAGCCCACCACGTCTGGATCCCAGGGGCTCCTCTCTCACCCTCCATAGAGTCATCATTATCTCAACCCAAAGAAAGACCCGAGCCACCTCGTGTACCCACTTCTATGGCCAACAACCACCTGCTGGCCCAGAGTGTGTTCTCTGGAGAGTTCTGCTCAGACATTGGGAAGGTGTCTGGGGGTGCTGACTGGGAGAAAGTAGAGGATGGAGAGGCCCCATCCTGTGCGACCAGGTCCATCAGCCTCCAAGGTGGTGATGTTGCCCCATAGTAGCAGGGCCATGAGGCAGTCACCTGTTCATTCACACGGCCCACCTGCCCGGGACACCTTGCCATGTGTTGACACTAGACACCTGTCCTCTGTGTCCCGGTCCAGGGAGAAAGAGATAACAAGGCACCATTACAAGGGAGCGTGCTGGGAGGCTCCCTGGGGGGAAGTATCTCAGATGAAAGATAAAGGACAAGTAGGTACTGGCCAGATTGGGGGTGGAGGGGCAGATGGAAGGCACATCGTTCATGAGGGCTGAAGACACAGAGGGGATCAATGACAGGAAGATGTTGATGCCCCTTCTCCAGCAAGGTGAGCATCATATGCTTAGATCATCATTTATTCATTCATTCATTCATTCATTCATTCGATCTTTATGGACTGCCTGCTGTGTGCCTAGCACTAGGCTCATTATGGAGATGAGACCAAAACACACATGGTCTTCCTCTCTACGAAGCTCGGAGAACAGTTGGGAAGGCAATACACAAGTAACTACACAAATAGGAGTGTCACTGGAAAATGCAATGTATGCTAAGAAGGAAAAGGTCTGGGTGATCAGAGGGAGGCTGGCATGAGAGGAAGGGAGGGCGGGGCTGGAACGGGGTGCCATCAGGATGTGGGGGTGGGTGGAGTGGCTGGGAAGAGGGGTCGGAGCGCTCCAGGCAGAGAACACAGGGCGTGGTGCAGGTCACTGGTTACTAAACCCTGTCTGCGGACCCCAGGATTCTACAGAGGTAACTGAGCCCTCATGGCAGGTAGCGGATAGGACAAGGTGGGGAGTGAGAGATCCAGCAAAACAGGCAGATAGGCCGTGGGCCCCGCCCTCACCCCCACTTAGATGAGGACAACTGCCCTTACCCTGGTTTACCTGTTGGGGCCCTCCGCAGGATTTTGTGGAGACCGAGTCTAAAACCATTTGAACGGCTCTGATTTGGGAGAAGACCATGCCTGGGCAGAATGCCCGAGGTCTTACTCGCCTGCATTTTAGGCCCCAGAACTGTCCATCTGTCCCAGCCACAATCAGAGCATCTCTACCATCGGGAGTCTCTGTGGGCAGCCACCCAGCCCCACATGTCCAGGGTTACTGGCCCACCCAGGGGAGCTGGCCCCGTGGACACTCCTCCTTCCCCATGGGCTGTGGGGTGGGCCATGGAAAACCGGGCATGTGTTGTCACGGGGGCAGCTGGGGCTCTGCCTGCCCTGTTCCTGGGCCCTTGCAGGCTGGGAAATGCCCGGGGAGGAGACAGCCGCTGTGGAGGATCAGAGAGGGCAAGGAAGGGCAGGGCACTGGCCGGGCCCCAGCCAGGCTCACCTTTCCTGGAAGACAGGCTGGGCGGGAAGCGGTGTTTCCAGTAAAAAGGCGTAGCCCCCGCTGGGTACACCAGGAGAGCTCTCTGAGCCTCTCAGCCCTAATGAGTGCTGTGGAGAGCTGTTTACAGCTAAGTGGGCTGTAATGGCTTTCTGTGGTCATTAGGCACAGGCTGCTCAGAGTGCCTGGGGGGCCACCGGGCTGGACTCCCACACGCTCCCCCAGGACCCAGATCAATGGGCTCAGCTTGGGCCACCAAGTTCCCGGAGTGGCCAAGAGTGGCCTGTGGGCACCGGGAGGTCAGGGAACTTGACCTGTCTCCTGGCCGTGGGGTTGCCAGCGCCGGTTCCCAATGTGCCCACCTTGGTGCATCGGTAAGGCAAGAAGCTGGTGGTTGGGACCACAGCCCACTATGCCTGGAGCTCAGGGGCTCCTGTCACCCTCCTTAGCCTCTTCATTGCCTTGACACCAAGAGAGACCCAAACCGAGAGCAGTGGCTCACATCTGTAATCTCAGCACTTTGGGAGGTGGGCAGATCACCTGAGGTCAGGAGTTCGAGACCAGCCTGGCCAACACAGTGAAACCCCATCTCTAGTAAAAATACAGAAATTAGCCAGAGGTGGTATCACACGTCTGTAGTCCCAGCTACTCGGAGGCTGAGGCAGGAGAATTGCTTGAACCCAGGAGACGGAGATTGCAGTGAGCTGAGATCGTGCCACTGCACTCCAGCCTGGGTGACAGAGTGAGACTCCACCTTAGAGAGAGAGAGAGAGAGAGAGGACACCAGAGCCACCTCCTGCAGCCACTTCCATGACCCTGCGATCTCCTGCCCACCAGAGTACCTTCTCCAGAGAGTTTTGCCCAGCAGCTGCTCAGGACCACACCAGGGCTCACAATAGCCACCCTTGACCCCAGGCTGTGGGCTGGGGCAGAGTAGGAGAGCAGGGACCCTAAAGGGGACACAGAGTATGTGGGGTCAGCCATGTTCCTGCAGGCCTGGGAGGACTATTTCTGGCTAAATTTGTTTCAGTCGAGGGAGGGGCAGGAAGAACATAGGAATGGGTAGAAGACGGTCCCTCCGAAGGGCTCCGGTGTTCAAGACTGAGCTGGCTTTGAAATGAGTTCTGCCACGGGCAAGGACATGATGGTCTCTGAGCCTCAACCTTCCCGTCTGTAAAACAGAACTAAAGCAGGGTGTGTGTGGGTGGCTGTGAGATGATGGTGAGCTGATGTGTGTTCAGTGCCTCGAGGGTAATCAGTGCGTGCTGGAAGGTAGCAACATGACCATCATCAGCCCCACCATCACCAACACCATCTCAAGGGAGGTATTGGTGTCCCCCTCTTTTTATTGTTGGGCTGGTCTAGTGGCAAATGGCAAAGCGGCACCAGCTGCTCACGGGGCCAGCGGAGGGAGCCGCCCCACCCACCCTCACGTGCATCGGAGGCTCCTTCTTGAGCATCTGCTCTGTGCTGGGATTTGGGAAAATGCAGCCAGGAGCTCACAGAACCTGTGGGTCCTGTGGTTTCTGGATCTTGTGCAGGGGTAGAGGAGATGCACGTTGAGGCCAGGAAGCGCTTAGGAGGCAGGGGTGTAAACTGGGGGGGAGGGGAGGGGCGATGGCAAGGCTGGGTCCCTCTATCCGCTGAGCTCAGCAGTCCCAGTCCCTCTCCAAGACCGTGGGGCCGTCCCAAGGGCCCCCTGACTCTCTTCCTTCCCCGGCCAAAGCCTGGCAGAGTCCGGGCCCTGAGGTCCTGATCCTCATCCTTCACCCGGAGTAAGTGTCCCATGTCCACGGCTGCGGCCTCCTGTAACTCAGGACCTGCTGCCGAGAGGCTTTGTGGCCGCTTTTATCACCCCCATGTCCTCTGGAGCTGAGAGTGGTGACAGCAGTGTGGCTCCTAGAGCTAAGGAGAGGACAAGGGAGGAAGGGTACGGGCTTCCGGATCAAGGTGCCACGGACCCTCTCGGAGGTTCTCACCGCCCACCTACCAGAGTGAGTGGGATCGACCCTGTTTTCTTCTCTCGTCTGATCTTTCTCAGAGTGCAGCATTCTGTACGACACTGGCTTTCCATCCACATCACACCTTACAATCACCCGCAGGGGCTGGAAACAAAAAATTCCCATACCTGGACCCAGCCCTGACTAACTCTGATTTAATTCACCGGGAGTCAGGATTGGTTTTGAAAGCCCTCCCCACCCCCGTCCCTCGCCATGTGATTCCAATGTGCTGCCAGGATTAATAGGCACGAATACAAAATAACATGAGGCCGGCCACAGTGTCTCACACCTGTAATCCCATCACTTTGGGAGGCTGAGGCAGGCAGATCACCTGAGGTCAGGAGTTTGAGAACAGCCTGGCCAACATGCTGAAACCTCGTCTCTACTAAAAATACAAAAATTAGCTGGGTGTGGTGGCGTGCACCTGTAATCCCAGCTACTCAGGAGACTGAGGCAGGAGAATCACTTGAACCTGGAAGACGGAGGTTGCAGTGAGCTGAGATGACGCCATTGCACTCCATCCTGGGTGACAGAGTGAGACGCCATCTCACAAAAAGAAAGAAAAAGAAAGAAGATGGGCTTTGGAATTAGGCTTTCAACCCTGGCTCTACCTCTTACTAACTGCATGATCTTCGGTGAGTTACTCAATATCTCTGAACTTTAATGTTGATTTTGGTTTTTAAAAATTAATAATAAGTGAAACAACTTGGAGATTAGAGTTCCTGATTCTTGTGGTTACTGTGCGTGTAAATGAAGAAAATATACACAAAGGCTATTAGCACGTAGTAGGTGCTTTTTCAGCCTCTGCCCCCTGTGTGTGCTTTGTAAGGAGATGATGGGAATATGGTCATGTGATGTATCACAAAAGTACATGAAGCCCGCAGAGAGGTGGACGCTGCTGTCCAGCGATTTGGAGATAAAGTGTGATCCTTCCTTCACAGTGGCCTGTTAATGACTCTCTTCTCCTTGTATTTATCCTGCTTGGGGTTCATTGAGCCTCCTGAATCTTCAATTTGTCTTTCTCCAAATTTGGGGAATCTTCCCTCCTTGTTCCTTCCACTACTTTTTATACCTTCAATCACTCTCGACTCTTCCTAGGACTTCATTTATAACATACGTTAGACCTTCATCTCCAGTCTGAGGCTCTGGCTTTTGCTCTTTTTTAAGTCTTTTCTGTCTGTTCTTTAGATTGGATATTTTCTATTGATCTGTCCTCGCATTGACTCTTCTGTGCTCTTCAATCTGCTGTTGTATCTATCCAATAAGTTTTTAATTTCAGATCTTGTATTCAGATTGGCTTAGTCCATTTTGCATTGTTATAAAGGAATGCCTGAGGCTGGATAATGTATAAAGAAAAGAGGTTTATTTGGCTCACTGTTCCGTAGGCTGTACAGGAAGCATGGCAACCACATCTGCCTCTAGTGCAGGGCTCAAGAAGCTTCCACTCGTTGGCAGAAAGAAAAGAGGGAACAGGTGTTTCACATAGAGAAAAAGAGAGAAGGGAGAAGGTGCCAGCTCCTTTAAACAACCAGCTCTCTTGTGAACTAACAGAGCAGGAATTCACCTGTTACCATGGGAAGGGCATCAGGGGATCTGCCCCCAATCCAGACACCTCCCCCAGGCCCCACTTCTAACATGGAGGATTTGGAGGGGGAACACATCTAAGCCATATCACTCCACCCCTGGCCCCCTAAATTTCATGTCATTTTCACATTGTAAAATATAATCTTTTTTTTCCCAGTAGTCCTCTAAAATCTAAACTCATCTGAGTATCAACTCAAAAAGTCTAACATCTCATTTGAGACTCAAGGCCAGTTGTTTTAAATTTATGAATGTGTAAAAGCCAAACCGAGTGATTTACTTTCAAGATTCAACGGTGGTACAGGCATGAGGCAAACAGTTTCATTTCAAAAGGGAGAAATAGGCCAAAAGAAAGAAATGACACACCCCACACAAGTCCAAAAGCCAGCAGGGCAGATGTTAAACCTTAAAGCTCTAAAATCATCTCCCTTGATTCCATGTCCCATATCTTGAGCACACTGGCGTGAGGGGCGGGCTCCCAAGGCCTGGGTGGCTCTACCCCTCTGACTTGTAGGGTGCAGCCCCCTGGCTGTTTTTAATGGACTGGAGTCTAGTGTCTGTGGCTTTTTATGTTAAGGTCGCAAGCTGTTGGTGGCTGTACCGTGCTGAGATCTGGAGGGTGGTGGCCTCATTACTACAGCTCTACCAGACAGTCTCCCAGTGGGGACCCTGTGGGAGCTTCAACGCCACGTTTTCGCTTGACAGTGCCCTACCAGAGGCCCCTGTGGGGGTTCCACCCGTGTGGCAGGCTTTTGTCTGGGCACCCAGAATTTTTCATACATCTTCTGAAATCTAGGTGGAAGCTGTACAACCTCTTTCACTTTTGTATTCGACGTGCCTGTAGGCTTCACACCATGTGGAAGCTGCCAAGGCTTACGGCTTATGCCCCCTGAAGTGGAGGCCTGAGTGGTACCTAGGGTTCTCTGATCCCTGGCTAGGGATGCAGGGAGCAGTCTCCTGGGGCTGCAGAGGGCAGCAGGGGTCCAGGTGTGGCCCCCATAACCATTTTTTAGGCCTCTGTCATGGGAGGGGTTATCCCGGAGACTTTTGAAATGTCTTCCGGGTCTTTTTCCCATTGTCTTTGTTATTAGCGCTTGACTCCCTTTTAGTCATGTAAATTTCTCTAGCAGGTGGTTATTTTACAGGTGCCTCAGATTTCTCACCTAAAAAGCTCTTTTGTTCTCTGCCTCATGGCCAAGCTACCAATTTTCTAAGTTTTTACACTCTGCCTTTTTTTAAAATTATAAGTTTTAAATTTAAGTCATGTTTTGTTCTCATATCTAGTCGTAGGCAGTTAGAAGCACCCAGGCCACGTCTTGTTCTTTAGAAATTTCTTTTGCCAGATATCTTGGGCTATTACTTAGAAGTTTAGTCTCTCACAAAGCCCTAGGCCATAGACACAATGTAGCCCAGATTTTTATTAAGGCATAACCAGGGTGACCTTCATTTCAGTTTTCAATAAATGTTTTATTTTCCTCCGAAACCTCATCAACCTGGCCTTTGCTCTCTGTATTTCTTTCTTTTTTTTTTTTTTTCCGAGATGTAGTTTCCCTCTTGTTACCCAGTCTGGAGTGCAATGGCGTGATCTCGGCTCACTGCAACCTCCGCCTCCTGGGTTCAGGCAATTCTCCTGCCTCAGCCTCCTGAGTAGCTGGGATTACAGGCACGCACCACCATGCCCAGCGAATGTTTTGTATTTTTAGTAGAGATGGGGTTTCACTATGTTGACCAGGATGGTCTCGATCTCTTGACCTCGTGATCCACCCGCCTCAGCCTCCCAAAGTGCTGGGATTACAGGCGTGAGCCACCGCGCCCAGCCTGCTCTCTATATTTCTATTAGCATTTTGGTTACAACCATTTAACTAGTCACTAAGAAGTTCTAAACTTTTTGTCACGTTTTTGTCTCTTTGTGGGCCCAACAAACTCTTCCAACCATTGTTCATTACCTAATTTCAAAGCTGTTTCAATATTTTCAAGTATCTTTATAGCAACACCCCACTCTCAGTACCAATTTTCTGTACTAGTCTGTTTGCATTGCTGTAAAGGAATACCTGGGACTGGGTTTTATGTGTGTGTGTGTGTGTGTGTGTGTGTGTGTGTGTGTGTAGAGAGAGAGAGAGAGAGAGAGAGTTTTATTTGGCTTGTGGTTCTAGAGGCTATACAAGAAGCATGGTGTTATTGTTAGCCGGGCGCAGTGGCTCACGCCTGTAATCCCAGCACTTTGGGAGGCCAAGGCGGGCAGATCACGAGGTCAAGAGATCAAGACCATCCTGGCCAACATGGTGAAACCCCATCTCTACTAAAAAATACAAAAATTAGCTGGGCACTGCAGCGTGTGCCTGTAGTCTCAGCTACCGGGGAGGCTGAGGCAGGAGAATTGCTTGAATCCAGGAGGTAGAGATTTCAGTGAGCTGAGATTGCGCCACTGTATTCCAGCCTGGCACCTGGTGACAGAACAAGACTCTGTCTTAAAAAAAAAAAAAAAAAAAAAAAAAAAAAAAAAAAAAACAAGCTTGATGTTGGCATCTGTTTCTTGTGAGGTCTCAGGAAGCTTCCACTCATGGCAGAAGGTGAAGGGAGAGCAGATGCATCAGATGGAGAAAGAAGGAGCAAGTTAGAAGGCAGGGGGTGCTAGCTGTCTAACAGAACAAGAACTCACTCGCTACCATGGGAAGGGCACCAAGCCATTCATAGGGGAGCCCCCGTTACCTAAACACCACCCACTAGACTCCACCTCTACCGCTGGAGATCACATTCCCACGTGAAATTTGGAGGAGATAAATATCCAAACCATATTACAAATCTAGAATTTTTATTTCGTTCATTTTTATGCTTTTTATTTTCCTACTGAGATTTTCTATGTGTTCATTCATTATGACTATATTTTTCTTTATGTCCTTGAGGATAGTTCTAATAGCTGTTTTAAAACAATCTGTATTGATTGCCTTTCTATTGTATAGGGATCACATTTTCCTGTTTCTTCATATGCCTAGAAATTTTGGAGTGTATCCTGGATGTTATGAATGACATATTTTTTAGCAAACAGGTAACGTCACTGCACTCAAACTCCAAACTCACTCTCCCCTGTGGCTGGCAGTAGCAGAAATCTCTGTTCAGTCCCTCTAGCCTTTGCTGGGCTGCTTGGGATAGGCCCTATGCATGCATACTTCAGAGATCCGTCTAAGGTTTGGGTAGAATTTATATGCAGAATTTAGGTCTCCTCCCTCTGGCTCTCCTCTTTCTGGGATTCCCACCCTCAATTTCCAACTGTTGTGGTTGCCCCAAACTCTGTCCTCCAGTTGTTTAAGCCAGTAAGACTGCGGGTTTTCTATCTGGATTTAGCCTCCCCACTTGGCAGGGGCTACAGCCTGACCTCAAACAAATACCCATAAATATGGGAAGTTCAGCCAGTGCCATTTCTGTCTTCTAAGCATTGACTTCTCTCTAGTGTCCACCTGCCTTTGGTCATTCTCCAATGCCTCAGGCAGTTGTGTATTGCTATCTGGGGAAAGGGTTGATCTGACAGCAGCCACTGCACCCTTACCACCAGATGCCCAAACCCAGCTGTTGAGTCTTTTGTTTCACTGCTTTTTTTTTCTTCCAGACAGAGTCTCACTCTGTTCCCCAAGCTGGAGTGCAGTAGCCCAATCGGAGTTCACTGCAGCCTCAAACTCCTGGGTTCATGCAATCCTCCCACCTCAGCCTTCTGAGTAGCTGGTACTACAGGTATGTGCCGCCACACCCAGCTATTTTTTTATCTTATTTTTTGTAGAGATGGGGTCTCACTATGTTGCCCAGGCTGGCCTTGAACCCCTGCCATCAAGCAATTCTCCTGCCTTGGCCTCCCAGAATGTTGAGATTACAGGTGTGAGTCACTGCACCCAGCCAGAAATGTCTTTAATTTGTGAATTCCCCAAGATATTTGAGCTATAATGTGATTTATAAAAATTAGTTTTGTCTGATATTTCTGGGGGACCACATTTCTAGTTCGAAGAGAAGTTGATGGTGACTCACTTCATATCCCAAGCCTTGATGGACACCACGAGTCTCCTCCATGGTGCGTGCCTGTCCAAGCTTCCTCTCCAGCAATGGCCTGAGGATCAGGGTGGGGCAGCTGGCAGTGGAGCCGTATCTGAATGCCACTGTCCTTCCCCTCCCCTGCCTTCCTCCTCCCTTCCAGGAATGGTTTCAAGTGCCCAGATCGGAGTCAGACTGCCTGGGCTGGTATTCCAGCTTCAGCCCAGCCCTACAGCCTCGGGTGCTTCTGTGTGCCTCAATTTACCCATCATCAAATGGGGAAAGGGGTATACCTGCCTCATTGGACTGCTGCCAGATGAAATGAGTTAGCACGGCTTAGTAAAACCTGCAAAACGCTTGGACACAGCATTTCCAGCAGCCCGTGGCGCCTTCTGCACAGAACGCCTTGATGATGATTTTTCTTTCTTACTCCTTTCTCTGCGCTCAGCTCCTCTCTCCCTTTTCCCAGTCTTTCTGTCTATCCCAGCCCCGGGTCTCACTCTCATCTCCTCGTCCTCATCCTTGTCTGGCAGCCTGGACAGACACTCGGAACCGCCTCCCAGCCCCCTCCCACGCCTGCCTCCTTCTCCCCGCACCTCCTGTCTCTCTCTTCTTTGAGGAGTGTCTGGCCTCACGTTCCCCCAGATTCCACATAGCTGTTGTTCTCTTATGTTGTCACCTGGCCTAATTCCCGGAGGGAGGTGGAAGGAACAAGGAAGTGAATTAGATCTAAAAAGAGAACAGATGCAAGACCAAGCCCAAAATGTTAGGGGGTGGCCCCAAAATTTGGTAATCAAACAAATAATATTTGAACGTAATATGTTTGCAATGCAAATTAATGCAAAAATTCCACAAGGAACAAAATAGCAAAACATCTGATAAAGACGGGAACCATCCCGGTGCTTCGGAGGCTCGCCCTGCCGCAGCCCTGTCTTTTTGTAACGTTTTGATGGTGTTCATTCCAAATTTTTTGCTTTGATTTGGATCCTTTAAAATATTATATTAAGATGTTATTTATCTTTTTTTTTTTGAGACAGAGTCTTGCTCTGTGGCCCAGGCTGGAGTGCAGTAGCGTGATCTCGGCTCACTGCAAACTCTGCCTCTTGAGTTCAAGCAATTCTCCTGCCTCAGCCTCCCAAGCAGTTGGCATTACAGGTGCCCACCACCACGCACGGCTAGTTTTTGTATTTTTAATAGAGATGGAGTTTCACCATGTCGATCAGGCCGGTCTCGAACTCCTGACCTCAGGTGATCCACCTGCCTCAGCCTCCCAGAGTGTTGGGATTACAGGTGTGAGCCACTGTGCCCGGCCTAAAATGTTATTTATCTTGATGACTGAGATTTGTGATAGCCCCTCCTTTAAATGTTGCACACAGTCTCTCATTCGACTCCCTTCCCAGCCCTGGAACAGACTCCTTGAAAGCAGAGACTCAGTTCAGGGGAGGCCAGTGCAGGAGTCTACACAGTGCTTCCCATGCTCGGGCCACTCTGCTTGCTTCTGGTCTAGGCTTGTGGCCATTGGAGGCCAGACCTGAGCCACGTACAGGGTGAAGGTGGTCCATGACACAGTGATCTGCAGTGCCTCCCCCCACAGTGACCCTGTGTCATGCCTTCCAGGGCCCAGGACAACAACCACACATTATGACCTGAAGAAGAAGGCTGGCTGCTCCTTCTCCATGGCAGCACATAGAACCATGGCTTCTTGGCCACGGCTCTGCAGCCACATCACCATTTGTGGTCCTCCCAAGTGGTCCTGTGCTGACATCTTCTCTCCCTACCCCGGCCACTTTCAGAGACTCTCTGCTCTACCTCCCACTTCCCCTGGGTCTCGTCATCATCTGTGCTGAGGCCAGGCCGCAGGCTGACCGCAGATCGGGTGGTTGGTGTGGGTGGAAGGCACTCGGCCCTGCCAACCCCATCACTGCTTCCCTTTCACACCCATCACAGCCCTTTCCAGACTCCAAATAGCTCCCTCCGCCCCTCCCTTGGCCCCATCTCAGGCACAGCTAGAAATGCCAAGTTGTGGAGTCTGGGGTGGAGCACTGGCCAGGTCCCCAAAAGCTTGGGCGGAGTGACCAGGAGTGAGGCTGGGTCTCTCCTGTTTCCTGTACCTGTGGGTAGTAGGGGGAGGAGTGGGGCCTGATTTTGCTGTGCTGAGCCAGGGTGGCATGAGCAGGGACATGCCTGCCCCAGTGGCACACCCCACACACTCCACTTTCTGACCTCAGAGGGGATCCTGTCTCCTGCCACCAGTCCTTGCTGGCCCAGATGCCACCCACTGGTTGAGGAGCCTGTGTGTTCCTGAATCAGTATTAGGAGGGGTGGATGCCAGCGGCTCCACGGGGTGCATGTACACCCAAGATCTGACCAACCCTCACAGTGGCCCTGTAAGAAGGGCGTGTGGTCCCCAGGGCTCCTCACCGGTTTGTGGGTGCTTGGATTTTGAAGTTCTGTATTTACACCGCTGGTCAACGACTGCTGTCCTGACACCTCACCTGGCCGCATTAACCCTTTAGGTGTGGAACGTTCCATGTTCCACACCTAAAGGGCTAATGCGGCCAGGCCAGGTGGCTCATACCTATAATCCCAGCACTTTGGGAGGCCAAGGAGGGCAGATCACTTGACATCAGGAGTTCAAGACCAGCCTGGCCGACTTGATGAAACCCCGTCTCTACTAAAAATACAAAAATTAGCCTGGCATCGTAGTGCATGTCTGTAATTCCAACTACTCAGGAGGCTGAGATAGGAGAATTGCTTGAATGTGGGAGGTGGAGGTTGCAGTGAGCTGAGATTGCACCACTGCAGTCCAGCCTGGGTGATAGACCGAGGCTCCATCTCGAAACAATAAAATAAAATACAATAATAAAGGGTTAATGCGAGGCACAACCCGGTGCAGAGGAGCCCCCAGCCCTGCAGCCCAGCTGTCATTCCCATGAATGTTTCTGGTTATTCGGTCTTTCTAACAACACCTTGTCTGTCATTTATGCTTGTGGTTTTTGTGGTGGCACTAGGAGTGACTGCATCCTTTCGGTGAGGGACCTGAGGCTGTAAGAGCTCAGGCAATTTGTCCTCAGCTGGATTTGAACCTGGCTGTGTGTGGGTCCTCCAGAGTCCACTGCCTGTCTCGGCAGGGCCACGGCAGGACCCTTGGGGCATAGACCCACTTCCTGTGGCGCAAAGGCCCGGAGGAACCCCCAGCCCATCTTGCCGTCCCTCCTGGGGGTGACTGCCACTGAGCCCAGCAGGCCTAAAGATGCAGAAGAAACGCCATGACAACCAGCTGGTGGGCCAGCCCTGCGGGGGATCAGGCCAGGGACTAAAGGCTTTGAGTTGCCTCAGCCCCTCTCTTTCTCTCGCCCTGTCTTGCCAACATTTTTGTGGCATTATGATTCTGGAGCACAGGCGTTAGGGGCACTTGTCTCTGGCAGGACAGGGAGGTAGGGAATAAAAGAGAAAGAGGAGAAGCCGACCTTACCTGTCCCATCCTGTTCAGGCTGCAGACCTGGCCATGGGAGGCCCTTTGGAGGCTGGAGAGCCGCCATAATAGTATGGTGACGTGTGCAGTATGGGGACAGTGGGGGGCAGGGAGCAGAGGGGGGAGTGGCAGACGGATGGAGCCTGTCCCCACATCGTCCTCTTCGAGGCTTACTGCTCTTATCTTGGTGTTCTTATTTGCTCCTCTCATTCCCCATGTTGGCAGAAAGTTCTCATCCTCAAGAGCCCGCAGAAAGAATTATAATACACATTACAATGTCATTATTATATCACCTCTTCCGTTTATCAACTCCTCGCTTTGTGCCAACTGTCTGGCATACATTATCCTGTTTAATCCTCATTGCCACTCTGTGGAGCTTGTATCACCATCATCTCTACGTGACCAGCGAAGAAACCCAAGGCTCAGGGAGGCTAGTTTTCCCAGAGGCAGGCGGGAAGGGCGCGAGCTCAGCAGGCAGGCTGCCTGTCTCCTTGGGTCACTCTGCCCCACCAGCGGGAGCATTTGCTCTCAGGGCGCTGGTGTAGGCAGACGAATCCAGCTGAAGGCAGCATTTAGAGTTTTCTTTCTCCTCACAGAGAAGGGAGAGAGGGGGAGGAGAAGGTGCATTCTTTCCTTCCCATGGGCATTTTCCCATCTCACTTTGTTTGGCGGCTAAATTTTTAGTCTTTGAAACGAGACCGCGTCCTGGGAGCCAAGCCTCAGACAGGGCCAGGGAGAGCCACGCCTGCCACTGCAGTGGGTGTGAGTAGCTCTCATTCTGTAGGACTGGTGGCTTACAATTCTGGAAGCCAGGCAAAGAGCTCCTATCTGGTGGGGGGGTGGGGGGGAAGGATGAGACCCCAGTCGAGAGCCCATCCTCAGGGATCTTGTAGAAGGGGCCCATGGCTCAGCGCAGAGCCCCAAAGGTCCTGGTAACTTGGCCACTGACTTGACACGTGAGGTGGGAAAGGTACTCCGTCTCACTGGGCCTTGGTTTCTTCATCTGTCTAATGGGCTGGCAATTCCCAAGCTGTGAACTTCACAGGCCGCATGATAAAAGGAGAAACAGTCAATGCAAAAGTGCTTGGACATTTTAAAGGGCCATGAAAAAGTGCCCGAACGTTATTCTCTTCCTTCCTCCCTTCCTTTCTCCCTCCCTCTCTCCCTTCCGAACGGAAGTTAATTTCAGAAGAAGGCATCCAAGTCTCTTTCCATCTCTGCCTGGGCAGGTTCGTTGTCATTAATGGAGGAATTCTGGAAGGTTCCACGGGACATCTGGCAGAACCCTATGCAGAGCTAGTCGCGGCCACATCTTTTCAGGTTGGCCAGCTCCTCTGACATGTGCCGGGTGAAGCTGTGGGCTCAGGGTCTTTACCCCCTATCAGTCCCTCCGCAGGAGGCGCGTCACCCCCTAGGCGTGCAGCTCATGCTGCTAAGTGCCTCCCAGGCTCCCAGCCCATGGTGTTGGGGATGGGCAGGGCAAAGCGGGGGGATACAGCAACGCGGAGAGGAGGGTCCTGGAATGAGGGAGCTGGGCTTGGTTGTCCAGGGAGCCCTGGGGAGACGCTGAGAGAGGCTGAGTGGAGCCAGCTCAGTGCTACTGCTGCCATTTCCACTGCTGAGTCTAGAGGTACCCGTCGAATCACTGCCTGGTAGAGGCTGCAGGCAGACCTTACTGAGGGCAGGAAATGTGTACTTACAGGGTTCAAGGAACTCCCGTGAATGGGAAAGGAAATGACAATGGCAGGGCCTTGATCCTTTGGGATCTCTCTACCCTCTATTGAAAGAGGACCTCCAACCCAAAAACAAGGAAGGAAAGAAAGGAGGGATATGAGAAGGCAGAGAAAGAAAGAGAGAAAGAGAAAGGAGGAGGAGGAGGCAGCAGCAGAGGAGGAGGAGAATGAGGGAGGGAGGGAGGGAGGGAGGAAGGAAATATAATATTTTATCTGGCTGGGCTCAGTGGCTCATGCCTGCAATCCCCGCACTTTGGGAGGCTGAGGTAGATGAAGCACTTGAGGGCAGACGTTCGAGACCAGCCCAGCCATGGTAAAACTCTGTCTCTAATAAAAATGTAAAAATTAGTCTGGCGTGGTGGTGCATGCCTGTAATCCCAGCTACTTAGGAGGCTGAGGCAGGAGAATTACTTGAACCCAGGAGGCAGAGGTTGAGCTGAGGTACCACTGCACTTCAGCCTGGGCAACAGAGTAAGACCCTGTCTCAAAACAAAACCCAAATCCTCAAGGTGCAGCAGCTCCTGCAAAGCCTTTGAGCTAAGCCTTGGCAAGCTCAGGCTCGTTCACTGGGACCAGCCCCCATTTGTAGAGAGTGCGCCATGAACTGTGTCCTTCCATGAGCTTCAGTTGAAACTTACTTCTTAAGAGGGATGTGCTCTCATTATTCCCGTTGTATAGATAAGGAGGCCAACACCCTGAGAAATCAATGACTTGCTCGGTTTCATGCAGCCAGAATATTCTGGAGAATTCAACCCCATGTCAGGCCAACCCCAGCGTCTGTACCTTCTAGCTGCTGCGTGGCCTCTGCCTAGCTTAGAAGAATGAATGGTGCTCAGATTTGTTTCCAGTCTCGATAACTGTAGCCCCATACTGTCAGTCTGGTGCCAATTTCCTTGTGTGTTTTAACTTATACAATCCTCACAAAGGCCCTATGAGAGAGTTTCCGTGATCATCATCACCCCCATTTTACAGGTGAGAAAACTGAGGCTTAGAAAATCCCCTCAAAGGCAACAGAGGGTAGAGCTCAGATGTGAACCCAGTTTGGCTCCAGAATTGGTGCTGACAGCTTCTGGGCTAGACTTCCACCCAGGCAAGCTGAGTTATTAACCCCGACTGAAGTCCTTTCAAAACTGCAGACAGGTTCCCAAAGGGGAAAAAAAAACATCATACAATAACAGCAATAGCAACAGCCGCATTAGAATTCAGCAAATGGGTCCAGGCGCGGTGGCTCAAGCCTGTAATCCCAGCACTTTGGGAGGCTGAGGCGGGTGGATCACGAGGTCAAGAGACCGAGACCATCCTGGTCAACATGGTGAAACCCCGTCTCTACTAAAAATACAAAACATTAGCTGGGCATGGTGGCGCGTGCCTGTAATCCCAGCTACTCAGGAGGCTGAGGCAGGAGAATTGCCTGAACCCAGGAGGCGGAGGTTGCGGTGAGCCAAGATCGCGCCATTGCACTCCAGCCTGGGTAACAAGAGTGCAACTCCGTCTCAAAAAAAAAAAAAAAAAAAAAGAATTCAGCAAATGTTCTTCCTAAAATGTGTGCTTCAAAGGAGAATCATGTGTAGGTCAAATGTGAATGCCTCTACCAAACACGACGCTCGGAACATAAACATCTGACCATACACAGCCTCATGTCCAATGGGCGTCACCCATATGGGCTGCGCAGACACACCTGGCTTTTCAGAGGAAGCCAAGAGAGAGCCATTGTATTTCTTTCCCATCTGGATAATGTGAGCTCTGTCTAATCAAAGAAGGTCGTCTCCCTTTATTAAAACAACAACAGCAAAAAAAAAAAAAAAAAAAAAAAAAAAAAAAAAAAAAACACCAAACTCCTAAGGTAAAAGCTTGCCGCTGGCTTCTTGGAATTATCTGTGTTTAACTAAAGCTGTTTGCTGTTTTGCTCTGTTGATCTGTTTGTTTGGAAAGAACCTGCCGCTTCCCATGTTGGTTATCCGCCTCAGTGGCTGCGCCTCCGTCCCTGATATCTGGGGTCATTTGGAGGAAGAGGAATAGTCCCTGCAAGGGTCATTTTCTGGCGGTGACTTCCACTGAGTGTCATCACTTTGCCAACTGTCCACCCCAAGCCCCAGCCCTGTGGATGGTGCCCCTGTGTCTCCCAAAGCCCCCGCCTTTTCCTGGAAACCCCAGAAGCTCAGGCCCCTCTGTACATCCACCGCCTCTCTCCCTGCAGGGACCGTCCACTGCCTCTGGCCAGCAAGGAGGGCTGACTCCCGGTCCCTCCTGACCCTTTGTGTTTTTCCCACGACTCTTTTTCTAAGGTGCCAGGCTTCAAGCCTCCAAACCTCCCCAGGTGTTTGGACTCTGCAGCATTTCAATCCCATGTTTGCTTTTTATGAAAGAGAAGTGATCCCGTCTGCAGAATATTAAGTGGCTTCGGCGGCTATGGGACGCAGAGCTGCTAATCCGCCGACATCTGCTGCTTATGTGAGCTCGGTGCCTGGCAGCGCCGCACCTCCTCTGCCCCCACCTGGACCCTTCCTCATCCTCCCAGTTGAGCTCCGGGACATTGAGGCAGAGAGGGAGATGACGGGGCATTCTGGCCAATCCACCATTCTAGCCCAATGTCAAAGACTGGAATAGTAACCTCCAAGTCCCCTCTGAGGCCCAGGGGCCAGAGAGGCCTGACCACAATGAGCAACCTTGGGCCAGCCCCTTCCTCTCCTGGGCCTCAGAGTCCTCGGTACACAGAGAAGAGGATGAGCCACGTGGAGCCTGAGGTCTGGTGCACCGCTCCAAATGGCACCTCCTCCGGGCCAGGCAGACTCTGGTTCACACACCACACCTTTGCATGAGCTGTTCTCTCCGCTGGGGATGAGCTCCCCCTCCCCTCAACCAGTCCAAGCCCTGCCAGCCTTCGAGGCCAGTTCCAGACTCAAACCCTCCGTGAGGCCCTCGCCAGCTCATCTGTATAGACAGCGCTCCTGTCACATCTGCTCTCTCTGGTCACCACCATCTCCTCTGCGCAATTCATAGCCTCCCAGGGCAAGACAGAGTGCCTGTAGCCCAGCTCGGGGCTGCATGTGCAGCTAGACGATGCAAGCTCTTAAATTCACCAAAGCTGGAGATGAGGCTTGGCACTGTCAGAGGGGCAACCCAGAGCAAAGCTCCCCAGTCCTCCTTCCTCCCAGCCTGGTCCCCAGCCACTCTGCACACCAAGGCCCTGCCTGAGCTCACAGCACCTGGAGGGCTCCTGAAGATGAAAGAGACTCAGGTCTTGGCAGGAGGAAACTCGGTTTTGATCCTGTAATAAAACCCATACTCAACTGACTTTGTAACATGTACAGAACAACCGACGAATAAGTATAAATCAATATTCTGCAAACAGGATGCCCAAGAGCTCCTCAGAGTTAAATGGGAAAGTGTGTGTTTAATCACAGCTGGCTTCCTGGAGAAGGTGGACTTTGAGCCAGGACTAGGTGTGCAGAGCTCACACTTGCATTCCAGGAGGATGCATTCCAGGGAAGGAAAGAGATTTGCACAGAAGTATGTGTTAGTTTACCATAGTTGCTGTAACAAATACCAGACTGGCTGGCTGAAAGGATAGAAATTCATTTTCTCACAATTCTGGAGACCAAAAGTCTAAGATCAAGGTGTTATTGGGGTTGTTTTCTTCTGAGGGGATGAGAGAAGGCTCTGGCCTTGGCATGTGGATGGCCGTCTCCTCCCTGTGCCTTCCTCCATATGAGCCGTGCCCTTCCCTCCTCTGCTTACAAGGACGTCAGCCACGTTGGGTCAGAGCCCACCCCGATGATGCCTTTAACCTTAGTTACCTCTGTCAAGCTCCTGTCTCCAAATTCAGTGGCATTCTGAGACCCTGTGGCTTAGGACTTCAACAGATGAATTTTGGGGGATGAAGATGACTTGGGGGATGCAGATGACTTGGGGGGATGCAGATGAATTTTGGTGGATACAGATGACTTTTGGGGGATGCAGATGAATTTTGGGGGATGTGGATGAATTTTGGGGGGATGCAGGTGAATTTTGGGGGGTGCAGATGACTTGGGGGATGCAGATGAATTTTGGAGGAATGCAGATGAATTTTGGGGGGGTGGAGATGAATTTTTAGTGGATGCAGATGAATTTTGGGGGATGCAGATGACTTTTGGGGGATGCAGATGCCTTTTGGGGGATGCAGATGACTTTTGGGGGGAAGCGGTTTGGCCCGTAACAGTGTGGAAATGGTTCTGCTTCACCTGGGTGCCTTTCCATAGAGGACTGATAAGCTGCTCCTGGCATTGTACAAAGCACTGGGCTTCCAAAGGGGAGTGTGACGTGCCTCCACCCTCATCAGGGACCCCCTGGAAGAGGAAGACTTGAAAGGCGGCAGACTATGGGTTGATGAGGACAAGGAGTCTGCTCCAGGGTTAGGAATAGGTGGTCCCAGCTCCACCTGAAGGACATCAAACCCCTCTCGCTGTGAGCCTCAGCACCTCAGCTCCCCTGGGAGCCCTCCCTCCGTGCTCCTGCCGTCTCCCCAGGGGGAAGAAGCCAGAGCTTCTGGGGGATGCGTTGGGGCCACTAGATGTCTCCCCTTGAGGCGGTAGTCTGCCAGCCAGAACGATGCCTGGGGAGGGAGGAGGGGAACCACCAGTCTCAGCGGGCCATGCCCCTCTGCCTGCACCTCCTCAGGATGGGGGTGACTGGCATCCCCGGGTGAAGACTGTGCTGTAACAAGGGTGGGGGCTTGGGGGTAGTGCGGTTCACCTGCAGGAGGGGCCGCCCCGAGGAAGGAAGTTGCAGGTGGGATGGGGGCTGTGACCAGGTAGTGGCTCAGGGGCCTCAGACCTCCCTGTCTTCTCCTGTCTTTCCTTGTGCTATCCTGGCTTCTCAGAAGGCAGCTCCCTGCAGGAAACGCGAAACACCATCACGGGGATAGGTGCAGCCGGCAGGGCTTGGGGATGACTCGCCACTGGGCTGCTCACTGGCTCAGTGACTTTGGGTAGGAGTGGTTTGATCTCTTGAGGCCTCAGTTTCCTCATCTTTACCAAGGGAATAATAACATCCACCTTCCAGGGTCACTATGGGGACCCTGGTATTCAATAGGCAACATGTGTGAATAAAGCCCTTGACAGTGAGAATGGTCTGTCACTATCGATTTCCCTACTGGAGACAGCCTCGGGCTCCCACCACTGGCCCCTGTGACCTGACCTGCCTCATCTCTGCCTCTTGGCTCTAATGGTGTCCAGAACAAACGCACACACATCCCAGAAGATGTTTCCATGCTGAAGGCCACCTCCTTGCCCAGAGCGGAGCCAAGAGCTCCCTCTGGCCCTCCACTCCCAGCCCCCACATAAGCCTCTACCTTTGCACTCATCCATCCAGAGAGGCAGCACGATGCTGCAGCCCTCCCTGGGGTTGGATTGGCTTCAGCCAATCCCAGAGTGTTGGGATTAGGAAGCTCGAGGAACCCAGAACCCAAACGGCCCGAGCCTCTTCTCTACAGCTCCTCTGCAAACAGTCCGTCTATCTCTGAGTGCCAGCCAGAGGCTCAGGGCGAGGGCTCTCGAGTTGAGAGCTTGCCAAGGAGAGGACTTAGAGTGCAGTGTAAACGAAGCCAGAGTGAGAAGTGCGAATGAGTTGGTTCAAAGATGAAGTCGCTAAGGGAGCTGCATCTGGGAAGCAGCCTACAGCAGGGCCCATTGGCAGGGGAGTGGCACCGTCCTCAGGCTCTGCAGCCAGCCTGGCCTGGCTCAAATCCTGTTCCCCTGTGTCCTGCCAAGTTACTTAACCCGTTTATGCCTCAGTTTCTCCTATCTCAAGTGGGCGTGATGCTACTATGTACTTCTCCAGTGCCAAGAAGCTTCTCTGAGTGGCACATGAGGGGTGCTTGATACACGTTGGCCATTGTAATGATCTCATTCGGTGTGGGGAAGGCAGAGAGAAAAGCTCCGCAACCTAAATGCAGTCTGCTTCCAGTTCTCTAGCAACAGGCTGTCTCCTCTGCATATTGTCTCTGCCTGCTCTTCTTTAGTCCTCCAAGCTGCCCTGGGCTTCCGGTTCTAGTTTAGCAGTATTCTTTTTTTTTGGAAGAGCTGAGCTCCTGGTTCCCTCCATCAGTGCAGAGAGGAGGCACATCTAATCCCCTGTGGCATGGGGAGCTCAGCAAGTGTGAGTGGAGGATGCGCGCGAGGGAGCTTGGATGAGCCTGGGAAGTGAACTGCGGGGCACTTGGTGAGGCTCCCTGCGGGGCGGAGATTCCGGGCTCTGGCTGGGCACACTCAGGCCTGCGCTCCGACCACTGACCACTAGGCCATCAGCCAGCGATGTGGATGCCCACCCCCTTCTCGGGAGGGTCCCTTGCCCCACTCCAGATTCAACACATGACACAGATGTCATGAGTCCCCGCCAAGCTGCCTTGACATGAGGGAGTTCTATCTCAAATATGTTGCACAAATGAATAATAAAAACAAAGGAAAATTACCCTCTTTATTGAAACTCATTTTATGAATAAAACAATTATTCTGGTAATTGAAAAAATGTGTCGTTAAATTAAATGCAGTGGTTCCTATTAAAATTTTAGTGCGTTTCTGCTGCTGCCGGCTAGAGGCTGGTAATTATAGACGAGAGTTTCGTTTTCTCTTTATTGTTTTTTAATCTCTCTGTGCTGCAGCTCTCCGACAATATTTTATGTCAAAGAGATTTAGAGCTGGGCCCCAGACAGTGGGGACAGGCTGGCCGAGGGGTGGGGGGCAGGCAGTGCGGACTGCAGCAGCATCTGCCCGACTCCAACTCCGGGTTGCCTTGCTGCCCTGGCCGTCCAACAGCCTTGGTTGGTCTCTTCACCCATTTTTCAATCTGGTGGTAGCCAATCACAGCCCTCTGAATCTAGTGCCCTCCCCTCTCTGACCCCCCCTCTTTACTCAAAAGGGGTGGAGAGGAAGGGAAGCCTGGAATTTTGTCTCCAGGAGGCCCAGGTCTCAGCTTCCTCTTAGAAGATGACTTTGGGAAGCAGCAGGGTGGAGTGGTCTGAAAGACCCCCTGCCCTTAGGGGGACAACTAAGGAAGGTTGCAGAAGCTCTGAGTGTGGAAGCCCCCTGAGGGCAGGGGCCACGCCTGTCTTGCTCACCATGGCATCCAAAGCTTCCAGAGCAAACAGTGTGTTGGAGGCTTTTAATTCATGTCAAGGAAGGGAGGGAGGAAGGAGAGAAATGGCTGTGTTAGAGCCTACTTGGTCCAGGAGGGGTTAGGTAGAGAAAAGGTGAGAGAATGACGGACAGAAACTTGGGGTTTTCTTTCCAAGTCACTCTCGACACCAGAAATGGAGGAGGATCCAAAGGCCTCGGCCGCTCCGCCCCTTCCCCATTCCTGGCAGGAGCTGCGAGGCTCGTGGGCTGAAGTCCGTGGCTCCCCACGATGTGTTATCTGTCTCTGGCCCAGGCTGTGTTTCTGTTCGTCTGGGAGATTAAGCTTCTGGTGGGCAAGGTCTCTGGCCATGCAACCTGCCATGGGGAGCTTGAATCGGGCTGGGGTGGGAGCATTCGGGCATCTATCACCCTGGCACCAGGAACTGATGGTGAGCCGTCACCATCTCCCAGCAACGTGGGAGGGGAGGCAGGCTGCGCACCGAGTCCCCAGCTTGCGTGCTTTGTGGCTTCAGGCTGCCGCTTTCCCCTACTATGTCCTTCCTGGGCTGTGACCTCTCGGGTCCTTTCCTCGCCCTGCCCCTGCTCTGTCCTGTACTGCAGGTGGCTGGATTCCAGGCTTCCTTCCCAGGCTCCGGGGTCAGCTAGCTTCAGGTTAGGTTTGACCAGTGGGAGGCACTGGCCGGAGACAGGAGGTAGGAGAAAAGGAGAAGCTGAGGTCTCTGCTCTTCCCTTCCTGCCTCCACTGGCTTCCCTGAAGCAGCTCCCTGTGGACAGGTGACTCACCCTCGGCTCCAACAACCTCACTTCCTCCCTGGACCCCTCCAGCCCAGGGATGGTAGAGGCCGCTTGTGTCACCGATCTCAGGGTTACCTCCCTGTCCCCTGCTGGGCTTCTGAGCTGTCTGTCACCTGCAGCCAGTTCCCTGTAGCAAATTCCTTCTGTGTGAGTATAGCAAGGAGTTTCTGCTCTCTCATTTGGACTCTGACTCTGTACCAACCTGCTTAACTCTGTACCAACGTGTGGCAGGAAGCTGCCCAGGAGGCGTGGACGAATGGGAGAGGGTCATAAGCTCTGTGGCCTCCTTGGGTTCCTCCTACCCTTCCACCGCCACCCTGACTCCCCCGCCACCCAGGGTCTCTGCTCTGTGGCCCTCCACCTTTCCAAACAAGTGGCTGCTCATGTCCAGCCCATTCTAATCATCCTTTGGTGCTAATTCATCCACACCAGGACAGCTTCTCATTTGGCAGTAATTGAGCTCTTTTCCCAGCGGGGCAAAGGGCTGGCAGGTTAGGGGTCCCTTCCCGGGGAGGTAGAATCAAGCAGCATATATTTCAGAGCCATTCGCCCTGGAGCAGAGTGGCTGGGAGGCCAGGGAGAACCAGCAGTCTGCCACCTCCCTGACCCCTGGCCCGCTGCTGCAGCAGGCTCAGAACTCCATCAAGCACATTTCCAAGCCAGGCCGGCTCATCCTGACCCAGAAACAGGAGCACTAGACCAGGAAAGAGCGCAGGGCGAGCCACGCAGGAAAGGGGCAAGTAGGCAGCAGGCCTGGCTCGTGCAGCCAGAGGGGGAAACCAGGGCTCACCACCACCCCTCCCCCTGGTTATGACCGGGTCCTACTTGGCCGTCCCCACTACGTTGCAGCCAGATTGATCTTTCTGATTCAGAAATCCGATCTGTGGCTGCTGAAACTCTTCAGTGCTTCTCATCATATCACCTCGCTCACCTTTTGGGCCCCCCTCTGCCCTCTCTCCTTGTCTCTGCCCACAGTCCCTTCTCGCACACACTCTGGCTCATGGGACCCGCCACTTCCTCTCTGACCGGGTTGCTGCTTGCGTGTTCACTCCCTCTAGAACTTGCCCCCATCTCTGCTTGGCTGAATCCCATCCCTCCTTCAGGGCTTGACCTAGACACCCCCTCTTCCAGGCAGCCTTCCTGACCCATCCAGCCCCACCTCTTTCCCCCAATAGCATGACACCTTACCAAGCCTTCCTCTTCTCTTAGTCTACGAGCAACTTGAAGGCAAGGGCTGAATCCTTGTTTACAATGCCCAGCACATGCCAGGCACTCCAGGGATGGTTTTTGGGTGAATGGATGAGGGATCAAATCACTTAACTGAAAATTAATCAAGTTCAAGCTGAAGGGCAAAGAGTACCCGCAGAGCTCTGAGTCATGAGGAAGTGGTGGGAAGCTTTCTTCAATAGTGAGCAGCCCAGACGGCTGGCCAGCTGCTCCACAATCAAGGAGGGCTTCCAGGAGGAGACAGTTGCCTCCTTTCTTCCCACTCCTTTCTCCTCCTACCCCTCCCTGCTCCCCATTCCAGCTTCTCTCTGCCTAAGAGCTTTCTCATGAATGAAAATTGCTGCTTGCTGGGTTTTTCCTTCTGCAGGGAAATTGTTCCTTTATCAGCCAGCAACAGGGCCAGGGTGGGGGCTGCTGGTGCCCGCCTTGGCCAACAATGGGAAGGCTGATGGCGTCATTTGGACAGGAGTCCTTGACATGTCTCTTCAGGAGGCAGCCGGATAGTCACTGAGACTCTGAGTGGTGCTGACAAGGAGAGAGCTGACAGCTTCAGCGGCTGGCGTGGATGACGCCTCTTGGGGTGTCTGAGAGAGTAACTGTGGCCAGAAGGAGGCTGGGCTGGGCTCCAGGGAAGCCACCTTGCAGCTGCCCTCCTTGGGACAGCAGCAGGCTTAAGTGTACAGGCCCCTGGGCTCCCACCATGCAGAGCCTGGTTGGTGAGAGAGAAGCCTGACTTCCTCCCTATGCACTTCCCCCAGACGGTGCGCGAGGACTGGGCAGCACCCAAGGTCATGTCCTCCCCAGGGAGGAGACAGGCTATCCAGGGCCTCCTGGGAGCAGGGCACACTGCCTTCTGGGCATCAGAAGCTAGGCCACTGGGAACCCCAGCAAGCTTGGTCTGCAGAGGGAGCCCAGTGCCCCCAGCGTCTGTGCCAGTTGGACCCCGGCATCAGCTTCGGTGTCCCACAAATGGGATCAGGATTATCTGTCGCCCGCCCCAGGAGGAATAATCATCCTGTGGCCAGGAAGCTGCAGGGGGAGCTTAGAGAGCAGCAGGGAAGCAGGGTTTGATGCTATGTAAGCAGGATGACCCACTCACGGGCAGGGAGGATAGGGAAGAGGGGACCTGGAGGCATAGGTCGCACCACCATCTGGGTGGCAGAATCCTCTCTCCCAACAGACACAGGCTAGAATTCTCCTAGGGCAGCAGAAAGGGCACACATCCCAAGACTGAATGCCGCCACTGCCACTTCCTAGCCCCGCGACATTAGCGTGTGACTTAACCTCTCAACCTCAGTTTCCTCATTCGGTAAGCTGAGCCACTGATAGGCTCTGGCTCTGTGTCCTCTCTCAAATCTCATGAGGAACTGTAATCCCCACGCGTTGAAGGTGGGCCGGTGGGGGGAGGTGATCGGATCACACTGTTCTCGTGATAGTGAGTGAGTTCTCAGGAGATCTGAAGGTTTAAGAGTGTGTGGCACCTCCCCATCTCTCTCTCCTGCTCCACCGTGGTGAGACATGCTTGCTTCTTCCCCTTGGCCTTCTGCCATGATTGTAAGTTTCCTGAGGCCTCGCAGCTGTGCTTTTCACTAAGCCTGCAAAACTGTGAGTCAACCTCTTTTCTTTGCAAATTACCGGGTCTCTGGTTATTTATAGCATTGTGAGAATGGAGTAACACAACCCTTAAGAACACTTCAGCTGATCTGATCAAATGCTTTCAAAAATCTAAAAAACGTCCAGCACCAGCCCCTGAACCCCTGGACTGCTCAAAACACACTTTTGTTCCTTTGGCCTCCCTCCCTTCTGACCAAGAGCATGAAGCAGTCCACTGAGGACCTTCTGGATATCTTCACGGTGTCTCTGCCCTATCTGGAGTGGTACAGACAGGCCCTGTTGGGAGCGGGGGAATGGGACACAGGACTTGCTGAGGCTCCACTGTCCCCATCACCCCGTCTGCACCCTTGGGTGGTTCCCTTGCTGCAGACCTGCTCTGTTGGAGCTGGCATCATCCATGCAGCGCAGAGAGGTTCATCCTGTCCCTGGGCACCATGAAAAGCTTCAGAGCCTTTTACCCAATCCAAGACCAAAGCCTCCACGTCCTCAGTAAATCAAAGGCTGCAGGTTACTCATCCCTATTCATAAAATCACAGAAGCAATGAATGGATAACAGCATGGAAGGACCTTCAGGCTGCCCTCTCCCATCCTAGAGGCGACCTGCCTTCCCCTTAGAGGGGGTGTGGCTTTAGAACCTTGCAACCTACCTAGACCTGGAGGGAGTGGACTCTGTGAGACACTGACTATCACTTGCAGCTGTGTCCAAAAGAGGAAACTTGGCTAAAGCCAGGCCAGATGCCCTAGGCAGGGCAGGCTAGGACCAACCAGCCTCACTCAGGGGGGTGCAGGCAGGAGAGGGAGGGAGGCCCCTGGACCAGTGTCTGGCACCAGAGCCAAGTCTGACTTTCCCAGGGTCTCGGCAGGACAGCACAGGGAAGTGGCAAAGAGTGCAGACTGGGAGACCCAGGGGATCTGAGTTCGCATCCCAGCCAGGCACGTGTCTGCACCATCCCTGCACCTCTCTGAGCTGTCCTGTTCTCAAGACCCTGAGAACTGCAGTGGTTGGGCAGTTGAAAAACAGTCCACTTATTGGGGGATGTACCTTCCCCACCAACTCATCGATCCTGCCATGTCAGAACTGAAAGGGGCTTATGGGTCACCTGACCAGGTCACTCCACAGACCCACAAGGGCCCTGAGACCCAGAGACAGGAAGTGAGGTCTCCCCGCCACCATGCCAAGGCTCTCTCGGCCACACCTGCCACGCAGGCCAGGCCATGGCCCCAGGCAGCCCTGAGAAAGAAATTGCCTGGACACCTTGCTCCGTCTGGTCAGCCTGAGAGGAGACAGTGTGGCCTGTCTGGTGACTGAGACGGGGGTTCCCTTCTCTGGCCAAAGCTGTTCCACATTCTCCTGCTTTTTCTGCCCCACCTGAGGCTCTCTCCTCTTTAAGGGAGCCCCGTGCCGAGGCAGAAGCAGCTGGCCCAGGTGTCCTTTCAGAGCGAAAGTGCCCATTAAGCTACCACTGGCCGCCAGGGCTGTCGAGTCCCAGGAGCCATGTTCGCAGACGTGTCAGCAAATGAATTAATTGATTCTTTCCTCCTCTGCCTGCACAGGAGAGAGGGTAGTTCTGACCTCTGTGCTGGCACCTTCTGGGGAGGGGAGAAAGGCGGAGGGGGCAGCTGGGGCAGGTCCAGGCTTCCCATCTCTCTCCCCCGACCCCCGCACGGCACTCCTTCCCTCAACACTTCCCTGAAAAGCCCTTCTGAGGTCTTTCCCCAGCCCCTCCCCAGTGCCCATCTTCTGAGGCCCTGAGGTCTGAGTCTATGTGGAGATTGACCTCATCTGAGTCCAGGCTGCACAAACCTCCCTGCTCCATAGCTACCTGTTCCTGGCCACCTCCCAACTTGTCTGACCCAATGCAATCCTGAGAGGCAGAGGAGGAATCGACCCCAGCCGCCAGAGAGACCCTCTCCCCGCCGCAAGGCTGTTCCCTTGGCCTCTTCCTGCTCACCAGGCAGGCAGCCCTTCTCCAGCAGACGCTTTGAAGAATCCCCAGCTCTGTGGGAAGGATGGGGCCGCCTAGTCTAGGAGTGGCAGGGTCACGAGGGCCCCCCCAGAAGGAGGAAGGGTCCTGCCCCCAGGCATACTGTGAGGCTGGTGGAAGAATGAGACGAGAACCAGTCCTGGACAGACAGGCTGGGCATCCCAGGGCAGCCTTGCACCGCGGGGACACCCTCCTGAGAGTAGCTGGTGGCTGCATCATCCAGCCAAGGGGCGTCTTCCATTTATTGGCCTTAATCTGGTTGGGGGAGCAGCTGGAAATGGCGGTGCTGTCCCCTAACCTCCCAGTGTGACATTTGTGATTTGCCTTCTGCGGCCCTAGGCAGCGGTGGGTGGGGGTGGGGACTCCTCTGTTTCCGGTCCCTTTGCCCGCTTGCAGCAGGGCGTGTAGAGCTCCGAGGTGCCCCTTCTCTCCCTTCCCTGGCCCTCGTCTTGCACCTCTCCCGTCAGCCCCCTCCTCTCTAACCCCTTCCACCCGTGTCTCTCAAGTAGCTGGCATGTGCGCACATTCGTTAATTTTAGGAGGAAAGTCTAACCGAGATGGTGACACAATCAGTCTCCACAGGGTCGCCCTCCTGCGGTGGGACCCGACCCACATACAATGCGGGTGGTCAGGGAAGGGCAGCGGTCTGGGCAGCCGGAGAAGAAGCAGGGCGGGGTTGAGTGAGTCCAGCAGGGACAAGGTCCGTGCAGTCCACTCCCTAGAGGAGGGGATTTCCAGGGGAGGGGAACCCCAGCAAGATACAGAGGCCAGGCTCCAAGGTGGCCCTCATCCCTGGGCCTCCACTCTGTGTGTGGGTGTGTGTGTGTGTGTGTGTGTGTGTGTGTGTGTGTGTGTGTACAAGCTATGAGAATGCTTTATTAGGCAAAACCACACACGTGAAAGTGCTTTAAAATGCAGCAGGCGGAGATCCACGGAAGGAGGCCCAAGGAAGAAGAAGGCGTGACGGGGGGATGTGCACTTGGGAGGCCTGTCTCTGCAGACCGCTCCGGGGAATGGGTGAGGTCCCAGCGATCTGGGATCTATAATTCACTCCCGCCGGAGAAGGACCTGCTGCCCCAGCAGCCTGGCTAAACAGCAGCCCCTGGCATGGGTGCCGCGCACCTGAGCTCTGGCCCCAGCTGCTCCCCTGTTCTCAAGAGTGTCATGGAAGCCGTTTCCCTTCCATGATCTGTTTCTTCCTTGTGAAATGAAGAGGTTAAGTTAGATGCTTTCTGAGGTGATTCTTGGCATGATGTGACTTGGTTCTGGGACTGCTAGGCATCTCAGCCATCCGTCCATCCATCCATCATCCATCTGTCCACGTATTCATTCTGTCCATCCATACACACATTCGTTCATATGCATATTCATCCATCCATCCATTTATCCACCTGTTCATCCGTCCATCTCTCCTTCTTCCCCTCCATCTATCCACTCATCTATCCAATAAGTGAAGTACCTTCTTTCTGCCAGATCCCACCGCGGACTTTGACAGTGACACAGTGATCAATGAGCCAGGCAAGTCCCTCTCCTCATGGAGCTCAGAGCTGGTGGGGAGACAGGCAAGGAGAGGGCAGCGATATGGCTCTGAAGAGGAGGAACTATGAGAACAGCATGACAGACCCCAGCCCATCCACCGGGGAGTCCAGGAAGGCTTCCTGTAGGAAGTCACTGAACTGGCCTGAAGGATGATGGGGCCAGGCTGGCTTCACAGTTTGTGGTGAGAATTTAAATGGGTCCATCAAAGGCAAAGGACGTGGAATGACAGGAGACCATCATTATGGGATAAACCTTTAGCATCTCCTCAGCTCCAAGTGCCCTGACCTGTGGTCATGTGAAACTCTCCTGTGCCCCAAGGATGCTGTACTCACTTTAGAGCTCCTTTTCCCTCATCCTCAAGACCATGCTGAAGCATGACTTCCTCCATGCTGCTCTCCTAGTGTCCCCAGATGTCCCTCTGCCTGCAGTTTCAAAGCACTTGCATCTTTCTCTGAGTATCTGCCTTCTCCCCGTGATGAGTGGAACCCAGGGGTGGCCTCACCCAGGAGGTGCTCAGTTCACACTTGCAGAGTGGCATCACCCAGGGATGGAACTGCCTCTCCCCCTGCACCTTGGAGTTCCTGAAGGATAGGCCTGGCCCTTGTGCCTCTCCTAGTTGGAAGCTGGTCAGGCTGGACTCTGGAAGAGGGTGGGAGGCTGGCCGGCCCCTGTCCCCAGAGGGCAGTGCCCATGCGCCAACCTGAGCCAGTGGCTCTTCTTGGGCTCAGACTGGTGACCACACCCCCATCAAGGTACACTTGCCCAGCCCACATCCCTTGTATTAATAACTCCAGCGTCGACTGCCGGAAGAGTCTGGGGAATGTGCTATTTTTCTCTGAAGAGTGGTTCTCTGTCTAGTGGGAGGAGGGAGCGATCATTGAGCTGTCACTTACGTAGACTCTGCTTCTGCATGTGGAGAAATAGGTTGGGCTGTGCTGCAAACCTGTCCTTGGAGTGGGGAATCCTTTCCCAGGGGGTGTGAGCGGCATGGCACCTGCCCTGATGTGCCTTCTTTGAGGACATTGGAAAGACAGCCTCACACACACCACACCGCCCAGGGTGCAGGCACCATCGCTGCCTCAACCCCGGGGAAGGCAGGCCATCCCCCTCCAGCCTCTCCTCCTCCCCCCCTCCCCAGCCCCTCTGGAGTCCCCCACATCCTGGATGAGAGGGCAGGGAGCTGAGTGTCCTCAGTCAACAGAAGGCTGCTGGTCACTCATCCCTAGTTATAAAAATCACAGAAGCAATGAACAAATAAATGACAGCTGGGAAAGACCTTCAGACTCCCCTCTCCCGTCCCCTCATCCCCTGTCCCCTCGTTTGCAGATGAGGAAGCTGAGCCCTGGAGAGGGCCTGCCTGTGCTGCAGAGGGGGCGTGACCAGAACTTGTGACTGGCCCCCATCCCAGGGCTCTCGCCAATCTCACTGGGATCGAGTCATGCACTCCAGGGCCTGGAGGGAGGGTGTTTTATGAATTTCCTAACTTCTGAGTGCTTGTGGGACTGCAGTGATTTCTAAGCATCTCTTGCTTTTTCTGGACTTTTCACCTAATTTGATACTTGATATTTTGTGTTCTTAAAGAGGGCCACCAAATTGTATGGGTTTCAGGCTCATTGCAGGCCCAGGGAGGGAGACCAAGTGTCCTCGTGTCTCAGCCAGGCCCTGCCAGAGGCCCTGAGTCCCAAGACCCCTCCACTGCTGCCTCTCCATGGCTGACCCTTCTCCAGGGGACTCACTCTCCCCTTGATGCCTCATAATCCTGCCCCACCCCCACCCCTCCTCGAGGAGGGGACGGAGGCCTAGCTTGTCTGGCAGGGTGCTGCTCACCGAGGGCCCCACGCTGCCCACTGGACCCTGCTGGAGTTCACTGCCTGCCGGTTTCCCTCATTCCTGCTGAGCTGTTTCACCAGCCCCCTCCGCCAAGCAAGGTGCCCAGGAGGCCAAGCCAGGGCTGCTCCAGGCACATACAGATGGGAGGACCCCGGGCTTTGCTTGTAGCACCCCCTCCATCACAGGGGCAGCCCCCCACCAGGAGTTGCCCCTGCTGCTGTCAGGCAGGTGACAACCTCAGCCTTGTTCTCCTGGCCATGCCTGGTCCCTGGGAACCCCCCTCAGAGGCACCAGGGATAGGAAGCGTGTAGGACCAGACAGAGAGGCACGGCCCACATAGAGGGACTTGAGGCCAGTGCCCTTCCCGCACTGTGATGGCATGGGCCGGTCCCGGGTACTTTAGTCACTCCTGGAAGCAAAGAATCCAAAAATGCAACCTCACCATTGTATGACACTTGGCAGTTGGCACCATGCGCTTCACAGACGCTGCTTTATTTAATCCTTGTCACGACACTCCTGTAAAAGAGATGCCAGCATCACTGTTCATCAGCAGAAGAAGCTGAGGCTTAGAGAGGTTTGGGGCTGCACTTGGGCACACAGGCAAGGCCAGGCCTGGACTCGCCCTCCAGCCGAGGGGGCTTCCGCCAAACCACGAGCCCGATTGACTAGGATCTTCCACTGGCATCTACATACATTTCCAGTTTTCCATCGCTGGATTCTGTTTGTGCCAAGCTGCTCTTAATTCAATGTCTGCACGTCCCTGCCACTCAGCACGACTCCGCCCCACGCCTCCTTCCTTCTGCTGCTGTGCATTCTGGGCAAACTCATTTTCATATCAAACCAAACAAAAGCAGGCGAAATCAGGAGGGTAAACATGCTGAGAGAAATGGAGAGCCGGCAGGGAGAGACGGAGGGAGGATGGGCCAGCTCCAGCCTCGAGGTTGCCATGAAGTGGACAACAGGCACTCGCCTCTACGAATCTCAGGGTCCTTGTCTGTGAAATGGGGGTGGTGCGGTATTGCCCTGCTAAGATAGCCGTGAGGATGCCGAGATGGGATGGGATAGAGTGCCCAGCAAGGCTCTCCCAGGCGCTAAGTGTGCTGCCCGAGCTGGCCTGGGTCCTTCTGATGTCATCTAACGCTTGGGGATTAGCCATGTCCCGCATCCGCTCCACCAGCAGGGAAAGCCTGGCTCTGGCCCTGGTCCACCTTTGAGAAGGGTGGAGAGCTCCTGGCAGGCAGCTGTCTCCACACTGCAGCCCATCCGCTGCAGACCCCAGGGCACCTCCCTTCGCTGGGCCCAGCTGCCTCTCCCCAGCCAGAGCTGTCCTCACAGCTGCTGTCAGGGGGCTCATACTACTTTGGCCAGGAGTGCTGGGAGGAGGTGCCCCATGTTGGGGGCTGGGCAGACACTGGCAGACGTCCACTTTCAGGGGAACTGGCAGCTGCCCATTGGCAGCTTGATGGCCGAGACCACATTTACTGGGTGAGTGCCCTAGGAGAGGCTGGGGTGCGTGGTGTAGCCACAGCTCAGCACCTCTATCTCTGGCTGGCGCGGAGGCTCTGCAGGCTTAGCCCCAGTTCCTGCCCCAGGAAAGACTCCAGACCACCCACTTATCTCCTATCAAGCTCTCACCTGCCTCCCACATAGGGCCTGACCGAGGGGTGGAAAAACCACAGCCCGCGAGGGGAGAGGCAGAGGATGGGTCATGGCATGGGCGCCCACGTGTGAGACTCTCCTACCAGCGGGCGGTTGTCCTCTCGCTTACCCCTCCTAGCTAGCTTCGGTTTCCTCACTTATCACATAGGGAGAGGCCCAAGGACCCTTTGGTGAAAGCAGGTGACGTAGGGTCATGCACGAAGCGTTTTGCTTAAGTGGGAGCAATAAATAAACATTATTATCCTCATTTATAAAATGGGTATATTCTCTACATTCTATTATATTACGGGTGTCATACCCTGTCCCATGTTCTGTTAGGAGGATCACAGGGCTGATGAGAAGGCCTGCTGACGCTGCAGGAGTCTCACTGCTACAGCTGGAAGCATTGACGTTAGACACAAAGAAATACGTTTAGTATATTGGGGGCTGTGTGTATAAAGTTCCTGGGTTATTGGAGAATGAAGTCAGGGACGGAATTCACTCCTGGGTTGTGCAGTAAAAAAGTCGCAGGCTGAGTGGCTTAGAACCACTGAAATAGGGTCTATCGCCATGCCGAGGGCTGGACGTGTGACCTCGGGTGTCGGCAGGACCCCGCTCCCTCGGAGGCTCTGAGTAGAGTCGTTCCCTGCCTCTTCCAGCTTCCGGTGGGGGCACCCGTCCTGCCCATTCCCCAGTCACATTACGCCTTCTCCGCCTCTGTCATCACGAGGCATTGCCCCACCTCCCCATGTGTCTCTGCCCATGTTCGTTCTTCTCAGGATATCAGTTAAATTGTATTAGGGGCCACCTTCGTGACCTCATCTTAACTTGGTTACCTCTACAAAGACTCTGTTTTCAAGGAAGGTCACGTTCCCAGGCCCCAGGGCGGAGGGCCTCACTGTGTCTTCTGGAGGGACTCATTTCCACCCGTAACGAGGCTCTTGCTGCCACCCAAGCAAAATGCTTCATATGTGACTCCAGCGCTGAACTCGCTTTCACCGAAGGGTCTGGGCCCAAACTCTAGCCGAACTTTCGCCGCCCCCTGCCCACCATCCCCTCAGCTCCCCCTCTCCTCTCCCCGTCAGCATCCCCATCTGGCTCTCCCTCTCCTGCCGGCCTCTGCCCACTCCTGGCTGTGCCCAGCCGAGCTGGCTAGTGTATTTAATCTCTCCCTTCCCGCTGACCCTGCCCTGGCACTCCCGGCTGCCTCCCTTGCAGACTTCGCTTCTCTTTGATGACAGATGAATGATTCCTGGCTGTCCCCATTTAGGGTCTTTTTTTCTCTTTAAGGGGCCTGCTCAGCCTGTCCAGTGTGTGATAGCCAAACACATTTCAAGCAAAAGGAAATATCCCCCAAAGTTTCTCCTTAGTTCCTCGGGAGATTTGGGATATGGGCCATACCCTGGTTCCTCTTCTTTTTGGGGATGGGGGCTTCCAAGGATCTGAGGCAGGGCAGCATGGTAAGACTTCTCCAGCCTTCTCCTGAAGTCACCTGCCCCCTTCCACTTAGAGGGAGGGTCACTGTGTTCTAGAGAACGCTCCCAAGGTCTGCAGTAGGAGATCAGAAGGACAATTGGTGGTTCAGACACTAAGTGCCCTGAAGGTTAGAGCAGCAGTGGAGGGACCTCCTGGGCCTTGGGCAAGGGAGTCCGGAGGCCTGGCATCTAGACCCACTCTGCTCTAACTGGTGGTGGGTGCCCCATCTAGAACGTGGTAACACTAGCGGGGCACGGTGGTTCACGCCTACAATCCCAGCACTTTGGGAGGCCGAGGCAGGCAGATCACCTGAGGTTGGGAGTTCGAGACCAGCCTGACCAACATGGTGAAACCCCGTGTCTACTAAAAATACAAAATTAGCCAGGTGTGGTGATGCACGCCTGTAATCTCAGCTACTTGGGAGGCTGAGGCTGGAGAATCACTTGAACCAAGGAGGCGGAGGTTGTGGTGAGCTGAAATCGTGCCATTGCACTCCAGCTTGGGCAACAAGAGTGAAACTCCATCTCAAAAAAAAAAAAAAAAAAGAGAGAGAGAGAGAGAGAGAGAGAGAGAGAAAGTAGGGACACGGAGGCAAGGTGGGACTCCTAGCCTCTTAAGGCTGAGAAGAAATGGCTGTGGCATGCATTGGGTGCCCGCTGATGTGATTTTCTGTCCTCTAACCTGATGCGGTAGAGTTGGGTGCTTCCAGAGGAATCATGACGTTTCTCCAGAGCTGTCCTCCCTGAATCCCCGGTGTGGGCCAGACGTGGGTGAGAACTTGTTTGATTCCGTTTATTCGGAGGCCAGGAGGTGGTTTGCTCATCCATTCATCTTTTCAAATGTCATATGCACATTTATCGTACTTATTTTTGTATTTATTGAAAGAGCTCTCCTTGCACGTTTTAAAGCTGGAGTCCTGGGTTAGGGCTCCGAGGCGCCAGCATCACATGGCGAGTCTCTGGCAGAAGACCTTATGTGATCCATTTAACAGGAGACAGAGAGATGGGTGGGGCCTAGGGGAAGCTGGTAAGGGGAGTCCAAGGCAAAGAAGAAATCAGAGGCCTGGTGGAGCAGCTGTAAGACAGGCTCAGGAGCCAGTGGACTGGTCAGCTGACTTTTATCTGTGTGGCTTTAGGAAGCTGCTTGAGTTCTGTGCCTCAGTTTCCCTGTCTATAAAAAACACAATCATAGCACCTACTAGAGGTCAGTCCGTCTGGCTTCTAAGTCTGTGCAGTTACTACAAATATTCACTGAGCCTTTCCTTCCATTCCAAGTGCGGTGGAAAGCACCATCCCTGTGAGTCAGAAGTCTGTCTGCCGGGTACCAGCTGTAAGTTACTTATCCACTCTCTTACCAGCTGCAGAATGGAAATAACACCACCCATCCTGCAGGGATCAGTAGGTACTGCATGCCAGGTCAGATCAGTCCATAGGTGAAGTCTACCCCTCCCCCCTCCTTATCCCCTTTTCTTTCAGCCATTGAGGGGTTTGTGAGTGGAGAAATTGTTCTGTTATTCCGCCCCCCAATAGTGTCATTGTTTATTTTCACTCGTAAGAATGAGTTCAGGGTGCTTCCTGGCAAGAGAGTAGAAGAGCAAAGTGAATTTGAAGTGGGGAAACTGAGTCAGTGTGCCAGGGAGATGTACCATCGGATTAACACGAGAGCCTTCCCCCTGCTTAGGGGAAATTCTCCCTCCCTGAGTTGGGTTTCTGCCTCCTCCTCCATCCCAGCCTGGGCACATGCCCACCCACACCGGCTTCTGTCTGCTTCGGCAAGCTCCTCATCCCCCCAAACCTCCCCTCCCCAGCCCCCACCCTCCAGGCTGCGGGGCCCACTTCTCCATCCCTTCCGCCCCTCCGCCTGCCTTTCCATTAGCAGATCTGGAGCCCGATGAAAGGAGCCCTTATGAGTCGGGTCAATAGATCCAACTTTGGGAGATAAAAGCGTGGGGGCTGGGGCACAAAGTGGGAATCGAAGGCAGAGGAGGCTGGAGTCGGGGCAGAAGGGGGAGGCGAGCCATCGAGTTCTGAAGGCCCCAAAGCGAAATCGACAGATTGGAAATCTGCTTTGATGGCCTCTCCGTTTATCTCCCTCGTTAACAGACGTGGCCATTTGGCAGGGGCAAGGGGAGCAGGGCAGGAGGTTGGCTGAGTTTCAAGTTTGATTTCTCAGGGCTTACAATCCATCGTCTCTTTGCATAAAAAGGGATTAATATCTGCAGCTGAGTATTAACTGAGCGCTCAGTCACACGTGATGTGCGCGCACACACACATACACATGCACACACGTACAGGCACACACATACACGCACACACACACACGCACACACACGTACACGCACACACACGCATTGAGATCCTGAGCTGCCACCTCCAACCAGCACTGTGCTAAGATCCATCCTCACAGTTCCCAAAGCCTCAGGGTGGGCCAGTGCTCCTACACCCCAAATCTCCTGCCCCTCCATCCAGCGGCCCTCCAAGCTGTTTAGAGGATGGCCTCCCGGTCCCCATTATGTAAATAAAGTGCAGGGACAGAGATGTTGATCCCATTAGGGGGATTAGTTATTCAGGAGGCCGAGATTAGAATATCAGCAGAAAGCAGAGGAGGGAAGGAAGCTGGACTCCTTTGCCCTCTGGAACCACTTTGACAGACCCCCCCCAACTTAAAAGAGGCCCCCAGTGGACCCTTGTCACTCGTCCCCAGCATGGCCAGGGGATATGGGGCAGAAACTGGTTGTGCATTGCTTGCACATGGAGACTTGGAGAGCAAGGAAAGCAACCAGTGATTCTGCGACTCCCTCACTAACGTGGGGGCGGGGTGTTCTGCTGTCTCTAGGACAATAGCCAGTAGCCCCCGCTGTCTCTGTGGCCCCCTGGTCCATTCTCCCCCTGCCTGAAAAGGCATCAGCACACCTAGCTGTGGTACAGAGAGAAGCGGGAGGTCCCCAGGTGGCCCAGCCTGGGGGCTTGGAGTGGGTAGAGGGCAGAGAGGTGAGGGGGTCAGTGGAAGCCTCAGAAGGGCCAAGGCTTGAGATTCTCTCGGAAGGAAGCGGAAAAGGGTTTAGGGTGGATCGCCAACACGGAGGTAAGTTGTAGCCTTTTCTGGGGCTGGAAGAGAGCCTCTGAACTCCCAACACTGAATCCTCCACAACTCAGCCCAGCCTGCAGCAGTCCGGGTCCCAGCGACTTGCTTGCTGACCCAACCCTTCCGCTACGGCGGTGGTTCTCAAAGGATGGCTTCTGGGGCTGCAGCATCACCTGGGAACTTGCTATAGATGCAAATCTCAGGCCCCGCCCAGACCTGCTATATTAGAGGCTGTGGGTGGGGCCCGGAACCTCTGGGGTCTAACGAGCCCTCCGGGCGACGCTGATACAACCCAAGTGTGCCAGCAAGCATCTGAGCCCGAGCGTGCTCTGGTCCGTGAACTGCGGGATGGGGATTGGGCTTTGCTTGCTAATGTAGGCAAAGCACGAGGAACCAGGTAAGAGTTTCTAAGATGTGTGAAATCAGAAAAGGAAAAGTGTCAGGGTGGGTGAGGAGGGGAGGAATGAGGAAGAAAACGTGTGCTTGGTGAGTGGGCGTGGCCCTTCCGGAGGCGGAGCGTCACCCCCAGCCGCCCCTCCCCCCCGCACCCTCCCCACGTGAACAGTGATCACTCTGGTCCAAGCAGCTTTGTGTGCCAGGAACTCAATGGCCTCACCCACGTTCCTAATCAGCCCCCTGCCAGCTAGCTACATTCGTGGACAGAGAGATTTCCGCTCCACACTCTTGCTTCGGTGATGAGCAGGCAACGGTGTGCCGAGCCGGCGCTCACCGTGCGTCTTTCTTCCCAGTTCCCGGCCGGTGATATCCCACTGATAGCTTCAATTCAGCCATGGCTGGAGCATTTACACCGGGGAAATCGGCAAAGGTGGGCAATCAGGGCTTTTTTATTTTTCCTGGGGAACGGGATGTTAAATGTTCACCAGCACACATGTGAAGCAAGACAGAGGAGGAAGGAGAGTCTCCGTTCCCCAGGAGGCAGCTGTCCCAACCCGCCATTCACCCAGCAAGTGCACACAAGTACCAGGAACCGTGCTTTAGATGCAGCCATCATGTCATTTGTCCTGTCAGCAATGCCAGGAGGGAGGGTGGGCATCCCCATTTTACAGATAAGCTCAGAGAAGTTATACGAAACGGCACATTCTAAGCCACACAGTGGAAAGTGGCAGAGCGCGAATTGCCACCTAGGTGGCTGTGACTCCCATCATCCTACTCTCAGGGAAGGGGACATGTGAAATGTACGAATCCCATGCACATCCACCAAGGAGAGGGTGGGCCCATGCTGTCCCCATACACCGATGGCACTTGGCGGGGAGGCCACCTTCGTTTTCCTGCTCAGGGCTGCAGGGGATTGGTGGTGTCTTCTGGGTTGTCGCTAGAGATGGGCAGGGAAGAGGTTTCTCCTCCGGATTCCAGGATGTCCTGGGGGCTCCTCCTTAAACTGTGCACCAAGGCTTGGGTTGGAGATCCCACCTGCCGCTTGGAGTCTCAGCCTGCTTCCCTACTCCTGGGTTCCTTAGACCCAGCAGCGGGCTGATCACCTGATTGCAGAGTATCCCTGCAGGGACGCCTAGAAGATGCAAAGGAGTCCAGGGAGCCCGGCCCACTGCCTGCAGCCTACTGAGAGGAAGGGAACTTGAGGTCATAGCAGCCCCTTTCCCCTAGGTGAGAGCAACGGAGGTCAGGGACCTAAGCCTGCTCCACTCCCAGCTGTCATGGAAATGGGTGGTTTCAGTCCCAGGCTGCAGAGGCCCGTGGGATGCAGTCACATCTCCTCACCGGAGCCGGCCAGTGCCAGGGCTCCGAGACCTCCGCCTCCGCTCCGCCAGCCTTCCCTGATGCCCTGCCGGCCTCGTGCTCTGCCTCTGTGCAGCTTCCCGCCCCTTCCTTCTGTGACTTGACTCCTCCTGCCTGTCTTTTCTCTCACCTGCCATGAGGTCCCTGCATCCCCACCCCGTACCCCCCAGGCCTCGCAGGCGTCTGCCGGCATCATCCCTTTAGTGCTATCACTCTGTCCCAGGAATGCTTTTCTCCTGTTCCCTGCCTTGCCCAGTGCCATCTTCCTCAGAATCGTGGACAGCTGTGTCTCGCTGCCTGCCAGCTACTCCCTTCCACTCCCCTTCCCCCAGCAGCAGACCCGCTGTTGCACGGGCTCTTTGATCCTCAACCGTTCATTCACACATGCATTCATTCCTTCAGCAAGGAGGGACTGGGTCCCTGCTATGAGCCATTGCACTGCCCTGTCCTGCAGACATCCCCAGGCCTTCTAGGGGCTTATTGGAAGGAGCATGGGAAGGAGGAGGAGGAGGAGGAGGGGAGGAGGCGGGGAGGGAGGAGGAGGAGCAGAATGGCGCCTTGGCTGGAAGCAGAGGTGCAGATGTTGCCCGCATCACTGTGCTTTTCCTGCTCCCGCGTTGTGTTTGGAAAGTGATGAATTTCAGCACCAGCTAATTAGTCTCTAATTAGCAAGTGGAGTGTAAACAATCACAACAGATGGGGGAGAAAAGGCATTAGCAATAATGACCCTTCTTTGAGGGCAGAGTCTCCAAGAGAGGCACTTTCTTGAAGGAGCTGGAGGGCAGGCTGAAGGGGCCCGCTGGTGACAGGGAACCTGGTGGAGACAGAGCTGCAAGAAAGACGCTGGTGGCACCCAAGTGGGTTCCCCAGTTTGTCTGGGGGGGCGGGGGAGGGCCTTGCTGGCACATCTGTAGCTGGGTGTGGTCCAAGCGGCAGCGCAGAGCGCTTTGGAACCTGTCTTGAAGGTGGGAGAGGACGTCCCCGCCCCCGGTGGGAGCAGGAGTGACGGTCTGGAGGTAGGCGTTCCCCTAGAGGGCCGCCTGCGCCCTGAGTCCAGGGACGTGGGGCGTCCCAGACTGTTTGCACTCTTGCTGGGACACAAACCTGTGTGCCTGGCCATTCCCAATGACCAGAGAGACTGCCAGGGGATGTGCCCGCCCACTCTGGGGAAGTTGTTCCTCCAGGCTCGGCAACCTGCCTCTGAACCCAGGCCAATCCACCCTGCCAGTCGGCCCCAGGGCCCCAGAGTGTGCCCTGGCTGCTTGCCCACCTGTGTCCTTGGCTGTGGGACCAGGGATGCTGAGGAATGGGGTCGGGAGGTAGTGACTGGCACATCCCACCAGCACGTACCAGCCGAAGGGGATACCGATGGGGGACCCTTTCTGGGCCTTGCTTGATGGAGCACTGCTCTGCCTGCATCCTGTAGTGGCAGGAGGGTTACCCAGAGGGCTGGACAGTGAGGCTCTGAGAAAGGTAAGAGCAAGACAGCATCCGAGGAACGGCTGGTGAGAAACGGAGAGATGCAGCTGAAAGCGGAGAGGGCCCTTTGATGTTTATCCTCATCTTTATTAAATGCCTTTATTAAGTGCCTGTCTGGGCAAACTGCTGTGCTGAGGGTCACAATAGAGTTAGCTGCGCTGTGCCCTGCCCCTGGGAAGCCTGTGACTGAAGGCAGACACGCTAACCACCCTCTGGGGCCTGCACTTCGTGGGGCCATGGCCACGGTGAGATGAGCCTTCCTTCCTCTCCAGAATGCAACTTAGCCCTGCCGCATGCCCCATCTCCGGTGGGAAAAGAGAGAGCCTCCAGCCGAGTCCCCCTTCCCCGCCCCCCTTCCCCACCCGCCGCCGTTTCCTTGGAAGTACTATACCCTTTGCGGCTGCCATGACAGGCCTAATTAACAGGCTTGTCTGTCTCATCAGCCTGGCAGTCCATGTTGATAAGAAGGCCAATTTCATTGTCTGGCAACGTCATCACAGCCCTGACAACTTGTTAGCTAAATTGGTCGCATCCGCCCTGGCTCCTGGAGGAAGTGGGTGTCCTCTCTGAAGGACCGTGCTCTCCACGGCCTCCTCCCACCGACACCTGACTCAGAGGTCTGGGAGGCAGCCAGCACTCTTTCTTCGCAGGCCAGGCCTCCTATTCGGAGAAGAAGTGATCCGATTTCACTCTAGGCCTAGGGTGGGGTGTGGGGATGTTCACTCAGCACACGTGCGATGTGGGCCTTCTGCGTGGCAGGCTCCCGGCAAGGCGCTGGGGGTGGGAGTGGACAGGTACGAACCTGGCTCACGTCTAGCCCAGGGTTTCTTGGCCTCAGCATGGTTGACATTCTGTGCTGGGTCGTTCTCGGTTGTGGGGAACTGCCCTGTCCATTGTAGGACATTCAGGACATCTAGTGGCCTCTACCCACTAGATGCTAATAATATCCCCCTCCCTCCAGCTGTGACAACCAAAAACATCTCCAGACATCGCCAGGGGTCCCCTGGGAGCTGGGGGAGCAGGAGTACAGAATCACCTTCCCTTGAGAACATCTGGTCTCTAGCGAGAGACAAAGGCATAGAGCCCATTGTCATGCACCATGACGGAGATTAGAAGGCACCAATAGGGACAGGCACCTCAGCCACTCTGGGGCTGGACAGGCAGTGTCTAGGAGAAGCTGCTGGGTGGGCACAGGCCACAGGCATCAGACAGGGCACTGACAGCCGTGGGGCCCAGGAGTAAGGGTATGTGGTTTGTGAGGAAACTGTTAAGTTTTTGAGTCCTTCCATGGAATCAGGATTTGCAGAACTTCCGCCACGTGTCTGGGTCAGTGACAGAAAGAGCTGTGTGTTCCTCATTGAGGAGTATTTTATCCGTGTGCAATGGAGTGCCATTGAAGGAATTTGAACAGGAAACACATGGTTAGAAATATCTTTAATTAAGGAGATCAGGCTAATGACTGGTGGCTGGGAAGCCATAAGGGCCTGGCAGATGGAATCCAGATCAGAGATGGGGCAGAGGTGGCTTGCCAGTTTAAGGAATACTGACGAGGTAAACCCAGCAGGACTAATTTGTTCGTTCAGAAAATAGTTATTGAATGCCAGCCGTGGACCAGACGCTGCGTTACGCACAAGAGCTGGAACAGGCAGCTGGGCTCATGGGACCTGGGGGTGAGTGGGTGGTCAGAGGTAGAGGAAGGGCAGAGAAGAATGCAAGGATGGCACCGTTATTTCTGGCTTGGACGACTGTGCAAACAAGACTGCTAACTGTATTGGAGAATGAGGAGACCTCTACAAGCTTGCAGAGACCGGAGCTTAGCTCTGGGTATTTTAAACTTTTGAGCATGTTGGAGGTCATCAAAGTACGGTTGACTTATTCAGGCAAGAAATCAGGGTTAAAGATCTGGGAGGCATTGACATCCAGGCCATAGCCAAAAGCGGGAAAGAAAAGCAGCTGTACTGTCCAAGGGATGAGGGTAGAAATGAGGAGATCGGAGGAGGAAGCTAGAAACACCAACATTTCGGAACCGCAGGAGGAAGGCGGGGAAGGAAGGGCGGGAAGCGGAGGAGGATGAGAAGATGGCGGAAACCGGGGTTAGACAATCAGGGAGCGAGCGGTCGGCATGGTCAGACACCCAGAGAGACCTGGGGCTGGTGATTAGGAAGAGTCTTATGCTCCTTGTCAAAGAACACAGATAGGGTTCCCTTTTCTTATGGGTTGTAGCTAGATGCTCTGCTGGGGCCACAAGGGGCATGGTCGTTCCCACTAACAGATGCTCAAAATGGTTCCCTTCTGAAAATTAACATGGTGCCGTGACGTTTGTGAAGAGCATCATGGGGAGAAGTTGAAGAATGTTAGGGTGGAGTGAGACTGTAGGACCGGGTGAAAGGGACTCCTATGGAAGTGCCACTTAGACATCATCGCTCCCACCCAGCCAGCAGTACAATCTCCACCCCTGCCAGGGGCTTACAGTCCCTACAGCTATATGTAGGATCCTTGGTGTTCCACGGATCCTGGGGTGTCGAGGGAGGGACCTGGTGGGAGGTGATTGGATCATGGGTGTGGCTTCCCCCATGGTGTTCTCATGATAGTGAATGAGTTCTCATGAGAGCTGATGGATGATTGTATGTGTTTGGCAGCTTCCCCTGTGCATACTTGTACACATCCTCGCTCGCTCTCTCTCTCTCTCTCTCTCTCTCTCTCTCTCTCTCTGTCTGTCTCTCTCTCTCTGTCTGGGACTTGCTTCCCCTTCACTTTCTGCCATGATTCTAAGTTTCCTGCAGCCTCCCCAGCCATGCAGAACTGTGAGTCAATTAAACCTCTTTCCTTTATAAATTACCCAATCTCCAGCAGTACCTTCATAGCAGTGTGAAAATGGGGTAGTGCAGGAGGGGACTGTCACAAACATGCCGGAGAGGAGACAAGAAGCTGGAGCAAAGCATGAAGAAGCTAGCTGCCCCTTTCTTCAGGTATGGGCCCTACTGGAATGCAAGATGTGGAGGGGTGGTTTTGCCCCCTTCCCTCCACCTTGCCCACATCCATGGAGAACTTCACTCAACCCCACTGGGTGGCAGGAATGGGTCCAGCATTAAGGACGTCTCTCCCACTACCTTATTACCAACTCTGTGTGTTTCCTGTGGCTGCCATACCAAATGATCACAGACTGGGTGTCTCAAGTAACAGAAATATGTCATCTCAGAGTTCCAGACCACAGACGTCCTAAACAAAGGTGTCAGCCGAGCGGGTTCCTCTAGAGGTGCTGAGGGAGAGAACCTGTTCCATGCCCGTCTCCAGTTTCTGGGGTTTGCCAGCAGCCCCTGGTGCCCTTTGACTTGTGGATGCAGCATCGCAATCTCGGCCTGCATCTTCCCATGGCCATCTTCCCCGAGTGTCTCTGTGGCTTCACCTCATCTTCTTGTAAGGTCACTAGTCATTGGATGCAAGGCTCATTCTAATCCAGTATGACCTCATCTTAACAGCAAGAATGACACCTGCGAAGTCCCTATTTCCAGATTAAGCTCCCACTCTGAGGTTCCAAGTGGAAATGAAATTTGGGGAGCATGACTCCACCCAGTACCCTGCCCTGATCTGGCTGTGGTTTACTAACAAGGCAGCATCCTAGCCTGCGTTGTTTAATAATCATTTCACTCTTCCTGTTGATGGTATTATCTCCATTTTCAGGTGAGAAAACTGAGGCACAGAGGGGTAAGGTGACCTTTCCAAAGTCTCCCAGCCCCCAGTGGTGGAGGCAGACCCAAGTGAGATCCCTGTTTTCCAGCTTGGTCCTCCCTCAGCTGCCCCCAACCTCAATACTGACCATAGGACTCCCGGTTCCCACACATGCTTTTCACTCATTACAAACTAAACCATCTCCCCTCTCCCCAGAGTCAACTTTCTTGGACAGGGAAACATTTATCCCATATGACAGAAAAGAAAGCTAAGCCCCTAAAGGAGGTATTTACAGAAGGCTCAGGTAGCCAAAATGCTGTAAGAGGACTCAAGAAAGACAGAAAAGGGGCCAACAAGGAGAAGACCCTGGAGAGCCCCCAGAAGGAGCTGCAGAAGCTGGACAGAGCTCCGGGACCTCAAGGACGGTGGAGGGGCAGGGGCGAGGTGCTCCCCTGGCTCCTTGCACCTATGTCAGTGCTGTGGTCCAAAGTGTAATGGGTGTATTGATTGGGCCATAAGTTATCTGTGCCTGGGGATGGCCAGGGGATGCTCCTCTCACCCAGAAATAAAAGCTTCGACCTTCGGGGGATAAATGCAATGGGAGCGGATGAGCCATAGGGAGATTGATCTGCTGTACTGGATGGTGACCCTGCAGTGTCAAAGAGTCGACAGAGAGCAGGAGAGAGATGGCGGAGTGGAGGGCCTCGGCCCCTGGCTTGGGAGAAGACAGTGGAGAACGGGCAGCCGGCAGCGCTCCCTGCTCACCTGCGAGGCAGTCGGTCACCTTGGGATGAGAGCTGGAGCCGAGGACTTCATTAGCTCTGAGTGTGAATCCCTCCGTGGCTCACTCCCAGGTGACCTTAGGCAGATCCCCAGCCTCACTGCGTCACTGCTTCCCCATCTGTTAGAGCAGCGGAAGTGACCTTGCAGGAGTGTCACGTGGATTCAGTGCATCACCCGGGTCAACCTGGCACACTGCAAGCTCTTCATACGGGTTGATTCTTTCACTGCATCCGCCCAGACTGGGAACAGGACTGAGGAACCCAGGGAGGGAAAAGAAGCCGGGGAGGCTTCGGAGATGTACTCAGCCAAGACCACAGGGCTCCACATTAAAGTCCCATTCTGAGGTTCCAAGTGGAAGTGAACTTTGGGGAACACGACTCCACCCAGTACCCCGACCTGATTTGGCTCTGGTTTACGAATGAGGCAGCGTCCTAGCCTGACTTGTTTAATAATCATTCCACTCTTCGTATTGACAGTGTTCCCTCCGTTTTCAGATGGGAAACACTGTACCTATTCTCTCTCCCTGATTTCTCTGGGAATTTTGAAAAGTGTGCAGCTCCAGTTCCCCTGTATGTGCTGACTGATGGCTCCAGGCCTGGCTCTTACCTGAATCTTCCACCTGGGTAACCAGCTGGCCAGGGCATGCCTGAAACTAGACTCGGCACCTTCTCCTCAAACCAGCTGTGTTTCCATCTCAGTGACCTCGCCCTCGCTGCTGACGCTTCTCTTGCCCTCAGACAACCCCCGCCCTCCAGTCTGACCCAACCGTGTCGATTCCACGTCTAAAACAGCTCCTCAGTCCCCATTCTTCTCACCACCCCATCATCGGCACCAGAGTCCAAGAGAAAAAGCCACCTCCTCTCTCCTCAGCATCACTTTTCTTCCGGACAGAGAACAGTCTCTCCATAGGATGGAAGAGAAAACGATGTCCGCCAAAGGAGGTATTTCTCCCAGGGAGATCGTCTCTGCCCTGGAGTCTTCCATCAGCAGCCTCCAAACGAGACTGTCAGCCTGCATTCCTGCCTCCTTCCATCCACACCCCTCTGCACTGCCGGGAGGGGCACAGAAAACTGCCAAGCTGGCAATGTCACTTCAGGGCCCTCTTCTTGCTGTTAGGATAAAGCCCTGGAGCCCGGATGTGGCTCACTAATGAGGCCAGTGCAGGCCCCGTGCATTCTCCTCCCTCTCCCTCTTCCTTTCCTCTTCTTGCCATTGGGACTCCAACCACAAGGGCCCCACTCCACCAGAGCCAGGTGTGAAGGAGCCCGGCTATCTTTCCCTCCAAACTCCCTGACCTGCTGCTCCCTCTGCCTGGCTTCTGTCTGCCATGAGAGTGACCTTTTCGAGAGGTTTCTCCTTTGCATTATGATTCCCACCGCCACCTGAACCCTTTCCACACCCCTTCCCTCGCTCTTGCGATCCCTGCTTGCCATCTGTATTTCTTGGTAGATGCTAAGCTCTATGAGCTGAAAGACGGCATCATCCTGCCCGCCCCCTCCCCCAAAACATGGCAGAATGATAGGCCAGTGCCATTGCATTGATCAGTGAGCAGATGACTCACAGGGTCCCCTTCCTCCTTGCAGCTCCCCTGACTGCCCCGCCAGTCCTCAGCAGCCCCACTCTTCCCTGAGTGCCAGTCCGCCTGGCTCCTGTACCCACAGTGAGCCTGTGCCTGGCGATGGCTCACGCTGTTAGTCACCCCTGACACCATGAATCCTACCTCTCAGGCCAGCTTGTGAAGGCCCCTAGGCAGGGCCATGGCTGCACCTCTTTGTTCCCAGGGCCTGGGTTGTAACTGGTATTCGCTGAGCAGGAAAGGTCGGCAGGATGAGTCATGACTTTGAGATCCTCTGTGTTGAGGAGTTGAGGGTCCTTCATTGCGTGCTCATCAAAGGTCATTCAGGACCATCCTCGGATTCTTTTCCTCACACTGCACGTGACTCTCCTCTAAGAAAGTCTGGAGATGGAGACGTAAGTGAATTTGTGGGGTCTTGGGCTGATCTTGCCACCCAAACAAGCCCTCAGGATGTGCATACACACATACCCGCACACGCACACATGTGCGCACACCTGCACCTACACCTGCACACATGTGTGCACACACATGCACACACACAGCTGCACACATGTGCACACACACCTGTGCACACACACACACACTTTGAAAATCTCCAGTGCCTCCCCCACACCCACAGATGACATCCAAGTGCCTAGGCATAATTTATAAGCCCTTCATTCTCTGGGACTCTGATCCTCACCATTCATTCATTCATTGATTCATTCAAAACCCAGAAGCCAAGCTGAGAGCTGTATCTGCATTTTCCCCTATGAAGCAGATATTAATATATTATTCCCACCTCATTCTCTTCTCATCAAAGAGGAACCAGATCAAAGAGGTGACCTGATTGGCCCAAGGTAATACAGGTCCTAATTGGCAAAGCCAGGACTTGGGTGAGAGTTCATCTTACCCAGGCCTGCTCTTGCGGCCCCTTTGCTGGCTGGCCACATCTCTTCCCACCTTGCAGCCCCCACCCCTGTACCCTCCAGCCCCACCGTGCTAAAATATCTACTATTCCCAGAAGCCACTGTTCCTCACATGCATCTTGACTTTTCACAAAGGACACCGTCTGCCTGTGAGTGTTCCTGACTGCCCCTCCTGGCTCATCCCACTTAGGATGCTGCTTGGGAGCACCTTTCCTAGGGCCATTACAGCCCTGCAAACCACACCTCTGCAGCAGCCTGATGTACCGAGGGCTTCCCTCTGTGACACACTTGTCCCACTGCCAAGTGGCTCATCCATCTCCTCTGGGAGCTCCTTGAGGGCAGAGGTTTCTTTCTTGCCCACTCTGACATCTCCTGGCACATAGTAGGTGCTCAAAAAGCATTTGCTGAATGAATGAGTTGACCTTTGAGTGAATGAATGAATGGCTGAAATGCATATTCTGCATTATGGCTAAGGGCTGACAGCATTTGCATGGGGTGGGAGTCAAGGGTGCTGAAATCAAGGGGGCAAGGTGGGGGCATCCTTCCTGGGTAGGTGGGGGTGGGGAATCTAGTACAAAGGGGAGGGAATGAGTTCTAGGATAGGGATGGGATCCTGTGGGGCCGTTTGGAGAGAAGGCTCTGGTCCCAGCGTTGATCTGAGAAGTGGCAGAGGAGGTGCTGGTGCCGTGAGGTCGGCCGTCTCACCGCCTCCGCCCGCAGACTGCTCAGCGAGCCTCGGGTTCCCATCCTTTCCCCTGTTCGTCTTCCCTTCTCATTCATCCTATTGACAATCTCGCACGGGGCTCTTTTGGACGTTGTGTTTTATTCCCTGTCACCAGCCAAGCAGCCCTATGATATTAATTTACTGTCCTTTCCGGTAACTTGTCCCCTTCCTGTAAACTCTCCCTTTCCCATGCTGACTTTCGCCATTGCCAAACCCGAGCTCTCGGCCTGCCCTCCTGCCTGCTACGCTAGAGTGATCAAAGATCTCCTAGGACCCTCCTGGCCTCTGCCCCCTTAAGGGCTGCTTCGGGGCCCTCCTTCTCCCTGTGTCACCTCCCCATGGAGAGCCTGTCTTGGGTCTCACACAGCTAGGGACAAGACTCATGGTTCTCCAGGCTTCTTGCCCCAAAGGCCAGCTCTTGCCCACTCCCTGGTGCCCTGGGGAGGGGTAGACAGAGATGAGCTTTATCATGCCCTAAAGGGAATGAGGCCCAAGGAAGCAGCCTGGCTGCCCAGGGCCATGTAGGCCTAGGAAGGTGAGTCTTTAACAGCCGTCCGCGGCCTCACCCATGGGACGCGTGAGATGGTTTGGCCTTTCCCAGACCATCCCAGGCAGCCCAAGTCCATGGGAGCGAGGTGCTCAGAGGGGAGATGGAACCCTTGCTCCTGCCTGAGATGCCTGCGTGGCTGAGGAGGGAGCACCCAGCGATGGCTCTGTTGCCTTTCCAACCCACTCCACACGTTGCAGTGGAAGGAGTGTGGGCCTTGGAGATAGACAGCTTGGCATTCCAATCCCAGGGTCTACACTGGCCACGTGTGTAACCTGGGCGAAGTCACTGTGTGTCTTTGAGCATCTCTGTGTTCTCATCTGTGCAGTGGGACAGCGGGGCTACCTGGGCTCAGGGATCACACAGAGAGCACAGAGGCCCCTGGCCCTCGTGACCACAAACAAAGGTCCTGGAAAGGAGGGCCCCTGCTCCAGTCATGCCAGAGGGAAGACGGCACAGTAGGTGTGTGACTCTCGCATCACTCTGCCTGGATGGGGGTGTCCTGGCAGGAAAAGGGGGAACACAAGGAGCCCCTCATTCTCTGCCTGAGCCCAAGAACACTAAACATCCCATCCACATTCCTCTCCAGCCCACCAGGGGAAGGGCAGGAATTTTAGTTCCAGGAAAGAGGGGAGGCAGCAGAAAAAGAAGGGTGAGTGAGCGCATCGGTCTCCTTCCCAGAAAACGCCAGCCTCCGGGGAAGGGGTTGGAAAGCACCTATCAGTGTGTAGGGCTATCCATCACACTGTGCCTTCTGCCAACATGCCAGTCCTGCTGCCCGAGGGTCCCTGCTGTGCAGAATGTCTTCAGTCGCCATTCGCTGAGCTCAGGCCCGGCTGCGGAGCAGCTGTCATGACGTGGTTCTGGGGCCAGGGAGGGCAAAGGGAGGCCCAGGCCTAGAGAAGCGGCTGGTAGGAATGAGAAGTGATAGGTCAGCCAGATGCAGGGACAGGTAAGCCTGGAAACGAGAAAACCCCATTCATTCGTTTCCTCGCTCAGTGTCCACCGAGCTCCTATTCTGTGGAAGACACCAGATTAAGGACTGAAGGTACAGAAATGATCAAGATGTCCCAGGGCCCAGGAAGGCTCTCAGATGTTTAGGGCTGTCCTGACGGGCGTAGGAGCATCCAAAAGAGGGGCCCGCTTCTGCTGAGGCAGCATCCGGAAAACCCTCGGGCAGCAGGATTGGCATGTTGGCGGGAGGCATGGTGTGACGGATAGGCCTACGTGTTGATAGGTGTTTCCAACCGCTTCCCCGAGGCCGGTGCTTTCTGGGAAGGAGACCAGCATGGGCCCACCACCCCCACTCACCCTTCTTTTTCTGCTGCCTCCTCTCTTTCCCGGAAATAAAGGGGCTCCGCTCAGCGCTGCCCTCTTATTTGGGGGGTTGCCGGTGAGGGGGTGGTTTCATTTGCTGCTATAACACAGTACTGCAGCCCGGTGCTTCACACAACAGAAATTTCTTGCCGCACAGTTCTGGAGGCCAGCAGGGCCACGCTCCCTCTGCAGTCTGTGAGAGAAGTCCCTTCCTGGCCTCTTCTGGTTTGTGGCGCTGCCAGCGATGTTGGCGTTCCCGTGCTGGCGGCAGCATCACTCCCGTCTCCGCCTGCCTTCACGTGGCCATATTCTGTGTGTCTGTTTCACAGACATGTGGGATTAGAGACCCCTCTCGTGACCTCATCTTAACTTGATTATATCTGCAAAGACCACTTCTATAATAAATAAGATCACAATCACAGGTATCCAGGGTTAGGACTTCAATGCACTTCAACCCATGACATGGGGTAGGGCAGAAATCCAGGAAGAACATTCAGCAGCGGCAGCCCTCCCTCCATCAGGAAGGGAAGCTTGGTCTCTCTTGGGGAAAAGAGGCTCTCCCGGCATAACTGGACATCCTCAAAAAGGCCCGAGTGCAGAGCCTAGACTTGGAAGGGGACAGTGGATGACTCTGAGACCTTTATGCCCATTTAACTGATGGAAAAAATGAGGCCAAGAGCTATCAAGTGAGACAGGGTGACTTGGTATCAGAAAATCTAGCTCCAATCCTCCCTTGGACTCTTCTGCCTCAGTTTTCCCATCTGCCAGCAAGAGAGGTTGAGCTAGGTGAACTCCACAGATGCTTCCCATTAGAGAAGCTGCAAAGCTGTGGCAGCCACAGCCGGGACAAGGCCTGGCCTCCAGCCCAGGGCTTTCCCTGATGTCCAGCCTCAGCCACCACTTCCTCCCTCATCCCACCTGCAAGAGGGGCTGGGTTCCAGAGACAGAGACACAAACTCCATTTGAATGTGAACCATGGTGCTCTGGAGATGCTCAGGGTGAGTCTGACCTGCCTTCTCATTGGTATGAATTTCCTTGTGTTTCTGTCTCTCTCCTCTACTCTGTATCAGCTGCTGGCCCCAGGTTCCTCCAGAGAGGAGCAGGGGTTGGGGGTGGTGGTGCTGATTTGATCTGGGGACATGACTTTGAGCGAGAGAGGCATGGGGAGCTGCTGACCTCCCTGGGTGGACAGCCGTCAGGAGGTGGTAGCAGAGTCCAGATCCCATCACCTTCTGCAGACGTCGGTTCAGCCACCTTTCCTGTACCATGGATGGGCTCTGCATTTTCAAAGCAGAAGAGCAGAGATGGCAGGGAGTCCCAGCTGGTTCCTGGGCAAGGGTAATGAATGCAGCTCCCTGGAACGTGGGGGCCTGCCACCTGTCCCTCCCCACCACCAAGCCCTACCTTCAGCAGGTTCCTCTTCTTCCCCAAGCAGGTGGGCCAGGCTGTTGTCCGGGAATGCCACCTGCCTCCAGGCAGGCACATGAGCAAAGACAGCCAGGCCAGGATGAGGTGGGCAGCAGAGGTGGCTGTAGCCTGGGGCAGGCGTCAGCACAACCTCACTCCTCCCTGCCTTTGGGGCAGCCCATCCACCCACCCTGGAGCTCTGCCAGAGCAAAGCGCTGCCTTCCCTTTCCGGGGTACTCAGACTTGCACACCCTGGGTTGGTCTTTGATGGCACTGGGCTTGTGGAAGGAGCAAGAAAATGAACCTTTAATGTGGACCCAAGACACTGTCCAGGCCACTTCCATTATGTAACCTTGGAAGTCACTCAACTCTGCAAGGCTCAGTGCCCTCCTCTGTACAGTGAGATCATGAATAGTTCCGACTCCACAGCATTGCTGTGTGGTTCGAATAAGAAAACCTACTTGATGCGTCAACACAAGGCCTGGCACCTGCCTGGTTCCTGTGATCTCTGTGTGCCCCGCTCTCCACCAGGCATGGTGTCCCTGGGTTTTTCTCCCATTCTGTGGCATTGAATCCTAACAAAACCCCACAAGGGAGGTGTCACAGGACTCCCTGGTGCATGCCAAGGGACTGTGACTCGGAAAACAGGTGTTGACTGTCTCGAGCAGTCTATAAATACAGAGCTGGGGCTCACCCCGCACACCGACTCCCATCCAGTAGCAAGGTCAAGGCCTTCTGTCATCGAATGGCCTGCAAACTTGAAACTGATTGGAAACACATCCCCACCCTCCAGAACCCAGAGGAGACCCAGCACAGGAGCCCACACATGGGAGAAGCTCCTGAGTACAGGCAGGGCAAGGGCGAGAGGTGGGAAGGCAGGAGCCAGAAGATGGCTTAGCACAGGAAGGAGCACCTGGAGTTGCTGTATAGTCTCCTTCCCAAGGACTGCATGGGGCTGGCAGGGAGAGGAGGGGAAGTAGGAGGCACACACGACCTGGCACCTATTGTATCTTTTTATTTTTTATTTTTGATGGAGGTAAGATTTGCATGGCATAAAATTACCCATTTTAAGACCGGACTCAAGCCTGTAATCCCAGCGCTTTGGGAGGTTGAGGCAGGCAGATCGCTTGAGTCCAAGAGTTCAAGACCAGCCTGGGCAACATGTGAAAATTCCCATCTCTACTAAAAATACAAAAAATTAGCCAAGCATGGTAGCAGGCCCTGTGGTCACAGCTACTTGGGAGGCCAAAGTGGGAGGATCACTTGAGCCTGGGAGGTCAAGGCTGCAGTGAGCTATGATTGCACCACCACTCTCCAGCCTGGTGAGCAGAGCGAGACCCTGTCTGAAAGAGAAAGAGAGAGAGAGAGAGAGGAAGAGAGAGAGAAAGTAAGAAAGCATCATTTTCAAGTCAACAATTCAGTGGCAGTTAGTACATTCACAGTGATGGACAACCGCCACTGAATTCCAGAACATTTTCATCACCCCAAAAGGAAACCTGCACCCACTAACAGTCACTCCCCATTCCCCCTTCTCCACCCCGCTGCCAATCACCTATCAACCCTGTCTCTATGGATCTACCTGCTCTGGATAGCTCATATAAATGGTTTCATGCAATAGCTGACCTCTTACTTAGTTTGACGGTAAGAGGAGGAAGCTCTGCCTCTGGGGAAGTTTCTAGATGCTCAGAGGGAGCCGCTCAGCCTGCCGTAGGGCCTCTGTGGACCTCCCTTCATGGGGCCCCGCTGTGTGGTGCACTGGGCACTGGTCGCCCTGGGCTTTGGTCTCGGTGCAGCCACTGATACAGAGTCCGCAGTGGGGCTGCTGCACCTCTCCGGTCCTCGGGGGTCTCATCTGTAAATTGAGAGGTTCCACTTGTGGGTCTTCATTGCTGCTTTTGTGCCCCCCACCACCCCAATAAGTTCTGGGGGGAGATGGGGCTCCCTGTGGTAGAGACGAAGGACCACTGCCGATCAGAGGGGAGGAGATCCAGAAGCTTCTTCTAAAATGGGACGGAAGAGAGGGGCAGTGGCTTTGGCCTTGGTCCAGCAAGGGGCAGTGGGCCACCAGACCTCATGAGTTCTCTGCCAACCACGAGAGCCAGTAAAAGGGAAAAAGAAGGTGACCAGGGCAGGAGTGGAGCCCAGCATCCAGGGGTGGACAAAGGCCTGCTTCCCTCCAGATTGGGGGCAGCCCCCATTTGGGTGACACCAGGACACCAGGGCGTCCGTGGGCCTCTGGGAGTGACTGGGGAGGGAGCCGCATGTGTGCGGTGTGTGCCAGCCGCCAGGCATGTGCAGGCTTCTGTGTATAATGCGGCTTGTAAATTGCTCGGGGACTGTAACTGCGGAAAGGGCCATAGAGCCGCGTGGTGTTATTATTTATGATAAAGCACAGAGTGCCTGCCAGGGACTGGAATGGGCTGAGCACTGCGCGCAGGATGGACGGCAAATTGAACTCCAATTTTCTGCTCGGCAGTCTTTGTTACACGCCACGAAGTGCCGGTACAGCGGGGTCAGCAGCCTGATGAATGTGTGTTCTTCAGCGGCGGCTCCGAAGCTCAGCCTCTGTGCGGACAGCCGCTCGTGCTTTGTTTTCCCCTCCCTGCAGGGCCCAGCCTCAGAATCCGTTCCTGGGCTCCAAAGCCCGGACCGAGGGGAGGTCAGAGGCCTTGCATGGAGGCAGGTGGCTATGGGTTCAAAACCCAGCTCTGCCTCTGACACAGGCGACCGGGTATCTCTCGCCTCTGAGCTTCAGATGAGAGAAACACAAAGTCCTCATAGCACTCCGCTAAGCAGGCTGGGAGGATTCAATGGGTAAACATAAGGAGCTCAGCGTGGAGTAGGCCTTTAACAAATACCCCCCTTTCTTTCTTGTCCCTGGGCTGAGCAACCTTGCCCTGAAGCCAGGGAATTCAGGAGAAGCCCCTGAAATTGGGCAAAAAGGCTCCATTTGGGGGTGGTGAGGTCAAGCCCGAAAGACACCCTGCTGTCCTGCTTAGCCCTCTTCATTCAATATTGGGAGTCAGAGCTACCGCCCCTGACTCCCATCTCCCTCCACTTCCATTTCTCCCCGCTTATAGGTGATGGCCCTTCTCCAGGGGTAGCCAAGAGGAGGAACAGGGGCTGCCCCGGGAAGCATGCCAGCCAGAGCTCTGGGTGCTGGTCCCTTCTTCACAGCACAGCCTTCTGTGCCACACATCTTGTGGCACCATCGTTGAGCAAAGAGGTAGACACTGGAGACCCCCAGGCTGTGGGTTCTTTCTTGGAAGCATCCCTGGTCCTGTGAGTCCTTGCTCTGGGCTCCTGCAGGCCTGTGGGAAGCCATTGTCTCTCTGTCACCAGAGTCCCCAGGCTTAGGGGATGGGCAGGAGCATGATACCTGCATGGTGGAGAAAGTCACCTGTGAGAAGAGTGACGGAGGTGAGGCAAAGCCAAGTCTCATGAAGCGTCCTAGGCCGGCCAGGCCATTGATCAGTTTCTAGGAGGTCTCAAGTCGCAGCTGTAAAACTGCAGAATTGCTCCAAGCACAGTGTCCTGCCTTGGGGTCACTGGGGGGACAAGGACTGTGGACCATGTGGCACCATCGGGCTTCTTGGGAGGAATTCCAGGAGTGGGTGAACATTTTATTATTGCCGCTGGTATAGCTCAAATGAATCTGAATACACTAAAACGATAATAGCACCGTTAGGCCAAAACGTTCTAATCAATGGTGTAAGTTTAATCTCTGAACCCTCCAAGTGAAGTGTCAGAAGGTGCTCCCCTCCCCTTCGTTAATTGCAAAATAAACCTATTGGAAATGAGAAGCATTTTTTGTTTCCAGGCAGGGTTGGGCGTGCTTTGCCCTGTTTACCTGTGTGCTTCAAACAGGAGACCCCAGCTGTGGGATGGGCTTGCAGAATTTACACCAAGCCGAGATGAGGAATAGTAACAGCCTCCTTGTCAAGGGCTCTTTGTCTGCACCAGGCACTGGTCGAAGCCCTTACCCCCTCCATAGGCCTGTGAGGTAGGCATTATTATCCCTATTTTTCAGGAGAGGTGGAGCAGAATTACTCAGGGGACATGCAGCTTGTGGGTGGCAAAGTCCACTGGGTTGGGACCCAGGTGGTCCCATTTCAGGGCCCGGTAAGGTCATCGCCCAGAGGGAAATTTGGCTCTTACAATGTCAGGGGGGAAGGGAACTTTGCGATCCCCAGGCTGGTCTGCTCCCAAGAGTGAAGGGACCCACTGGTCCACAGCAAGGCTGCTTGCCCACTTTCTCGTGGATCTGGGCTCTTCTGCATGCCAGGCTGGTGCCAGGCTCTGGGGCTAGGCAGATGAGGGAGCCGCAGTGTGCCCAGCAGTGGAGGACATAGCATGGGAATCACCAGGCATGCTGGGAGGGAGACTATCTCAGGAGTCCGAGGAGGACATCCGGAGAAGCATGTCAGAGGACGTGGCATTTGAGCTTTGAAGGGGTGCTGGACAGGAACTAACATGGATTGAGCACCTACGTTTTCTCAGTAAAGAAGGAAAGAAAGGGCTCCCCAGGGAAGAGAGTGGCGCAAGCAAAGGCCCTGGGGCGTGGCGTAGGTGGTGTGTCTGGGAAGGGCCGGCTACGTCCAGCGAGGCAGGGCTCGGGCTCATTTCCAGTTCTCCGCCATGCTGCCTTCTGTGGAATGACGGACAAAACTTTCTGCAGGCATCGTGTGAGTTTCCTGGGGTTGCCATGACAAAGTGCTATGAGCTAGGAGGCTTTAAACCACAGAAATCTCTTCTCTCACAGTTCTGAAGGCCGGAAGTCTGAAATCAAGGTGACGGGCACACTCCCTCGGCCGTCTCAGTGGGAGGCTTCGTCCTGGCCGCTTCCTAGCCCTGGCAGCTCCGGGCAGTCCTTGGCATTCCCTGCCTGGTAGCTGCGTCATTCCAGGCCCTGCCTCTGTCTCTACTTGGCCATCTACTCCTTGTGTGTCTCTGTCCCTGTGTTTCTCCTCCTCCTACAAAAACACCAGTCACGGAAGGCCCCCCCCACTCCAGTGTGACCTCACCTTAGCAAACTGCTTCTGCAATGACTCTTTCCAAATCAGATCGCCTTCTGAGGTTCTGGGAAGAACGTGAATTTAGGGGAGACATAGTCCACCCTCTACAGGCATCACCTAGTCTTGTCCCAGAGATGACTTTATCAACATCCCTTGGCTCCCATGTTGGGCCTCCTTGTCATTCATTCGCCACCTATTTCCCTGGCATCTTCTTTGTCCCAGACTCTGTGCCCAGTGCCAGGGCTATAGAAAACCAGGAGGCATGGGCCCAGCTCTCCTGGCATCTGTGTGATGTGTTCTGCTTTTCTCTGTGACATTTTGGCTGGACGTGCCACAGGCTGAGCTTGAGGAAGGCTGGGTGGCAGGTTCGGGGCACACCCCCCTCCTTCCCCAGGCTGGCTCCGCCACCCCACTTACAATTCCCTGGGGCCATGTCAAGGCTCAGTTGCACTAGCTACCCTGGTGGCCAGAGCCCCCCTAATCAGATTAGATGTGTATTCAAACAAATTGACGATCCGTTCCATTAGATGCTTTTCAAACACGCTTCTCTGAGCAAGAAATCCATTCGGGAACAGCTGCGGAGGCCGCGGCGTAATTGATGATTGCACCGTCTCAGGCCCCCGACGTCAGAAGGTGCCTGGCTCCTGAAGGTCACCAGAGAGGATTAGACGAGGGAGGGTGAGAGTCTTCCTTCCTGGCTAATGAAGCCCTTGGCATGCAGGCAGCACTGGGGCCAGAGCTGGGCCAGGCATCTGCCAAGAGACGAGGAGGCCAGGGAGGGACATAAATTAGCATCTCATTTGTGGGAGAAGGGAGGAGGAGGGAATCCGAGGGGAGGGGGCTAGGGTGCTGTGCGGCCCTGGCTGGTGAGGCAGGAACAAGACGCCTTGTCAGGCATGGGGCTGGGAGAGGGAAGGGACTTGCCAGGAGCCCCAGGCCCTGCAGCTAAAGTCCCTGCCCCGCCTGCTTCTGTGTGCGACGTGCGGGCATTTCTTCTGGAGGGCTGGGACTGAGCAGGACCCCAGCAGCCTCCTCCTGGGCCCTCAGTGCTCTATCCAGTACCATCTTCCACCTGGGTTTGACCAACGTTTTGGGACCAATCCATGCAGGTGTTCGTAACCCCTTCCCTGGCCCCAGCTATCTCTACCAGTCTTGACCGTGCTCAAATCGTTATGAGCCATCCCCGGTAAAACCCAGTTTTTGAGCCAACTTGGAATGGCCGTGAGGGAGCTGAATTTGGAAGCCTCAGAGGTAAGACCTTCAGGAGACTGCGGGCTCCTTATCAGGGGTGGTTCTGAGAAGCGAGAAACAGGTGGGAGGATCATAACAGCCCCCGTTCCCCTTTCCCTATCTCCTTCCTATGTGGTCACCCGCCGTGGTTTGTGTGGCAGAAAGGGGCATCCCTGAGGCTTCAGGCACCACGGCGCCAACCTCACACACATGAGCTCATTTGCTCCTCCTGCAGCCTCTGGGGCAAAGGTTTCCATCCATTTCACTGATGAGACAGGTAAGGCCCAGGAGGTGAATTCGCATGAGGTCAAACTTTAGCATGAAAATGGAAGGTAAACCCAACTTATCTTCTCCCACTGGGATCTTCAAGGCAGATTCTTGGACAAGGTGGTTCCTCGGGAGCAGGGCTGTGGGATGGGGTCCCCCAGCTTAGCCCCTTCTCCCCAAGAAGCCCCGAAGGCTCTGGCCTCTGCCTCGTTTCATTTGGCCACCACACCCATGCATTCATCTTCTGTGCTACGTGACCTACATTTCCAGGCTTCTCTGAAATGTACTTTCTTAGCTCATACACCTGAAACCGTCACCCCTTGGGCAGACCCATCTCTCCTGGAATGTCCTGCCTCCTTATCCTTCTAAGGAATTCCCAGAACTCATTCCCAGCTGAGCTGCCTGTCTCGCCCCTACCCCAGGATCTGGCTCTGGAGCCATGACATTACAGGCTGGAGTAGGGATGCTGCGTGACCTCTGTTTGTGGCATTGAAATCCATTCCCTGAGAGAGGCCACCAACCTCCTTGAATGTCCCTTGTCTGTCTCTTTACTCCTGGTGCTACAGGTTGGGGTATGAAGGGTGAGACAGCTTTGGTAGGTCTTATGCCAATAATAGAAAGATCTAGAGCTCTGCAACCTTGCAGATCTGAATGTATGTCTGTGTGGCAGAGTCTGGTTACAGAACCTTTCTGAGCATCGGTTTTCTCCTATGTGAAGTGAGTACAATGAGAGCGGTTTCCTTGAGATGTTCTCAGGCCTCTTAACTGAGATGATGGATATGAAGTGCTTCATGGATAGAAAGTTCCATGGTTAGGCTGGGCGCAGTGGCTCCTACCTGTAATCCTAGCACTTTGGGAGGCTGAGGTGGGTGGATCATGAGGTCAGGAGTTCGAGACCATTCTGAGCAACGTGGTAAAACCCCATCTCTACTAAAAATACAAAAATGAGCCGGGCTTGGTGGTGCATGCCTGTAATCACAGCTACTCAGGAAGCTGAGGCAGGAGAATTGCTTAAACCTGGGAGGCGGAGGTTTCAGTGAGCAAAGATCGCACCACTGCACCCCAGCCTGGGCAACAGAGCAAGACTCCATCTCCAAAAAAAAAAAAAAAGTTGCATGGCTAGTATGGAGAAAAGGCAGCAGTAAGAATAGAAGTTTGGAGAGAAATGAGGTTTGGTGAGAGCAGGCAACCCTGAGCCCCTGCTCCCTCTGACCCAGGGTCCATCCTGCTCAGATGTGTGTCCTGCCAGGGATAAGGAGCACAAGTTTCCATGCTCAGCACCCCTTAGGAGGCCGTGGTAATCAATCCAGGACGTGGTGGTGGGGCCAAGACTAGGAGACGGTGGAAGAAAATTTGCGAGTCTAGAAACCCCAGTTCCCACCCTGTTCCCAAGCATTCCAGGGAAGCTCATGATGGCTGAGCCCTTATTCCATGCCTGAGAAGAAGCTACAAAAAGAGAGGCTTCTGCATGTTTCAGAGCTGAGAAGGGAGTTTGTTCGGGCTTGGTACTCCCTGCAGCTTGCTCCAGAGGGCAGATGGATATCATTTGGCCAATTAGGTGGCTGGCAGAAGCCATCACCCGCTTCCTCCACCCACTGACCCATTTCCAGCAGGAATGGCTCCATGGAAGGTGTGGTTCCCAGGGCTGGGCTGGCTGGGAAGTCAAGTCCCCCGAACAGCGAGATGGACACAGCCTGGGGACTCCAGAGAAAGATGACATTATTTTGCAGAGGAGGGGAAAAGTTGAAGTTGAGATTGGCTTCTGTATGGGGCCATTTAGCCTGGAGCCCAGGGGATGACAATGGGAGTATTTAGTGCAAATATCAAGGGAAGATGGCAGTCAGCGACCCCCTGACCTGTTATGGGAAATTACAAGGAAGCCCTGGGCTGAGGCCTCTTGCTGGCCTCTGAAGGCCGCTCTTCATTCAAGCAGTTCAGGCTCTGGTGGTCCGGGACCCCGGAGCCATGTGACATGCCTAAGTCACACATAGAGGGTCCGTCGTCTTCCCTGTCATCAATGGGATCACCCCGTGGACTGCTCACCCTGCACACTCACATGCACGTATGCACATATGTACATATATCTGATCATAGATAAGTAATTCATACCCACGGCCCACAATATCAATACTACACAAAGGGGTAGAGTGAAAAGCTCGTCAGCCCCTCAACCCAAGTGCCCGGGCTCCCAGATCTCCCTCAGGTGTCACTGGGGTCAGTTTTTCATGTAGCCACTAGAAAAAGCCTGTGCCAATACAAGCAAATTGATTTTTATACTTGAAGAAGAAAACCTTCTACATAATCAGTAGCAGATGAGCCACCCTATTCTGTGCCTTGTTTATGCTACTTACCAGTAGTTCTCAAAGATCGTTCTGGTGCTGTCTGCTGCACAGGATTCATTTGTTTGGAGGGACAATCATTGCTTTAACCAGTGCCCTCTTGATAGGCATTCAGGCCATTTCCAAGCTTTCGCTGTTACAAGCCGAGCGGCTCTGAAGTGCTGTCATTTCAAACATGCACAAGTGAGCCCGTGGAGGGTGAATTCCTTGAAGAGTTGGCGAATTGGAGGATGTGTGCATTTTTAGCTTTGATAGCATTGCCAAATTGCTCTCCGTAGAGGGCGTACCAAGCTACGGTCCCGCAAAGCTGTCTGCAAGGGTGCCTGTTGCTCTACAAATTCACGAGCCCAGAATATCACACTCTTACATCTTGGCCGATGTGATGGGGAAAAAATGGTATCTTATTGAATTGTAGTTTTCCTTTCTCTTATCATGAGGCTGAGCATCTTTGTGTGAGTTCCAGGGGCATTTGTAATTCTTGTCTGCGAACTTCATATCCTTTTGCCCATTTTTCTATTGGTTTGTTAATCTTTTTCTTATTGATTTGTGGGAACATTTCTGTATCAGGAAAATTAGCTCTTTGCCCGTGATAAGAGTTGCAAATATCTTTCCCAGTTTGTCATTTGTCACTTCTTTTTGTTTATAAGGGTTTTTTTTTTCCAGGCATAATTTCTATGTAGTTGAAGGTATCAATCTGTTTTATGACCTTTCGGGCTTGCATAGTACTTAGAAAGTACTTGGCAAGTACTTTGCTTTGCCAAGACTGTATATTTTTAAATCTCCGTGATTTTTTTTCTAGGTCTTTTAGAATATCATTTTTCATGTTTAAAACATTGATCCATCTAGCATTTATTTTGAGGTAAAAGTGCTAGAAAGAGATTGAACTTTATTTTTTTAAATCCCAAAATGGTTCCCTAGCTGTTTCAAAACCATTTGTTGAATAATTGGTCTATTACCCACTGATTTGAAATTTGACTTTAATCATACCTTAAATTTCCTCATATATATTGGGTTCTATTTCTAGACTCCCAGACTGTTTCTTCATCAGTCTATTTTACAAGAAGGTACTGTTTTAATTATTGCAGCTTTGTAATGTATTTCAGTGTCTATGCTAGTTTCCTCTGTTTGCTATTCATTTTCAGAATTTGTTTGGCTATTCTTTAATGGCTTTTTTTTTATGTGAACTTTAGAGTCACTTTGTCTACTTTAAAAAAAATCGTGTGTGTGTGTGTGTGTGTGTGTGTGTGTGTGTGTGTGTATGTGTTTGAAGTGAAGAAAAGTTTAAGAGAATGACATCTTTATAACATTGATTCTTTCTATACACAGTTCTCCTTCATTCTCAATTATCCCCTTTTCCACAGAGCGGGTGGCTAACAGGGCTGTTGTGTACAGTTAACATAGGTTGTACACTACACCATCCTAGTACTAAGGCTGAGAGGAGCCATTGACACCTGCAAACAGGATATGAGCTCTCCTCTCTAGGCTAATCTGTCCGTCTTCATTTATGAACAATACTATTAGTAGCCACCCCTCCTCGCATGTGCCAGGCTCTGTTCTAAGCAGTATATATTTATTAATGCATTTAATCTTCAAAACAAACATATCCCCAATTTATAGCTAGAGAAAATGAGGAACAAAGAAGTTAAGTAACTTTCCCAAGGTCTCTGATTTGTTACCCTCCTGAGCATTCACAGCACAGAAATCTGTTCCTGCACATAAATACATACACACACACACACACACACACATAGATATGTGCACACACTCAGACCACAGGCACACATACTTCAACACACAGGCATGCACACACAGATGTGCACACACATATTGACGTTCACAGGTACATACATGGACATACATACAGACACACCTGCACACACACAGACACACATGCACACATGCATGCACACACAAACACATGCACATGCTCTGTTATCCCAGCAGCATCCTGTTCCCCTCAGCCTGTCACTCTTCCTACAGCACACACCCTGCCAGCCCCTCTGCCATCTCTTGCTTTCGAACCAGGCAGGTCCTTGAGGAAAATCAGCTGTCACTGCTCTGAGTCCTGGGTAGGGCGTCCCTCCTAGGATCCCTGTATCCAGAGGGCAGGGGGTCTTTTAGGAGGGTGTGACTTTACCACAGGAGCCTGGGGAGAGGAGCCTTGTGAGGATAATGGTAGGCAAGGAATGAGGATCCCCCAGCCCAGGGCCTGGTACCCAGCAGATTCTCAGAGAAAGGCCTCCCCTTCCCTCTCCTCCTCCCCAGAGTTATTATCTCTGGCAGCCTCTGGAATCAACCCATCCAAGCAAAAGTCATTCTGCTGCAGGCTGGCACCCCCAGGGGGGCTTGAAGAATGAACAAGCAAACGCAGACCTGGGAGCAAATTGCCCAGTGAGCAGGTTTACAGAGGTGAGGGTGTCTGGGCACAGAGTGTGTGTGTATGTGTGTGTGTGTGTGTGTGTGTGTGCGCTCGCACATAGACACATGTGTGCATACAGACACACACCCCGGCCCCTCTGACTGTTCTGGCTCTGAGTCAGCCCCACATGGAAGGGATTTAATCATTCAGGGGCTGGGATCGTTATTGTTTTAAAACAAACGAGTGATGACAGCAATGAACAGAGGGTTTTTAAAAGCGCGATTCAAAGGGCTCTTGAAAGCTGCTGGAGAATATGAATGCGCCTTTGAAGTGAGAATGTGCCCATTTGTTAAGCTGAGAGCAAAGCTGGCTGCCTGGCAGGCAGTGGGCAGTGAGTCCTTTTCCCTAGCAAATGGGTGCCCAGCAGCCTCTCCACCCTCCCAACCACCTGGCCAGAGGTGGTCTAAGACCCTGGAGGCACAAACGCCCCTGGAAGGGACCAACAGTGGTGGTCACACCTCCAACTCCACCCTCAGAAAGAAGCATCTTCTTAGCTGTTTTTAAGACGCTGCATTCACCTGACGGTTGTTAAGAGCAATGGAAAGACGTGCATGCATGAGCAGGGAGAGACGTGTGATTGAAACATCAGCAGTCCAGGCGTGGTGGCTCACGCCTGTAGTCCCAGCACTTTGGGAGGCCAAGGCGGGTGGACCACTTGAGGTCAGGAGTTTGAAACCAGCTTGGCCAACAAGGCGACACTCTGTCTTTACTAAAAACACAAAAGTTAGCTGGTGGTGCACGCCTGTGGTCTCAGCTACTCTCGAGGCTGAGGTGGAAGGATCACCTGAGCCCCAGAAGTCAAGGCTGCGGTGAACCAAGATCATGCCACTGCACTGCAGCCTGGGCGACGGAGTGAGACCCTGTCTCCGGAAAAAAAAAAAAAAAAAAAAAAAAAAAAAAAACATCAGCAGTGAGACAGTGAGACCTAGAGGGAGCAATCGAAGTGGCTTCCTGCCGGCACCTGCCCTCTGAGCCACCCTGAGGCCACTCTCAGGTGCGCCCCTCAGGTGGTCCCCACAGTGACGGTTAGCAGCAGCCAGGGTGGGGGTTCAAGGAAAAGCCTCCCAACCCGCCGCAGCTCTGTATTCATAAGATTGAGCCCTTGGGCCCTGGGGGCGGCGGTGCAACGTTTCGGGGTGCTGTGCAGCAGGATCAGCTGACTTGGGCCCCACCTGTACATGATGGCTTCTGTTACATTGTAAATCTCTACCTGAACCCAGTGAGGCCTGAAAGCAAATGCTGAACCTGTCCAAAGACCATGGATGTCCAGTACTGGGCAGATTGGACGGTGAGAGGATGGACCTGGGGCCCAGGCTCCAGATCCTTCTTACATTCCAACCACAGCCACACTGCCCCCAGCCACAGCTGCCTACCACCTGGTCCACTCCCTTCCAGGTGTAAATGGCCCCCTCCCGATCTCTGTCCTCTTCTTCCTCTGGTTGGTTTGCTCCATTTCTTTAACTTTTTCTTTCTTTCCTTTTCTTTTCTTTATTATTATTATTATTATTATTATTTTGTGTGGCAGAGAGGGGGTCTCACTATGTTCCTCAAGCTGGTATTGATCTCCTAGCCTCAAGTGATCCTCCCACCTCAGCCGCCCAAAGCACTGAGCTTGCAGGCATGTTCCATTTCTTAAGCCAGAAGAAGGTTGTCTGGTGTTTTCCACCCTCTGGGCTCACGGGGGAAAGTTGGCTGTCTGACCAAGACGGGCCTGGAGCATCAGCCGGCACTTAGGGTGACGGAGCCTCTTCCCTGGAGGGGACACTACTTTAGGGTTCAGGAAGGCAATGAACATTGGCAGAACATCTACTGTGGGCCAGGCACGGAGGCAGCATTTTCACCATCACTGTTCCCTTCCAGCCTTAGATGTTAAGGTAGCTGTGTTTTTTGCTTTTTTTTTTTCATCTGTCTGCTGATAGAGCAATAGCGACTCAGAAAGGTGAACCCTTGTCCACCTGCCAATGCTGGGAAGTGGTGGAGTGGATAGACAGGTCTGTAGATGACACACCCCCCACCACTGGCCTCAAGGTCGGGATGCCCACGGCCTGCCCTGCCAACAGCTTCCTGCATGGCTTTAATTACTTCCCACTCATCTGGGCACAGTGTGGTCACTGGAAGCTGCATAACACTGGGCTGACAAGCCTGGACTGCCCCCTGCCGGCTGCTTCAAGCCCTTGGCACATAGTAGGTGCTCACTAGGTGAGCTGTTGCGTGGTGCTCTCTAGAATCCGCTCCTTCAAATCTATCAAACGCAAGGCTCTTTGGCACAAGCTCTGGGGGTTCGTCCCTGGTTCTGTCCTCCACCTCGTTCAGGCTTCACGGAGGAGGGAGGTGTCAGCTCAAGTGCTCTGCCTCCGAAGCTGCCTGCCGGGCTGAGCGTCTCCCGCCCGGCTGTGTGACCTTGGGCAGGTCTCTAACCCCTTGAGGCCTCGGTGTCCCCTGCTCCAAAATGTAGATTGTAATCCTGTCTAGTCGTGAGGTTGCTGTGAAGATTAGATGAGCATATGTGGGAGCCCCCGGAACAGCCTGGAACATAGCAGGTGCTGTCATCTTTGCGGATATTGTTACCAGATGCTGGCTTCTGCCTCCCGGCCCCACCCCTTCCACAAAAAGGCAGATGTCTCCGAGATGGCTTAGAGCCCCTCCCCTTTCCTCCATCTCCCCCATCCTTCCATCGGCTCCCTTGTGCATTCACATCTACCCTCTCCCCGACTGACCAGGAGGACAGAGATCCCATTTCCCTCTAGAGCAGCCAACTGAGCAGTCTCGTGGAGTCTGGGGTGAAGTTCACTGTCTCTGTCGAGAGAACTGTGGTGGGGCGGGGAGGTCTATGAGGCTGTCCGCTCAGAGGATGAGGGTGACTGCAGAGAGGGGGAAGCAACCCTTCCTCCCCTCACTCGCCACCTGGGCAACCAGGCAGCCAGCCTGGGGTGAATGGAGGAGTAGAGGCAGGCTGGCCCAGGGCGCAGGATGGAAGGAGCAGGCAGCAGTGGTCATGGGATCCCGCTGGATGGACTCCGTGCTCGACGTCTTTAAGGACTTTCCCCAGCCTTGGGGAGCAGGACTCAGGAGACCCTCTACCCGCTACGGCCCATGTGAACCCACCTCCCTGTTCTCCTTGTGACATTGATATTCCCTTTGGCTGAGCCACAAAAAGTATCCCTCTTGCTTCCTGCCCTGGAGGGAGAACCTGAGAGCCGAGTGGATGGGATGGAAGCACAGCTGAGAGGGAATGATAGATAGAAGGTGCTGGAGTGTGGGCTGGGAGGAGGGCAGTACCCCAGCGTGGTCTGGGGAGGCAGCAGGCAGGGCTCTGGTTGGCAGATGTGAGGGACGCACGCTGGAGACCAAGCCTTGGAGTCAGACTGACCCAAGTTCAAGTCCCTCCCAGCCACCAGACCTCTGGAAAGTTAGCTGGCTGCACCTGCTCCATCTGCCTCAGGGCGTTAGGGTCCTAAACGAGCCAGAGCACACAAGCGAGCAGGTAATCACCGGCAGCTTTGTCTCCCTGTTTCTGCAGATGACGTGTCCCCGTATTTCAAGACGGAGCCCGTGCGGACACAGGTGCACCTGGAAGGAAACCGCCTGGTGCTCACGTGCATGGCCGAGGGCAGCTGGCCGCTGGAGTTCAAGTGGCTCCACAACAACAGGGAGCTGACCAAATTCTCCCTGGAATACAGGTAAACCGTGCCGCCCGCCCCCCTCCTGGCTGCCGGGGCCACCGCCCTGCCTTGAAGAGGGCAAAGTGGGGAGGGGGTTTGCCTGACAGTGTGGGCCTCGGGGCTCCTGGGTGCCTGGAGTTCCAGAAGTGGGCGGCAAAGGCAGCCCTGCCCCGAGGTGAGACAGCCCCACCCTGCTGATCCCTGCAGAGGATGGCTGGATGGTGGACCAGGGGCACTGCCTGGACAGTGGTCTGTACTGCAGTGCACAGGAGCAGAGGTGGTGATTGGACACAGGGGCTCACTAATAGCAGCGGTGGCTGTGATGACTGTGACTCCCTCCTCACTCTCTCTAACCCTGCCATCTTCAGGGGGCTCTTGTTGAGGGGCCTGGGTCCAATGGAGGGGTGGGGTCTGCAGCAACCTAGGATCAGTGAAGGAGGGAACATCTATTTGGGGACAATTCAGCTGAGACATGGAGAAGGCCCACCCAGGGCCTCTGGGCTTTTCTTCACTTCCTATCTGTGCCTATGCAATGGAGCTTTTCAGCCTGACTGGCCTTTCCCTGCTGGGACACTGCCAGGTTGGGGGAGAGAAGAGCTGAGAGAGCGTGGGGTCTCAGCAAGGGCGGATCTGCTGCCAGCAGGGAAGCAGCCCCTTGCCCAGGCCACCCCAGCCTTCAGCCTTTCCTGCTGCCACAGACTGGGGTGGGCACTCCCTCCTTCCTGCTTTCACCCTCCCATCTCTGCCTTTTTTATTGGCTCCAACCCTGTGGCTGGTGATTAATCCCAGGGCCTGATGTGCATAATCAGTTTTGCTGGGGAAACAAGATTGTCTTGCCCTGGGGATGTTGATACAAATCTGGTGGCCTGGGATGGGAATGCAAATAAGAGGAGGGGGTTTAATTGCTTAAAGATCTGTCCTTCAGGAGAACCATCCTTTAGGGAGTATGGAGGCCAGAGTTTGGAGTGACCCCCCCACCCCAGTCCTTCTGCCTTAACCCTGGACTGGATGAGCTGGTGTAGGGTGGCCACATTGGTAAAAGGAAGCCCAAGACAGGGGACCCCCTCTCCTCCTACAGAGGGAGACCTGGACAAGCAAACAAGAGGTCCTGCAGAGCTGGCCACTCTGGGCCTCCGGTTCTCGAGGAAGCCCACAGGGAGACCAGAAGGCTCTCCCTGAGCAGTCCCTTCTGTGGTTTTCAGTTGGGGGCCAGAGCCTCTCCTGGCCACCACCTGGCCACCATCAGGAAGTTGTGACCATCTCTATGAAGAGCCCCTGCATCTCCTTAGACTTTGGACATGCTCTAGTGGGTCACCAAGAGCTTGGGATGGCATACCACGCTTGCAAGTGGTGCCAGGCCCAGCCTGCCCTTGACTCCTTCCAGCAGGGAGCTGGAAGCAGGATCCAGGAGGGGAGGAGGAGAGTTGCTTTCTTATCTGGTTCAGAGCCACTCTTCTGGGGCCCTGGCACTGCTAGGATGCAAGGGTGGGTGATAGATACACAGAAGCAGGTTCCAGCTCAGTGGAGGGACCAGATGCAATGGGCTATCTTTGGAAATAGTCAGCCTTGTCCCTGCAGGCATTCAGGGAGTGGATGGGGTCCAGCTATTGATGATGATGATGATGATGATGATGATGATGATGATGATGATAATGATGATGATGATGATGGTGATGGAATGAATGGGGTCCAGCTATTGATTATGATGATGATGATGATAATGATGATGATGATGGTGATGGAATGTATGGGGTCCAGCTATTGATGATGATGATGATGATGATGATGATGATGATGATGATAATGATGATGATGATGGTAATGGAATGGATGGGGTCCAGTTATTGATGATGATAGTGATGATGATGATTGATGATGATGATGATGATGGAATAGATGGGGTCCAGCTATTGATGATGAGGAGGAGGAGGGGGAGGAGGATGGAATGGATGGGGTCCAGCTATTAATGATGATGATGATGATGATGATGATGATAATGATGATGATGATAGTGATGGAATGGATGGGGTCCAGCTATTAATGATGATGATGATGATAATGATGATGATGGTGATGGAATGGATGGGGTCCAGCTATTAATGATGATGACGATGATGGAATGGATGGGGTCCAGCTATTGATGATGATGACGATGATGATGATGATGATGATGATGATGATGATGATGATGATGGAATGGATGGGGTCTAGCTATTGATGATGATGATAGCAATCATAAACAATGAAAAAGAATGTATTATATGGCAGACATTATGATGTCACTCTGTGATTATCTCATTTTATCCTGCCCACAATCCTATGAGTAGTTTCAGTTATTTCCCCCATTTTACAGATAAACACTGAGGCTCAGAGAAGTTAAACAAATCGCCTAAGGTCAGATGGTTGAGCTGGGCTTCAAATATAAGTTGTCTGACAGCAGAGTGGGAATTTTTTTACTGTCCAGCACACTGCCTCTCATTGAAGAAGGATTGCTGCAACTGCTTCCTTAATGTGTATCCTAAGCAATCTTTCTGCTAACTGTGGTCTGCAAATTCTAGAACACAAAGCAATAGGGAGAATGCAGATATTCCATTTTATAGCTATGCTGAGTAGAAGTTATTCAGGGGAAATAGATGAGTGTGCACTTGGGAAACTCATCCCTTTGCCTCCTTGCCCCCAAGCGTGTTGGCTCTGGTGGCCTAGGGGCAATGCTGTGCCTGAATACAAGTCTGATCAGGATTTTCTTTAATAAAAACCTTGTTGTGCCCCCAAGGTAAGGTCTGCACTCCTTAGAAGGGCCTTAGAATTCTTCCTGGTCTGCTCCTGATGGCATAGCCTCGCCTCCTGCCACTCTCACCACACCAGACCATCAGGGTCTCAGGACTGTTCCCTGCACATTCCCTCTTCTTGGACTTTGTCCATACTGTCCTATCCCTTCCACAGGAATATTTCCCCTTTTGGAAACTTCTCTCTCCTGCTGGGCCCAGCTCAAATTTCTTCTCTTTTAGAAAACATTCCCTGATAATGCATGTGTTATTAATCTCTCTTCTTCTCTCCCTCTCTCTCTTTCTTTTTCTCTTCCTCTCTCTCTCTCTCTCACACACACACATACATACATATATACATAGACACACACACTGCTCCATCTCCTCTGTCCTTTGTGACTGTCCACAAAGTATGGCCTTACACATCCCCTGACACCTTTTTTGCCTTCTCATTATTTACAGAGTAGACCGCAGGTGCACCACAGAACTGAAGACAGCACTTCCAGAACATTGGCAGTTCCTGGAACCTCGGCAGTTCTTGGAACCTCAGGACTTAGAACCAAGAGCTTGACACTTAGAACCAAGAGCCAGGCCCTCTTCCCTCCAGGTCACTCAGCTGTGCCCACCTCTGGGTTCATACTTCATGAAGTCATGAGTGACACTGAGAAGTTCAGTGTAGCTCACAGGCTACAGCTGCCTGATTTCTGGGTAGAAGGAATATCTCAGGAAGTTTCACTTAGAAAGTCCCAGGGAAGGATTCTGATTGGCCCAGCTCAGATCATCCCTGACCAGTCATGGTGGGCAGTAGCATGGAGCACCCTGATTGGCCAGGCCTGCATCATGCGTCTACTCCAGGGCTTGAGACACCAGGATTGGCAGCCCCCACACTGCAGCCACGTGGTAGGGAAGAAGGGTGAAAGGTGTTAACACAAGAAGGGAAAAAGGTGGCAGAAAGATAGAAGTCACCTGTGTCCCTGGCTCATAGTAGGTGCTTTTTTTTTCTTTCCTTTAATTTGAATTTTTTAAATCTCAGTAAAATCATTAGTACCATAAACATCTGTATATGTGTACCATTACAATTGCTAACATTTTTCTCATTTACACTCTTACAGTCTTCATGCACACATGTACACATGCACCTTTTTTGCTGAACTATTCGAGGATTCGCTGTAGACATAATGTCACTTCATTCCTAAGTAATATTTCCTGAAAGCAAGGCATTTGCCTGCAGAACCAGGCATGACACAATTTTCACAGCTGGGAAATTTAACACTGATACGATCCTGCTGTGTAAAACAGTCTATATTCAAGTTTCTTCATTTGATCTGATGGACATACCTTTATCCCAGTGTCCTTCATGGCCATTGGTGGTGGTCTTATTCAATGCCGGACCTAATCGGGGACTACACATGGCCGTTAGCTGTCATGAGTCTTGATATGCCTTAAATCTCGAACTATTCCTTATTGTTTCTCTCCTACCTTTCATGGCTTTGGTATTTTTAAGAGTCCAGCCAGTTTTGCAGAATTTCCCTCAGTGTGAGTTTGTCCAGTCATGTCCTCATGATTCAACTCATGTTAAGGCTTTTGGGAACAATATTTGTAGGTATGTATCCTTGATGCTTCATATTAGAAGGCACCTGATGACAATTTGCCCCGTTATTGGTGGTGTTAGGTTTGGTAAACCGGTCAAGGTGATATCCACCAGATTTCTCCATTGTCAGAAGTTTGGAGTATCTTCTTCCCTTTGTTATTGATGAGGGATAGCTTGGGACAGTGTGAATAATTTCCTTCCCGGGATTCTCCCAGCCAGTGGCTTCATATCCATTGATGAGTCTTACCTGAATCAGTTATTACCTTTGTGGTTGTGATAAGGAGATTTTCTTGTATTCCTTTTACTTATATTAGGTGGCATTCTTCTGTAAACAGCTTTCCTTTCTGACCCCCTTTAAAGCAATTTAGCATCAGTATAAACTCAGGCATTCTCTTTTTTTATTCAATGTGTTTTAATCCACCCATGTCAGTGCTAATTTGCATGCTCATCTTAACCAAAATTTGGCGGATGGAGTTCCTTCAAGCTGGAGCCTGGGTCCTTTGGACATGTCCCCCATTGCATTCTGAACACTTTCTTGTTTTGGGCTCAACAAAATGTTCCAGGTTCACCTTTTAAAGAAATGCATACTGAAAATTGCATTCCATAGGAGGCTGGCCAGCTTCATAGCCCATGGCTCTCCAACCACTGCTAGATACTGAGGACTTCCCAGTCTTTTACAAACCCCAGGCTCTCAGTAGGATGATAATATCCAATTTTCAAGCAGGAAAATGGCTAAATTTACCCAGCAAGTTGAGAGAAAATAAGATTAGAAGTGCTGCCATAAATTTAACTATGTTTCCAAAGGGAGGAAAGTTTACATTCATGTCCAATCTCTGAGAGTCTTTATTCCTGGTGGGTTCTGTAGCCAAATACGTCTGGCGTGTGTGTGTGTGTGTGTGTGTGTGTGTGTGTGTGTGAATGCATGTGCGCACGCATGAGCTACATAAAGGCAAGCCTGTGTACCCTTCTGAGTACATACGACTGTCGCACAAATGTGTGGGTCCACATCCATCATTGGGGTCAGAGTGAAAAGAATGTAGATGTTGAAGGCAGGCCTGCATGAATACCACCCTGACCCTGCTAGCTCTGTGACCTTTGGCAGAAGTGGTTAGCCACCGTGATTTTGTTGTCTCTCCTTGGAATCAGGCACAGTAATGCCTACATCAGAGAATTATTGTGAGGAATACCTGGGATTCTATAGATCAAGCCCACCCTGGTGCAATAGATGTGACATGAATGGCACTTGTTAGGACTATTCAAGGTGTCTGTCTCGACAAGATCATGGGACAGATCTGATAACAAACCCACCAGAAAATCATGTGTGCAGGTAGCTGGTCTCCTCTGAGTGGCCACCTCCAGACCTCCTCCCAGGCAAGCGTTGTGAGAGCCCCTTGGCCACAAATATTTATCTATTTTGAAACCAGCCTTGAATTCCCAGTTTGAGAAATGAGGCGGCTCTAAGAGCTAGGAGTACAGCAAGGAGACAAAGCAAACTCTGACTCTAAAGAAATGAGATCCTTTCATGTGAGCAGGAGAACACTGTCTGGGAGACCCTCCTCAAGGTGGGAGCACTGGCCCCACGGCCTGCCCCTCTCCTGAAATAGGCACACAGCTTCCCAGTGTGATTCCCAGGGCATATGTTGGGAACAGGTAGAGGGAGGCAGAACCCAACACTCAAGATATAGAGTCTAATGTATGGAGTCTAATGCGTCTGCTAAAATGTGTGCGTGCTCACGTGTGTGTGCTCACATGCATGCGTGTGTGTGCGTGTGTGTGTGTGTGTGTGTGTGTGTATGGTTCCTTCACAGCCTTGTGTTCAGGTTAAGTTAGTTACCAGCCTGTCTGAGTACAGCAGGAAGGTGTGTTTGTGCAACTCACATAAAAGCCATAGAGGTCAGGCCCTCTTTTGTTAGCGCCGGAGCCTCCCTCATCGGACCGCTCTCAGCTCCCTCCTCTCCAGGAGCCATCTCCTAGGTTGAATCCATTCAGCCTCAGCTTTTGCCAACAAGGGCAGCATGGCTGGAGAAATGACAGGACAGGGTGTGGCGATGGAGGAGAACAGAGGGAGGATGGACAGAGGATGGAGGAGGGGGAGGGAGGATGGACGGATGGAGGAGAGCAGAGGGAGGATGGATGGAAGATGGATAGAGGATGGATGGAGGATGGATAGAGGATGGAGAAGAGCAGAGGGAGGATGGATGGAGGATGGATAGAGGATGGAGGGAGGATGGATAGAGGATGGAGGAGAACGGACGGAGGATGGATGGAGGATGGATAGAGGATGGAGAAGAATGGAGGATGGATGGAGGATGGATAGAGGATGGAGGGAGGATGGATAGAGGATGGAGAAGAATGGAGGATGGATGGAGGATGGATAGAGGATGGAGGGAGGATGGATAGAGGATGGAGGAGAACGGACGGAGGATGGAGGGAGGATGGATAGAGGATGGAGGGAGGATGGATAGAGGATGGAGGAGGGGGGGTGGATGGAGGATGGAGAACAGAGGGAGGATGGATGAATGATAGACAAAGGATGGACATGTCCTTGGGTCTGTGACCTGGCAACCAGATGATTTTGTTCCACCTTGGTAAAACCTTCTGGTGTAATTGTTCTCACACTTAAACTTGAATAGGAGAAAAAAGAAAAGATGAGTGAGGCAGATCACACACACAGAGATATCCATGCATAACTGGGCACGCACACACTCATGTTTGTGGAGGCTCACTGGTGCCAAGTCCTTTACACCCGGCAGCGCACAGCAGCACCACCAGGTGAGTCTCATTACCCTCATTTTGCACAGGAAGAGCCGGAGCTTCAGAGAGGGTCAGGAACTTGCCTGGGACCATCCAGAGAGTGAGTGGCAGATCTGAGAGCGTGTTGGACCTGAGGGTGCTGTCTTCTCTGCAAAGGCACACGTGGTTTCCCATTGGGCTCCTTCTGTCCCTGCCCCGTCCCTCCCCCGCATCAGCGTTTGTCATTCTCCTGCCCCGAGGGTCACAAAGGCAGGACCCCCTTCCAAGAGGCAAGTGTGAGGGTGTGAGACCAGCTGAGGGCGAGTCCCATCCCTGGCTCATGTGGAGAAGAGCAGATGTGTGCAGGGGAGGCCCAGGAGAGCCAGGTGGGCATGGGGCTGGCCCCAGGCTGGGTCCCCAGCCCCCCTGCCATGCTGAGGTCTTCGTGGCAGAGCTGTGGTGTCTGGGAACTGCATGGGCTTGGTGGCTGGGAGAAGAAAGTACATCTGAGGCAGAGAAGCTCCGCACATGTGATGGCCCCGGCAAGGGACACAAAGGCAGGGGACGCAGGCGAAGCCACTGGCAGCCTTTGAAACTCCTCAAACAAGAAGATGAAGAGAAATTCCCCAGGCCAGCAGCTTTGTCTCTGGCTTCTCTGGCTCTCTCTCTGGCCTCCGCTTAGAAGAGAGAGCAGGCGGCAGAGGCGGGGAGGCAGAGGCCAGCAGGCCTTCCCAGAGGGCATGAGAGCACATGCCTGGCACAGGGTGAGTGCCAGCAACCGAGCCAAGCTCTTAGTGGCAGCAGATCTGGAAGATTGGTGCAATTATTATCTCTGCTTCATAACTAGAAGTCACAGCTTAGAGAGGTTCAGCAACCTACCCAAGGCAACACAGCCAGTTCATGCAGTCATGTTTCACCCAGGGTCTTCCAGACCCCAGGCCTGCATTCCTCCCCCTGCTCTGTGCTGCCTGGCTGAGCTTGTCCTTTCCCAGGGCAGCAGAGCTTTCTGAGCCACTGCAGAAGGAGAAATAGTACATGGTGGCTCACGCCTATGGTCCTAGCACTTTGGGAGGCCAAGGCGGGCAGATCACGAGATCAGTAGTTCAAGACCAGCCTCATCAATATGGTGAAACCCTGTCTCTACTAAAAATACAAAAATTAGCTGGGCATGGTGGTGAGCACCTGTAGTCCCAGCTGCTCAGGAGGCTGAGGCAGGATAATCGCTTGAACCCGGGAGGTGGAGGTGGCAGTGAGCCAAGATCGAGCCACTATACTCCAGCCTGGGTGACAGAGCGAGACTCTGTCTCAAAAAAAAAAACCTCATATTAACAAACACTCCAGACAATCACCTACCTCGTGCCAGGCTCCATGCCAGCCACTTTCATTTCAGTTCTCCTGAATCCCTTAGCGTCAGCAGCTCCTGCAGGGGAAGCATCTTGATACGTGAGGAATACAAAAGCTCAGGTTCCATTTCTGGTCCAAGATCTGAAATCACAGAGTTAAGACGAGCGCCAGGCCTTCTGCTTCCAAGCCTGGCGAGGGAACAGCAGGAGATGCCAGCGTTTGTTCATTCATCAGGCAAGGGCCTTCTGCCTGCCCAGCACAGAGCTGGGCAAGGAGGACGACTGGAAAGGCAGTACCAGCCCCGCCCGCCCGGCCACCTGTGGAAATGTTTGTTCTCACTGGAGCTAGAGGTGCCTACAGGACTCTAAGCACCAAGGCTGAGGAGCAGCAGCAGGGGACTGGGGCCATGTGAGTGTGGGAGTTTCAGGAAGACGCAGAAAGAGGTGAGCAGATGCTGGAGGAGTTTGGAGCAGCCCCAGAAGACACGGAACTTGAGCAGTGTGGACAAACTGCAAGAGAAGGAGGTGCTTCTGGCAGGAGACCCTGGCAGCCCTGGCTCAGTACAATGGGTGCTGTTTGTGACCAGATACCGGGTGCTCGTGATGTTGCCCTAAGGATGAACAGAGGATGGAGGAGACGAGGGAGGATGGATGGAGGATGGAGGAGAACAGAGGGAGGATGGATGGATGGAGGACAATGGATGGAGGAGAACGGAAGGAAGACGGATGGAAGATGGAGGAGGCAGAGGGAGGATGGACGGAGGATGGAGGAGACAGAGGAAAGATGGATGGAGGACGGAGGACAGTGGAGGGAGGATGGACGGAGGATGGAGGAGAACAGAGGGAGGATGGATGGAGGATGGAGGAGATGGAGGGAGGATGGATGGATGAGGACAATCGATGGAGGAGAACAGAAGGAAGATGGATGGAAGATGGAGGAGGTAGAGGGAGGATGGATGGAGGATGGAGGAGATGGAGGGAGGATGGACGGAGGATGGAGGAGACGGAGGATGGACGGAGGATGGAGGAGACACGTGGTAGCAGAACTAAATCATAGTGTGAGTGTGGGTGGATTCCAGCTTTGATGAGTGCTTTCAAGGGAAAGTAAGGTCAAGCAGATTCCACTGGGGAAGCTGGGACTCAGAATGAGTGGAGGTAGCGGGGGCCAGAGGTGGCAGGAGGGGAATGTCAAACGAAAGGTCCTTGCAGCTCCATGCGAGGACCTTGTGTCTGGAAGAGGTGGAAGAAGGTCCATGTGGCCACGGAGGACACCGGGGCCACATCAAGCGGGGGCTTGTAGCTCCCTTAGGGACTTGCATCTCCTGCCAGAAGCTATGTGGAGCCCTTGAATGGTTTTTCCCAGGGAAAGGACATGATCAGATGCTGTTGTTTCAAATCTGTGCTCAGGAAGCTGGGTGGGAAGTGGGTGGAAGAGAGCAGAGAGGAGGTGTGGGTCCATTCTGCTGGGAGGGGCGGCTGGGCCGTCTCGGCAGGAGGAGCGGATGGGTCTGAGTCTCATTGAGGAGGGAAACCTGGAAGGACTGAGGCTCTGCTGACCCTGCGGGAGAGGGAGGAGGGTGGGTGTGGAGGTGGTTGGTGACAGAAACCCAGGCGGAGAAGGAGCTTTCTGGAAAGCCACGGTACTCAGTTTTTGATGCTGGGTAGGGATGTCCAACAGGGAACTAGAAGAAAAGTCTGACGATACTAATTTAGAACTCACTGTTGCTGTCATAGCAGGATGAGAGGGTGAACACAGCATCGGAAGAAAGGGCTCTGTGGTCTCAGCAGGGGCCATATATAAGGGAGTTGGACACCAGCCTGGCAGAACAAAACCTGGAGGTTGGACGGCAGGGGGGAAGCCTGGAGATTGGGGTGTCATGGGAGGGAAGAGGGTGTGCTCTTGTTTTAGGAAGGACCAAATGGTCATCTGTGTCCACCACTGCTGGATTCTAAAATAATCAACTCAGGCTGGGCGCAGTGACTCATGTCTATAATCCGAGCACTTTGGGAGGCCAAGGCAGGCGAATAACCTGAGGTCAGGAGTTTCGAGACTAGCATGGCCAACATGGTGAAACTCCCGTCTCTACTGAAAATACAAAAATTAGCTGGTCCTGGTGGCTCGTGCCTGTCATCCCAGCTACTCGGGAGGCTGAGGCAGGAGAATCGCTTGAACTCAGAAGGCGGTGGTTGCAGTGAGCCGAGATTGCACCACTGCACTCCAGCCTAGGTGACAAAGTGAGACCCCGTCTCAAAAAATAAATAAACACATAAATAAAAATAAACCATCAGCTCGATTTAGGGACATGGAAGTCTGATGACCTTCAGGAGAGGGAGGATGGGGAAGCGGAGGAATCAGAGCCGGATGAGCAGGTGGGGGCAGGGGGTGGAAGGAATCGTCACAGGCAAGTAGGAATCAAGAACTGGAGACTGGAAGGGGCAGGCAGGTTGAGCCAGCTGCCCCAGGAAGTGGGAGACATGGCTGGCCCAAGAGGGCAGAGGTAGGACCTGGAATGCCAGAAGAATATTCTAGGATATACCCAGCTGGCAGTGGGCAGTCTCAAAAGGATTTTGGTCAAGGGAGTACAAGACCCTGTATCACCCAGTCCTGCCCATGTTTCCAGCCTCCACTTTCACTAACTCCCTTCACTAGTGGGCAGGACGCACAGCCCCTGCTCTTTCATACCCTTGTGCCCACGCCCACCTCTGTCCTCCACCTCTGCTGTCCTCACACACCTCTGCTACCTGGCAAACCATTGCTCATCTTCCCAGACCCAGCCCCAGCATCACCCATGGTGATTTCCAGTCCTGCCCCTGACTCGCTGTGTGCCTTTGAGCAAACTGCTTAATCCCTGCCTCAGATGCCTAGTCTGGAAAATGGGAATCATAAAACCAGTCACTACCTCCCAGGATGGTTGGGAATGTCATGGAAGATCAAGTGTGCGGGAGAGTGGTCACAGATGGCTCTAACAATGAAAAGGATGAGAGCCACCGAGGGAATGGCACTGACTCCCACCCACCCCCCTCCACCCAGCAGGGCGGGCTCTCCTAGCTTCATTTTTCCTGGCCATGGTTCATTCCCACCCTCCAGGGAAGTGCAGATTCCTTTTCCTCAACGAAGCTAGATCCTGTCTGCCTGTGACCAGCCCGTTGGAGATTTACTCCAATTTGGCCATGAGTTTAGACATCTTGTCTGAAAACTGAAGGCTGATGGTGAGAAAACTGAAGTACAGGAATTAGTTATGATGGGCATAAATTGAATTTTAATAGAGATGTAGGTGGCATGGAGCCAGTGTACTCAGGCAGAGGGAAGGTAGTAATTAAAAGTTAACGAGTTTGGAAATGGCGTAATCCTCAGGGAGAAATGGGAGAGGTGGGCTGGGAGGAGGAGCAGGCTGTCCTTCTCCTGACCTGAAGCCAGCTCCTCCCACTCCTGAGGATCGGGGAAGGTGGGGAGGCTGAAGGGACCCCATCTGCACACACACACACACACACACACACACACGCAACAGTGGGGTAGAGGGCAAGGGGGAGTAGCACAATTCAAGGACCCTCAGACCACAGCCTAATGCTGCCTGGGAGGAAGGCAGCAGCTAGAAACAGCTAGAGCAGGGCTTCTCAGCCTCTGCCCCGCTGATGTTGGAGGATGGAAACTTCTTTGTTAGAGGGCAGGGGTCTGTCCTGTGCGATGTAACGACGTGAAGAGGCAGTCCTGGCCTATAGCCCCTAGATGCCAATAGACGCCCCTGGATGTGACAACCAAAAATGTCTCCAGAGGCTGCCACCTGTGCCCTGGGGCAGCAGCACCCTCATTGAGAACTATGTCCTACAGTGAGGCCCTGGCATCCCCCGGACTCTCCCAGCTGGAGCCGAGCTGCCCTTCCGTGAGTAGGTGCACTGCCACACGGGGTCGGGGCCTGGCATGGAAGGAAGGGGTGAAGAGCTGGCTGGCCACCCTTTGCTCCCTCTTGGGGGTCCCTCCAGCCCCTTCTCATAACTATTCGTGTAGACGGCACTTTCTGCCACACAGGCTGCCTTGATGCTCCATTGGACCCTCGGCCCGGGGGAGGTATAACACCTCCACTGCACAGAGAAGTCAGAGGCTCAGAGAGAATGGCTCGCTCCAGCCTCCTCTGGGCAGTCCTGCTCAAACCACTAGCCGAAAGGTGCAAGAGGACACGGGCGGTGCTCCTTACCACCTGCTTCCCACAGAGGCACACGGTCCTGCCCGCAGCCCGTTCCCCACCCTGGCCTGGGAGGCCCCCTCCTGCTTTAGGGACAGGTTCCTCCTGACATGAGGGGCCCAGGTGTGGCCTCAGGATTTGCTAGTCAGTAGCAGAGACAGCCAGGGTAGTGGCAGATGGGAGGGAGAGAGGCAGCAGGGGGAGACCCCGAGGGTCAGGGCTGGTGCTGGGCAGCTGGCTCCCCGTGCCTCGGGTTGGCGGCCTTGCAATAATTATGTCAATCAAGACTAATAAGTTCAAAGTGTAAGGGGAAAGGCGGAAAAAACATACAAAGTCTCTAAGACCGTGGACCGTGACTGGCTTGGTTTCCATAGCGACCTGTTTGCTCACACTCGCCACCGTAGCTGGTCCTGGCTTGGGGAGAAAATGGGACCCCCACTCCCGAGGAAGCTGGCGATGGGTGGGGGATGTGGCCTGGCTGGATCTGGGCTGAGGGTACCTGTCGGGGGGCAGCCAGGGGAAAGTAGGAGCTATGAGGGAGCCACGCAGCCACAGAACACCTCAGCTGGCATCCCAGCCGAGCCCTGTCTTACAGGGAGACATGGTGGCCCTGAGTGGAAATGACTTCTTGGGGTACACGGCATGAGTTAACGTCACAGTTAGAATTCAGACCCAGGCCTCTGAGTCCTCACTGTGGCTTGGATCTCACTGGGCTCCCTAGCTCCTTGGCATCCTGGCGGGATCAGAGGCAAAGGCGCCAACATCGGTTTGGCTCAGTGGCATCTCCCTGGTCAGGCTGGGCACCTCGGAACAGGAGAGGGACTCGCTGTGTCAGGGATGGGAACATGGCCAGGCCCGGCACCCCCAGGGGTTATAGGCCAGGGCGGCCTCTTCACAGCTTACATCCCACAAGACAGACCCCCGCCCTCCAACAAAGAAGTATCCATCCTCCAGTGCCAGCCTCACTTCTCTTCTGACGGGATGTTTGCCAAGTTCCCTTGGTGTCCTTGTTTGATTGCAGGATCACATCAGGGTGTCACAGCCCACAGAGAGCTGTGGCTGGGACAGAGAGGACACTTCCATGAAGTTGTGGATCTGTCTGAAGTGGGGGCAGGCAGGGAGGTGCTGCTGCCTCTCACAGGCACACTGTGTAGGCACACAGCTCTACACATCTGCCCACGGCCCACAGAGCGTCACCCACGCACAGCCGTGCACAGCGTGCCTTCGTTACTGTCAACGCACGGCATTCTCACGAGGAGGGCTGTGAGGATACAGAACACCTATTGCTTTGCTTTTGCTTCATACAAAACACTTAATGCTTCCCATTTTATAGATATAGAAAATGAGGCCCAGAGAGGTAAAGTGACATGTCCAGGGACACACTGCAAATTAGGGTGGAGCTAGGGATGTGGACCTGCCGCCAGCTCCTCTGCACAGAACAGTCTGGGATGCACAGGTGTGCACACACAGCCACACCCTCCCTTCTTCCCATCATCTCCTCCCACTTCCCAGCAAGGGATGCATTTTCCAAGGCCCATCCGGGCAGCCCTGGGGACCCAGACTCCCCAGTGTGCAATGCAGGACGTGCAAATGAAGCCGCTCGCGGCTGCATTTAATAAAAGGCTCCCGAGGAAAGTGCTTCTCTGATGAGCCTTATTTCCACCACAAGGAAATTTAACATGCAAATTAGGAAGGGCTTGATCATTCATCACCTGAGATTGACATCTTTGAATTTGGCCTGAATCCCTTGTAACCAGTGCACAGACATGGGCACAGGGCTTGTGTGGCTCACTGTCCTTGGGGAGAGGGAGGGTGGCCTCCATCGCCATCAGAGGCACATACGTTTTTCATCTGGGATAGTTCAATGCATGGAAACAACAATTCATTCTTTTTCCCCACACAGCTAGGCTGGAGACCCTGCTTGCCCTGAGAATCTCCTGCCTTCCGCCCTCTCCCAGGTCCTTCCTCCTGAGCCCAGCCGTGGCTCTCAGCCAGGACACAGAAACTAATTAGATCTTGACTTAGTTATGCGCTCAGGCAGGCAAATGGTCTAGACAGACGCCTGGGGAGTTGGTAATGACCCCTGCCTCCCCCTGCCTGGTGCCTGACTCCTTCTCCCCACCAGGGCTCTCCCTTGGGCCAATCATAGGATTTCTCAGTCTGAGAGGGCGCAGGTACCTCTCCCATGTGTCCCCCTGCCTCCCCCCGACCAAGAGGAATCTCTGCAGTGGCCCACTTGGCAGGGGAGCTGGAGTTCCTGTGATTCTGAACTCACCACGCCAGTCTTCTCCCGGGTTGTCCAAGTCTCCCGGGGTGGCAGAGACCCCTGGGAGAGGTTGAAAATCGGGGTGTTGGCTCTAACTGGCAGCCCCTGGGGGCTGAGAGATGCTGGTGTGTTCTGTAGCTCAAGAGAAACAGGAAGCACAGGCAGGGACTCCAAGCACTGGTAAGCTCACAGAGAGCTGGAGAAGGAAGAAGCTGTTCTCTCTGCACAATGAGGACTAGTGACCAAGCGAGACAGTCTTCCCAGGGGAAATCAAGCACAGTCCCTGGAGGCCAACGCACAGCACATCTGCAGGCTGCAGCCACTGCAGCCACTCAAACACCAAGGACCCCGGGAGAGCAGAGTGAGGTCCTGCCCGCAGGAGCATGCCAGCCTGGCCACAGATAGCTGCCCTAGTCAGCTACCTACAGCTACACGGGAAACCAACTCAGCCCTCGGTGGCTTCAACAACCAGGATTATTATTCCCTCTGGTCTCTCCTGGGCTCGCCATGAAGTTGTGTCCAGCTGGCAGTCAGCTTGAGCTGGGCTTGGCGGGGACAGCTGGGTGCGGGGTCTCTCCCTCTGTGTGGTGTCTCCTCCTTGGTGGCATGGTGGGCCACCATGGTATTGGGGCTGTGATCTTAGAGGTGAATGTAGACGCTACAGGACCACGTTGTGTCAGTGAAAGCAAGTCACGAAGCGGGCCCAGATTTTGGGAGTGGGAAAATGGACTCTGCGTCCTGATTAGGGTCGCCGTCAAGTATCAGAGCCGTGTCCCTCAGTCCCCTCCTGGCCTCCTCTCAGATCTGACCGTTACCCCAAAGCCCACCTCAATCACCTTTTCCAGATGGCGGCTCACAGGCAGGTCCCCAGGGCTTCGCTAGCATGTTGAGAATTGGTTCAGGTCCAGTTCTACCACTTGGTACCTCTGAAGGCACTGGCAAGGGTGATTTTGGAAAACGCAGAGAGAATAGGCAAGGATGGGAACTGGCTCAGGCAGGACAAGGAGCAGAAAGCTCAGAGCTGGTGGGATTGAGTCTGGGACCCGCTGCCGGTGATCTGAGCAGATATTGAGAAAGGTAGAGGGGCTGGGCACAGTGGCTCATGCCTGCAAGCATAGAGACCTGCATAACATAGTGAGGTATCGTCTCTACTAAAAATAAAAAAGTTAGCCGGGCACAGTGGTGTGCGCCTGCAGTCCCAGCTCCTTCGGGGGTTGAGGTGGAAGGATCGCTTAAGCCCAGGCGGTCAAGGCGGCAGTGAGCCGTGATCATGCCACTGCACTCCAGCCTGGGTGACAGAGCAAGACCCTGTCTCAAAAAAAGAAAAAAAAAAAAAAAAGCCGAAAGACAGAGGAGTTGGCTCTGGGGCGTAAGGCTCCCACTAGCCATGGTCACAGCTTCTGAAACCTGGGACTGAAGGTCCCCAGGCTGGTTCGCTGGGCCACGGCTTGACCTAGATGAGTATGCACTGGGCCTGGGTCAGGGCACTGTTAGAGGGTGAAGAGCAAGGACAGATGAAGAAGTGGGTAATAATAACATTAGTAACAACAACAGCTAACTCTTAAAGATTGCTACTGTAAACCTTATGCCAGCCTGTGTCCTAAGCACACTGCATGTATTATCTCACTTAATCCTCACATTGGACCTTCAGGTAGGGGCTACAGTAGGGTGGTTAAGAGCACAAAATCTAGAAGCCTACCAACTACTGGCCTTGTGAACTTGGGCGAGTTTCTTAACATCTTCGTTCCTTGGTTTCCTGACCTTTTTTTCATCGACCAAATTTGGATCTTATTAATTCTGACCTCACAGGGTGGTTAATAAGGAGTAAATACATTATCCCATGTGAAATGCTTAGGACACTGCCTGGGGCCGGGCATGGTGGTTCATGCCTGTAATCTTTGCACTTTAGGAAGCAGGTGGATTGCTTGAGCTCAGGGGTTCGAGACCAGCTTGAGCAACATGGTGAAACCCTGTCTCTTAAAAATAATAATGATACAAAAATTAGCCAGGTGTGGTGGTACATGCCCATAGTCTCAGCTGCTGGGGTCATCACTTGAACCCAGGAGGTTGAGGCTACAGTGAGCTGAGATTACCCCACTACATTCCAACCTGGGGTTGGAAAAAAAAAAAACAAAAAAACACTGCCTGACCCATTAATACCTATTGTGACTCCCCCTATTTTATAGATAAGGAAATGGAGGCACAGAGAGATTAGGCAGCTTGCCCAAGGTCACACAGCAAGTGAAATATACGATCAAAAACCCTCCTTCTCCACCTGTGCCTACCATCCCTTAGAGCAGAGCTGCTTGGGCAGAGCAAAATGGAGTAATTTGACTTGGGACGCCTTCGTGCTCTGCTTTAACGGGGTGCCTTCCAGCCGTGCAAGCAGTGGGCCTGCCTGGGCTTCCTGATCACCTGCTATGAGTTAGACAGTGTCAGTACCAGGGACACTCCAAGAACATACGAAGCCTGCAGCCTCTCCAGGAAAGTCAGGACAGGCCACAAAAAAAGTCAGGACGCAGCCCCAGAGAGCAGGGCAGCTCTGAGAGAGGGTATAGGTTCGAGCTCTGGTGCCCCGTGGTGGAGGAAGGCCTGGGGTGGGGTGTAAGAAGTCTTGTGCGAACTAGTCAAAACCAGGGCGTCGTGGCAGGTTCTGATAACGCTATATCCATTCTTTGCATAAAATTCTCCGTCCTTTGTCCTCTTTGGATGTTAACGACCTCCTTTTTAAGGAAGAAAATGAAATCTGCACGACAGATTTTTTTTTTTTTTTTTGCTTTTGTTGTTTCACTTTTTTTGTTTTTTTTTGTTGTTGTTGTTTTTTGTTTTTTTTGGCCAGATTAAAGTTAGCTACTCTGCCTACGTTGAAATAGACATAAATGATACAGCGGTAAGCACAAGTGTAGACAGAGATCCGAGAGCGGAGAGCCTCAGCCACACCTGAAGCTGTGCCACAGACGTAGAGGGTCAGTGCTGACCTTCGGGTAGGGCTGCTAACAGCAGACACTGCAGGGTGACCAGCCCGGCCTCTTTCCATCATCCCTTGACCTGCCAAACACATGATGGGAAACAACCTGGAGACTGTGGCTCGTCCTCCGGCCTTATCAACATCCGCTAATCCCAGAACATCCGGTCTCAGGAAACCCAGAGCCTGGTGAAGCGCAGAGGCGGGACTCAGCGGGATGGGAAGCTCAGGCTGTCTGGGCAGTGCTTGGCAGGGTTCATGCCATCACAACTGGTACCGCCCTCTGAGTGAATGCATCTGATCCACTTACCCCACTCCAATCTTTGTATTAATTAGCTTGACAAAGTCATTCCTGCCCAAAGATGACCAAGTCTTTGTTCCCTTAAGGTCCTTGGGATACGGAGATGCTGATGTTTTGCTCCTCTCTCGCCTCCAGGGAAGTGGCCACTGTTGTGTTGCTGGGTAGCAAACAGGAAATGAATGGACTTGAAGTCAAGCTGGGGAACAGTGCGTTTCTAAGCAGTGTGTGGCGGCAGCAGCAACGTTTTCACCTAAATGCAAGCAACTGCTGGTCCCACAGTACGTGGAGAGAATGGTGTTGCGATTACTGCTGTGGTCATTATTACTGCCAATACCCAGAGCCTAACACGGTGTGTGGCACGCTGTAGGCACTCCAGTATGAGCTGACTGATTCCTAACAGTGGGAAACTGCTAAGGACACATTTGGTGACTGCTTACCGAACGCCAAGCACCATGCTAAGCACTTTGCCGTTGGTTCTGCTATTGTGTGATGGATACGTTTGTAGATACCGCCGTGCTATGCCAAACTGTGCAATAAAAACCCCAGGGCTTATGGCGGAAGTGGAGTGGAGGCAACAACACGCAAAACCTTCATTAGGGACACATTAAAGAAGAAAGGAACTTAATGAAGACGATTGCACAATTTTACACCTATTAAATGGTTAAGAAACACATCACTACTGTAATGCTTTTGGCACTTTGCCTTGGAAAAGGCTCCCAGTTTGCTTGCGAGAGTGAGTGTCAGAAGGGGTGCAGCTTGTAAGTTACTGTTAATTGTTGGAAGAAACGTGGTCAGAAATTGAAAAAAAAAAAAAAAAAGTTGTAGCACCAGGTGTGGGTGGGGAGCGTTTGCTGTGAGCTGAGGACCCCAGAGCCAAATGCAAAAAGTACACAACTGTGCTGCCCACTTCAGCTGGGTACGGTTTTGTGTATTGACTACTGCTTCTTGCAGACAAAACTGTGCATAGCAAATGAAACCCCACAGATGCTCATATCATTCTGTAATATATCAATCACAGCGGAACAAATGTGTGTTTGAAAACAAGCCTTACAGCGAGCTGCCTGAACTTGTATTTTCTATACAACAGCCCTCCTGACTCTGTCCATTATACAGATGGAGTGTCCCAGGTATAACGAGGTTCCGTCCCTTGTCTGGGGTCACGTGCTCAGTGAGTGATAGAGCTGGGACCAGAGCAAAGGGTTGTCTGAGGCCACAGCTGAAGTTCTTAAAGACTGTGACTCAGGCCAGGCACGGTGGCTCACACCTGTAATCCCAGCACTTAGGGAGGCCAAGGCAGGTGGATCACGTGGGGTCGGGAGTTCGAGATCAGCCTGACCAAGATGGAGAAACTCCATCTCTACTAAAAATACAAAATTAGCCAGGTATGGTGGCACATTCCTGTAATCCCCGCTACTTGGAAGGCTGAGGCAGGAGAATTGCTTGAACCCAGGAGGCAGAGGTTGCAGTGAGCTGAGATCTTGCTTTCACTCCAGCCTGGGCAATAGGAGTGAAACTCTGTCTCAAACAAAAAAAGAAAAAAAGACTGTGACTCTTTGGGGCTATGATCAAAGTCATCTCACAGATGGGGAAACTGAGGACTGATGAGGCACGCCCTGACCTCCATCATCACCTAGACCCATGTCCCATTTGAAGTCTTGATTCTGACCTCCCAGCCACACCTGTGGCTCCATCTCACCACTGAGCACCGTAAAGTTTGTGTGCAGGGACTCTCCCTGGGAACACCTTAAATTAGGATTCTGATCAGCAGGTCTGGGGAGGAACCCAAGATTCTGCATTTCTGGCCCACTCCCAGGCGACGCTCCTGTGGCCGGCCCCACACCTCACTGAGAGCGGCAGGGCTATGGAACACATTCTACCTCTTGCCCTGGCCCTCCCACCCAGTCAGTCAGCTCCCTGCTGGCTGAACCTGCTTCCCCAGCCGGTGGACCCGCCCATCACCATCTCAGCTGCCCTCTTGCCAGTGTCTTCAGCCCCCTGGTATTGAAGTCCATCTGTCACAGCTTCCTGGAAGAACCCCAGCCATGGGGCAGCCCAGCTTTCAACCTATCTTGCTCCTTCCATAAGGCTACTGAGCCCCGCTGAAGAAAGCCAGCCACCTGTGTAGACAGCACCTGTACAAACTCAAGGTACTGGCTGGGCATGGTGGCTCTTGCCTGTAATCCCAGCACTTGGGAGGCAGAGGCGGGTGGATCACCTGAAGTCAGGAGTTCGAGACCAGCCTGGCCAACATGGTGAAACCCCTTCTCTACTAAAAATACAAAAATTAGCCAGGCATGGTTGCGCGTGCCTGTAATTCCAGCTACCTGGGAGGCTGAGGCAGAAGAATGGCTTGAATCTGGGAGGCGGAGGTTGCAGTGAGCTGAGATCACGCCATTGCATTCCAGGCTGGGTGACAGAGTGAGACTCCATCTCAAAAAAAGAACAACAACAAAAAAAAACAAAGTCAAGATTCTGCCCTCCCCTGTGCCTTCTCGAATCTTCCCCAGTCAGCTTACTCATCCTCCTCAGCTGCTCTTTCTGACCTCCAGCTCACCGCCCCTCCCTCCACTGTCCCCTTCCCCCAGGAAGTAGGAGCATTGTAAGGAATTCCTTTCTCCCACTTCCTGCCACTCTGTCTCAGTTAACTCTGCCGCGCCAGGCCCCTCCTTCTGCCAGGGACTGCACTCCATTGGATACAGGACCCCGGGACCTTCAGGAACAGACTTCTGGCTCTATCACTTACCCTCTCTTTCTGCCTCCTCATTTTTGTTGTTATTGTTGTTTTGTTTCTTTTTTAAGAGGCAGAGTCTCACTCCATCACCCAGGCTGGAGTGCAGTGGTGCCATCATAGCTCACTGTAGCCTCCAACTCCTGGTCTCAGACAATCCTTCTTCCTCGGCCTCTCAAGGAGCTGGGACTATAGGCACATGCCACCACGCCTGGCTAATTGTTTTATTTTTTGGTAAAGATAGGTTCTCACTATGTTGCCCAGGCTGGTCTCAAACTCCTGGCCATCCCCTCACCTTGGCTTCCCAAAGTGATGGGATTACAGGCGTGAGTCACCAGACTCAGCCGCAATTCCTCTTTCTAATGCTCCCCACCACCAATGTTTAAACCTGCTCAAGTCTCACATCTTTAAAAACCAAAGTCCCTCCTACAGACTTCCTCTGCCCCACATTCCCTTTCTTGGCAGGAGCCACTCTCTTCTTTTTAGCCCACGACCTAGTGTTCTCCAACTATCCACACTCCTCCTCTCCTCGCCAGCTGTGACCACTGAAACTGCTGCCCACTCCAGGCTATCAGGTGTCCCCTCATTCTAGCACCAGTGACACCCTTCCACTGTCCCCTGGCCCCCCAGCACCATTGTACACCATCAGCCCCATCACTTCTTCCCAGTCTGTGGCAAAGACCGAATTGGCCTCCAACCCTTTGGCCTTGACCAACTCCAGCTTCCTCTAGTCTGCAGTCAGAGTGACTTTTGTACACATGTAAACCTGCCTATTTTACACCAGGGGTTGGCAAGCATTTTCTGATCTGGGACAGACAGTGAATGTTTGAGGGTTTGCAGGCCACACAGATTATGGCCATCTTCAACTCTGCCTGTGCAGCAGGAGAGTAGACGCAGATGCTGCATCCACAAATGCGCATGGCTGTGTCCCAGTAAAACTATTTATGGATGCAGAAATTTGAATTTCATATAATTTTCACCTGACATGAAACATTACTCTTCTTTCGATGTTACATTTCACTAAAAATGTGTGAATTTTTTTCTTCCTGGTACACCTATTGCAGAGGCTGTGGCTGTAGATTTGGCCCATAGGCTGTAGTTTGCTAACCTCTGTTTTATAGCCCTGGTTAATACCCTCAACATATTTTCACTCTCCCAAGGAAAATGCCCAAACTCCTTAGACTGGCCCATAAGACGCAGTGGAGACTGGCCCAACCATGAGTCCAGTTTCCCTGCTATCCCAACCAGGCTCCTTCTCGGGCCAATGCCACAGTCGATGTCTCAGGAATCTCTGTCTCTGACATCTACTCATCATGCCTGGCACTCTTCAACCATCCTTGCCTTCCCCTCAGGATCCGCACTGGACAGCACCTTCTCGTTCCCTGGCATTGGCCCCTAAGGCTCCATCAGCACCTGCACTTACCTGAGCCTTCCTGCCCTCAGGAAGGAGGTGGAGAGGCCCAGCCCTCACCTTTCCCCACATGCACATCCTCCCAAGTCCCACCCATCTCTCAGTCACCCCGCGGCTCAAGCCTCAGCTGTTATGGTTTGAATTGTGTCTCCTCCAAAAAAACATGTTGGTGTCCTAACTCCTAGTGCCTCAGGATGTGACCTTATTTGGAAATAAGGTCATTGCAGAGGTAATTAGTTCAGATGAGGTCATACCAGACTGGGGTGGTCCCTAAATCCAATATGATCCAATTTGTTTTAATTTGGTGTCTTTTAAGAAGACAAAGAGAGGCTAGGCACAGTGGCTCACATCTGTAATCCCGGCACTTGGGGAGGCCAAAGAGGGGATGATTTGAGCCCGGGAGTTCAAGACCAGCCTGGACAACATAGTGAGATCCCATCTCTATTAAGAAAGAAAAGCAGGGGAGGAGAGAAACCTAGAGAAGAGTGAAGGCAGAGGCAGAGATTGGGATGATGTGGCTATAAGCCAAGGAATACCTGGGGCCTCCAGAGCTGGAGGAGGCAGGAAGGATTCTCCCTGGGAGCCTTCATTTGGAGGAGGCATGGTGCTGCTGAGCTTGTCTCAGACTCCTGGCGGCCAGGGCTGTGGGAGAAGAAACTTCTGTTGTCTTAAGCCACCCAGGTCATGGTGCTTTGTGACAGCAGCCTTGAGAAACAAATATTCCCCTGGATGCCCCAGTGTCCTGATTCCACCAAACAAGTGGGGCCTTTTGCATCTGGGAACCCGCTCACTGTGAGGGAAGAGGGTCCTCAGCCAGCACCGCCAAGCATTCAGCAGGTCTGATTAGGAGGCTGCTTCTCCCAGTTTGAGAAGCCACTGAGTCTCCCCTGCACACCTGGGAGGCTGGAGAGGGCTTGGAGAGGCGGATCCGTGCGGCTGCTCTGGCTGGCGACCATGATCGGGCCATGGAGCCTCAGCGCCTTGGTTCCTTGAGGCCCGCTTTCCATGCAGCCTCTTTTTCAGCTTGTTTTAATTTGGTTTCTTTCTGATCCACCTTGGCATGAAAAGAATCATAAAGAATTTCAGCCGGGTGCCAGGAGCCCGGGACAAAGGAGTCCTCCGCAGCCCCAGGAGTGGAAGCCAGGTGGTGAGGTTTTCCTCCCTGAGCCGGAGGAGCAGGGAGCAGTGAGGAAATTCTAAAGTACAATTGTAATCGAGGTGAGAGGAGGTGCTCTCTCATCTTGTTTTTCTGTTTTCTTGTTTTTTTAAAAAAATAAAATAACCATACCGCCTCCTCCAAATCTCAGCATTTCTTTTTATCCAGCCATTTAAACAGAAATCTGAGTTTTAACTCCTTATACCCTGGACAGGGCTTGTCTTTTCTGGTTCTTCATTCCTTCCTGCTCCTAGTAATACAATGTTCTGTCCAGCTGGGTGCAGTGGCTCATGCCTGTAATCCCAGCACTTTGGGAAGTCTTGGCAGGTGGATCACTTAAGGTCAGGAGTTCGAGACCAGCCTGGCCAATATGGTGAAACCCCAACTCTACTAAAAACAAAAATACAAAAATTAGCCAGGTGTGGTGGCACACGTGTCTGTCGTCCCAGCTACTCGGAAGGGTGAGGCAGGAGAATTGCTTGAACCCGGCAGGCGGAGGCTGCAGTGAGATGAGATCATGCCACTGCACTCTAGCCTGGGCAACAGAATGAGACGCCACCTCAAAAAAAAAAAAAAAAGGTCTGTCCTGTGTTATTGTTCACGGTGCAAAGCTGCCTGTGGGTCTCCCTACCCTCCTCCCGTCTGTGCAGAGGCTCCCTCCCAGCTGAGCTCAGACACAGCTCCTGCATCAAGGCAAGGTCGGAGCAGCTCCCCAGAAGAACTTCTTTCTGGGGTTTGAAGCAAGAACAAGCAGAGAAACCTACCCCAGAGCAGTCCCAAGGGCCCCAGGACAGGGCAGGGCAGCAGGTATAGGGCAGGGACATGAATGGGGTCACAGGGGTCTGAAAGGGAGTCTCACTTTGCTGCCTCCTAGCTGGGTGACTTCAGGCCACATGCTCAACCTCTCTGAGCCCAAGTCCCCTGGCTGTAACATGGGAAGAGGAGTCTCTTCCCCGGTAGTTGACCTGGGAATGCACCAAATAGCCTGTATCACGTGTTTGGCTCACAACCTGATGCTGCTTTTGTGGCTGTTACTGAGAAAGGGGTCCCTGCTTATTTTCTCATGCAGTGGGAGTCCCACCGACCCAGGAGGAGTGGCCGTCTTGGGCCCCCAGCCCTGCCTAGCCCCATCTCACCTCGCTGGCTCCCCCAGCTCTCTCCTCTGCTTTCTCATCCAGCCAGACCTCTATGGGGACCTCTGGGCTGATGGATCACAGTTTAATGAAGTCCTTATCCTTGTTCATTGAGAGCATTTAATTGGCCCAGAAGGTCACAGGGCCGACAGACGCCCTCTCCAGCCATCACAAGCCAGGGCTGTCGCCGTGATAGCAGCCCCCAGCTCGATAACACTGCTATCCTCTCATTGACTCCAGGGCTAGGGGATCAATCGGAGCCTCACAGGCTCTTCCGGCAAAGCGGCAGAGGCTCAGGGGTGGCAGGAAGGCCTGGGCAGGCCCTGAGACACCTCCTCGCCTTATGAAGCAAACCGCCCAGCAGCAGGTGGTTGTGCAAGCCCCAGGCTGTGCCCCTGCTGAGCAGCCGCCTTCAGGCACATCTGTATCCAGCCCTGCTCAGCCTTATTCGGAACCAGAACCAATAGGAGATAGACCTTCTTTTTTTTTTTTTTTTGAGCCAGAGTCTCACTTTGCCGTGCAGGCTGGAGTGCAGTGGTATGATCTTGGCTCACCGAAACCTCCACCTCCCAGGTTCAAAAGATTCTCCTGCCTCATCCCCCAAGTAGCTGAGATTACAGGTATATGCCACCACACCCAGCTAATTTTTGTATTTGTAGTAGAGATGGGGTTTTACCGTGTTGGCCAGGCTGGTCTCCAGCTCTTGACCTCAGGTGATCCTCCAGCCTCGGCCTCCCAAAGTGCTGGGATTACAGAAATGAGCCACTGCGCCCCACCCATCTCCCGTATTCTACAGTCAGTGTATTAGTCGGGGTTCTGCAGAGAAGCAGAGCCAGCAGGAGACAGACAGATGCACGAGGTTCGTTATGGGTTTTTGGCTCGTGTGGTTATGGAGGCCGACCAACCATACGAACTGCCGCCGGCAAACTGGAGACGCAAGAAAGCCAGAGCTGTCATTCAGTCTGGACCCAAAGGCCCAGAAACTGAGAGCCCCTGAGTCAAAGTCCTAGCGTCTGAAGGCCAGAAACCAGGAGTCCCGGTGTCCAAGGGCAGAAGACGGGCGTCTCCTCCCAGGACAGCACATTCCTCCTTCGTCCGCCTTTTTGTGCCATCGGAGCCGTCGGCGGACCGGATGCTGCCCTCCCGCATCGGTGAGGGCTCCAGCTATGTCCTACGAGGGAGGAGACCTTTCACTGCTCTGTCTTTGTCTCCTGTCTCTTTGTCTCTCTCTTTCTGTGTCTCTGTTTCTCTGTGTCTGTCTCCCTGTCTCTCTCTTTCTCTTCTTTACTCCATCTGCTGATCCAAATACTGATTTCCTCTAGAAACACCCGCAGAAACACACCCAGACCACCCTTTACCAGCTGTCTGGGCAGGCATCCCTCAGCCCAGCAAGTTGACGCCTAAAATTAACCGTCTCATCAGAGTCAGGAGTTCCTCCCTATTCTGCCCACTTCGGGTACCCCCCTCCACCTTTCGGTCCCCTAGAAAGCAGGGGGAACACACTGTGCCCAAGCCCCCCCTCCTCCAAGGGACACAGAATCCTTCCCTATCCCAGTGTCTGTCCTCTGGGAAGGGACAAGTCTGGAGCCCTCCCCCGCCTTCTGGAAGCCCGTGCTCAGCTCACCTGGGCTTGCCTGTCCCCTACCCAGCGCCTGCTCCAGAACCAATTCTGCATCTTCCCCCAACCCTTCCCCTCCGGAGGCTACTGCCTCCCCTTCAAAAGGCAACCCCCCAGCCCCCCAGCCCCCCAGCCAGGAGCACAGCAGCCTTCCCCAAGCACCATCCACAGAACAGGCTGTGCCTGTCACCAACTCTCACCAAAGATGTGGGAGGGGAATTACAGCACAGGACGGAAACCGCTGAAAATAGCAAGACAGACATTGCCGTTCCTGAGGTGCCCTACCAGTCCTCACCGCGGGGTGCAGCTGACATCACCCTCCCTGGCCAGCCTGCTGCCACTACCTAGCCTCTGGCTGTGTCCTACGTGGGGAGAGGGCTTTACCTCTCTGTCTCTGTCCCTGTCTCTCTTTGTCTCTTTCTCTGTTTCTCTCTGTGTCTCTCTCCATCTCAATCTCCCTGTCTCTCTCTCTCTCTTTCTTTCTCCCTAGGTCTTTCTTTCTGTCTGTCTCTCTGACTCTCTGTCTCTCTGTGACACTTTGGGAAGCTGAGGTAAGGCAGATCACCTGAGGTCAGGAGTTCGAGACCAGCCTGGCCAGCATGGCAAAACCCCGTCTCTACTAAAAGTACAAAAATCCACCGGACATTGTGGCACGCGCCTGTAATCCCAGCTACTTGGGAGGCTGGGGTAGGAGAATTGCTTGAACCCAGGAGACTGAAGTTGCAGTGAGCCGAGATCATGCCGTTGCACTCTAGCCTGGGCAACAGAGCAAGACTCTATCTCAAAAATTAATTGATTTATTAAACTAAAAAAATAAAATTACAGCAAGGTGATAAAAAAAAATATAAAGTCCTTAGAACAGTGACACTTATAATAATAATAGTTCTTATGTTTATTGCATGATGGTGTATTATTATTATTTATTACCTGGGTCATGTTCTTTTCCCTTCTAATTGCCCTGACCAGAGTTTTGCCTGATTTCCTGAAGAACCTTTGCAAAAGTGAACCCACAAATATGGAGTCAGTCCTTTTCTAGCAGACCACCAGCCCCGTGGCCAGGTCCTCAAGCTCTACCGGTGTCTTCCTGCTGCAGGAACGGGCCCAGTGTGTGCTCACAAGTGTCAGAGGACACCCCCCCCCACACACACACACACACGGGCATGCACATGTTCAGCCCTTGCTGCCTCTCCTGCAGGCTGCTCAAAAGCCCATGGAGAGAGGGAAGGAACCCTAGGTTCCCCAACTCAGCTGCCCACTGCTGTCCTTAGAACCTATGTTGGCCTCAGCCATCTGGGGTGACACCTGCGGGCAGCAGGCACACAGGGTCCCCTGACCCCCAGTGGATACAGTGACCCAGCTGAGCACAGTTCACTTGAGGAGAGGAGTCCTTGTCCAAGCCTGTGTGTGTACCACAGTGTATTCATATCGGTGTGTGCGCAGATGAGTGTACACGGTTAGTATGGGTTTGCATGGGGTGGATCGCCTGAGCTTGCCAGTGTGTACACAGCGCAGCGTGCATGAATGTGCATGGGCACCATGGGTGGGTGTGCACAGGTGTGCTCCATGTATGTGCACAAGTGTGCACGTGTGCACTCACACACCCCCTCCCCGTGTGAGCATCACCGCGTGCGTCTCTGGGCGTCTGATTTATTAACGAGGACAATACAAGGAGAGTGTGCCTATTATTTCTGGTGTCCGCATCAGCTGCTGACAGCTTCGTGGAATTGAAATATCTTATTTAATGCGAGTAAGAATCATTTTAAATATCAACTGTGACACTCAAGGACTCGAACCAAAAAGGGCACTGTGTGTTTCCTCATGTGCTGGAGAAGATGCCACATTTGTTAGGCAGTTTTTTTTCTCCCCTGCTCCTCTCTTGTCTCTAAAATTCCAATTATCTGTCCCGGCTCTTCCTCCCACTGTCGTCTTGTGCCCTCCATCCTGAGCTCATCTCTTCATCTTGGAAGAGTGGACTGAGCCACAGAGGCCCTGCAGGACACTCTGTGACGGGCATGACGGGAATGACGGGAATGGCTGTGGGTTCTTGGTGCTCTTCCTTCACTGCCCTCTCTCCGCCCCCAGCCCCAAGCCCCGCCCCCAAGTTGGTCTCTCCACCACCTGCTCCTTTTGACCATTGAACTGGGACAAAGCAAATCTTCCTCCACCCAAAAGATTCCTCAATACTCTGCAGCTGTCAAATAGCCCGAGGAAGCTCCACACACAGCTATGGAAAGATTTTTGAGATATATTGTCATTTGCACAAAGCAGGGAGCAGAACTGTGCCTCTAGGAGGCTGTGTCTCCTGTTTATAATGGGGAAGGATTCTAAATGTGTATTGGCTTGTATTTGCATAAAGAGGTTCTGAAAAGATACTCCGGAAACTAATGACAGTCATTTCCTGCCTGTGAGTGTTGGGGTCAGGATGACAGGGCAGCAAGGTGGCAGGGGGACAAGGGTGGGAGAGGGTGGGAGAGACGTTTTGCTGTGGACTTTTTTTCTTTGAATTTTGAATTGTAAACATATTTCCTATCATAAATAAATCAAGAGCGGTCCTTTGAAGGGAACTAGTGGTGGGTGAATCCTAGTGTGCGCTAGCTCCAGAGGCCACACCCCTGCAGCTCTTCCTTGCTGAGTGGAAAGTGAGGTTGCAGATCACCCAGCCTCTGCCACTGTCCCTCATCCCTGGAGGAGCCAGGTTCCTGCTCTTCCAGCTCGAGGAGGCACGTGGAGATGACTGAGAGGTTGCGGGGTCAGAAGCCAAGGAATGTGCCAGGCAGGTGACTCCGTGCTCCCCTGGTCCTTGGCTGAAGCCCCTAGAGGATCCCCACTCCAGGGGGAAGACCCCTGCCATACCCTCTTATTCCTTCTCTCTGAGCCTCCCCACCAATGACTCTTACATTTGCCCTCTCACTGGACAAGCGTTTGCGGAGTCATTTGTACCCACTCTGGATGCTCACATCAAAGACGGCCACCATTATTCCCATTTTACATGTAGCGAAACTGAGGCTTGCAAGGCTCCATAACTTGACTGAGCCACACATCTAAGAAAGAATCGAAGTGGAAGTCAAGCCTACGTGCCCCTGACGTGGAAGTCCTGGTGCCTTCTCCAATACTGCACTTCCTCTTGGGTGGGCCAGGCGTGCACCCTTCAGCTCCGGCCCAGCTGCTCCTCCAGGAGCCATTTCACCCACCTCCCCACTCCCGGGGTGACCTGGATGGGATTGGATTCAGGCAGTTCCCTGCCGGGCTGGCAGCTGCAGCTGAGTGGGACAGGCAGACTGTGGGCTGAGTGTGTCCTGGTGGTCCAGGAGGGAGCACCATGGGGATAATGAGTGCCGTTACTGTCATCATCGGAGATGCTCACAGTGCGCTGGACGCGCAAGCCGAGAAGCTGGCCAGATGCCTCTTCCACCCGCCTGGGAGGCAGGGAGACAAGAGCTGCAATTTGGGTGGAGTGAAGTGGGTTTCCCTGGGAGGAAAGGCAGTGGGCGGAACTGTTACTTTAAATAATGTTGCCTACAAGCCAGAAATAGGTCTCCCAGGCAGGGAGCACCTAGAGACAGCCCAAAGAGACAGAGGCAGGAGGAGCGGGAGAGAGGCTGTGTCTGCGCTGCGGGGGCAGGGAATACCTGCCCTCAACCGCAGAGGGGGACAGAGGGATGCCTGGGGGTGGGGGATGGGCCAGCAGCCCTGGGCCTTCCTCCTGACCCTAATGAGGCCCTAACTGGGACCTGGGAGTTCCTGGCTGAAGCAAATAGACAAGTCCTCGCTACTTGGAAGGCTGAGGCAGGAGGATTGCTTGAGCCCAGGAGTTTGAAGTTACAGTGAGCTAGGATCTCGCCATTGCACTCCAGCCTGGGTGACAAAAGGAGCCCCTGTCTCTAAAAAATAAAAATAATAAAATAAAAAAGGAATGGACTTTTATTAAAGTTTAAATTTCACCACGCTTCACTGACATCAGCAAACAAATCCAGATCCAATGAGCCCCTGGTGCCTTTTTTTATAATGTATGCTTAAATTATGTACACAATGTGCATCATTTTATTTTATTTTTAAAATAAAAGCAAGCTATGCATACAATAAAGAAAATTCTGATGGCATAGAAAGACATAAAATCAAAAAATAGAAGTTTCCTCCCTCCCCATACTGGGTACCTCTCCCAAAAGGGAGATAACACATTCTGGAGTATCTGTCTTGAAAAAATTGTGTGCCTTTTCCAGTGTGTTTGTGTGGTTTTAAGTGTGTTTGTGCTTATGTATTTGTACACACACATACACAGAAATATATGTACTATTTCAATTTACCCAAATGACGTCATAGCAAATAGTATCATGTCTTCACACTATTCTTTGACTTCTTTTTCACATTTTTGCAACGAATTTAATTTTTTTTTTTTTTTTTTTTTTTGAGATGGAGTCTTTGTCGCCGAGGCTGGAGTGCAGTGGTGCAATCTCAGCTCACTGCAACCTCTGCCTCCTGGGTTCAAGCGATTCTCCTGCCTCAACCCCCTGAGTGTCTGGGATGACAGGTGTGCACCACCATGCCCAGCTAATTTTTGTGTTTATTTTTGTATTTTTCGTAGAAACGGGGTTTCACCATGCTGGCCATGCTGGTCTTGAACTCCTAACCTCAAGTGATCCGCCCACCTCGGCCTCCCAAAGTGCGGGGATTTTTATTGGAGCAGTTTGCATGATGGAAAATATTAAGGGTTTGGTAGCCTGTATCAAAGAACAACCACCAATAAGAATATATTATTCTCGCCCCAACAGTCCACGTATGAGATTGTTTAGCATCTTGCTACCTCGTGCTTTTATTCACAAAACTTCCCCTCCTCCCCAGCTCTGACTTTCTTTCCATGCCCTGTGTGTCTTGGAGACCTTCCTACTTCCTCCCATACATGTGTTCATTCTGTGGCTGCCGCATGATTTATTGATCCAATTCCATTTTGATGGACATTTAGTTTGCTCCTAGCTTTTGTGTATCTCTGCGATGACAAGCAAATGCTACAGTGAATATCCTTGCACATTTTTTTTTTTTTTGCCACATAGTTGCTAGCATATCTAAAAGGTCAGCTCACTGGGTGCAGTAGCTCACACCTGTAATCCCAGCACTTTGGGATGCCGAGGCCGGTGGATCATGAGGTCAAGAGATCGAGACCAGCCTGGCCAACATGATGAAACCCCATCTCTACTTTAAAAAAAATAAAATTAGCCGGGCGTGGTGGCAGATGCCTATAATCCCAGCTACTTGGGAAGTTGAGGCAGGAGAATCGCTTGAACCTGTTGGGTGGAGGTTTGCAGTGAGCCAAGATTGCGCCACTGCACTTCAGCCTGAGCGAAGGAGTGAGACTCCATCTCAAAAAAAATTATAAATAAATAAATAAAAGGCCAGCTCCCAGAGCACAACCTCTGAGTCAAAAAGCTGGCATATTCTAACTTCCATAGATTTTTTCCCCCAAAGGCTGGACCAATTTCCAGTATCACCCACAGCCCTATGGGTACAGCTTCCCCACCCCCTCATTTCTGACTCCACTGGGTTTGACCACACCTGAAACTCTTTGACTATCTGCCAGGCAAACATGGTCTTATCGTCTTGAATTGAATTTCTTTAACTATGACGGAAGTTGAGCATCTTTTCATGAGTTTATCAGCCATTTCTATTTCTTTTCCTCTCTCCAGTGCTTTTTAATAATATCTGATTTCATTTCCAAAGGCAGAGAGCTTTTCCAGCCCACCTCTTCTTCCATCTCCCCTCTATGGTCACCCCATCACTTTAAAGACCAAGTCAGTTTCTCCATAGCAGCCTCCCTGCGCCTTGGGAGAGATGGGCAGCAAGCAGGAGAGAGGGCTGAGGGTGGATTTGAAGATGAGGTAAAAGGAGGAAGAGAGATTTGCTAGAGCTCAGGCACTGCTGTCTCCCTGCCATCACGCTGCGCACAGTAGCAAGAGACAGATAAGAGCTGCAGCCGGTGGCGGAGATAAGGGGCTTGGGCAGCCAGAAAGTTCTGGAAAATGCTGCAGAGCCAGAGCAAACTTGGCACGTGGCCAGCTTGAGTCAGGCCAGCACAGACCCAGAATGGAGGGTGGGGCCCTAGGGATGTGACCTCAGCTTCACAGCCAGGCTTGGAGTCTGAAAGGCTCTGTTGGACTTCGCCTCTTACAGTGTGTGAAACTTACAGGTTACTGACAAGGTATTTCTGAGACTTAACTTCTCCATTTCTAGAAGGAAGGTGCCAGCAGGGTTGGTGTGGAGATTAAGTCACAGGTTCTCAAATGCTGACCCGTGACAGTTTACAACTGTCCTCATAAAAATCAGGCTAGGGTCAATGAGCTTTGTGTAAAATTTAAGTTTGAAAATGTGTTTAAAATTGGCTGGGTGCAGTGGCTTACGCCTGTAATCCTAGCACTTCAGGAGGCAGAGGTAGGAGGATCGCTTGAGCCCAGGAATTCAAGACCAGCCTGGGCAACATAGGAAGACCCCCATCTCTTTTTTCAAAAAGTTTTTTTTTTTTAATATAAGAAAGAAAAAAAAGTTTAAAAAATGCCTTTATGCTGCGATTAGGGTTTCGGGGTTTTTTGGGGTTTTTTTTTGCCATCTCAGAAATGTCCTTTTTAAATTAAATGCTGACCATTTCTATTTATTTTTCTCTCCTGGCACTTTTTAATATTATCCTTTTGAAGGTTTGTTGTTGTTGTTGCCTGATCGTCTGTTTGCATTCTGGTTGGTTGGTTTTAATAATCCTGGTGAAGGAAGAAGTTCACAGTCCCATGTTGATCCCACATTTTTCAGTGTTACTGGTTCACGATACTTAATAGTCTGGGAACTGCTGTGTGAAATGAGGAAATCTATGAAAAGTACTTAATACAGTGTCTGAGGCAGAGATGGTGCTCTGAAAGTGATGGTTATCGTTTCATCCCTGGGAAGATGAAGACAACAGGCCCTAGCCAGATCTCATGTGTTAATAAAACAAAACTGGCACCTCCCCAGAATAAGGCTGCTGCATCCCAGGGTTGGCACACCTAGGGATACCCTAGGGGCAGGCGTCAAGGAACCTGTCCATCAGGTCAGCTGAGCACACCCTAGGATACCCAAGAATTGGTGAGAGATATCTTAGGATATCCCTTCTTCCTCTGAGCTTCCTGTGGGACCATTACCTAGGGATGGGAAAGGTGGTCACCTTGGTTGAACCAAGGGAACTAGCCCCTGGTCCCTGGTCCCCTCCATCCACTCATGTCCCACTGTCAGGAGCTCCTCTGACTGACCTGCCTCCTCCTCACCTCTCAGCTAGGTGAGTACACATACACCTGCTCCCAGCCACCTGTCCCCCAATGCCAGTCTGCTGCTCTGCAGGTAACGAGTGTTCCTGGAGCAGGCTTTCAAGGGTCAGCCTGGAGTCCTGTATCCTGTCCCCAGAGCCCACGGAAGAGTGGCCTGTCTCATTCAGAAGGCTTTGCCCACCCCCACCAACCCCAAAAGCCGCAATGGAGCTGTGTTAGTCTGTTTTCATGTTGCTGACTAAGACATTCCTGAGACTGGGCAATTTACAAAAGAAAGAGGTTTAATAGACTCACAGTCTCGTGTGGCTGGGGAGCCCTCACAATCGTGGCAGAAGGCAAGGAGGAGCAAGTCACGCCTTACATGGACAGCAGCAGACAAAGAGAGAGAGCTTTGCAGGGAAATTCCCTTACAAAACCATCAGATCACGTGAGAACAGCTTGGGAAAGACCCACTCCCATCATTCAGTTATCTCGCACTGGGTCCCTCCCACAACACTTGGGAATTATGGGAGCTACAAGATGAGATTTGGGTGGGGACACAGAGCCATACCATATCAGGAGCTGTATGTAATTTTAAGGAAGGAATGACACTGAGCATTTGGGGGAATATGTAAATTTCTTTGTCACCTCCATCCATTTCAACTAATATTTATAGCACAGTTCTTTGCAAGGACAAAAAAAACAAATGTCCCCACCTTTCTCAGTCATTTGAATCACAGGTCAGGGAGAACAGCTGCTTCCAACAGAGCTGACACAGCCCCAAGGTCAGGGTAAAGGATTTGGGCACAGCACCTTCTGTGCTTGGAGAAGTACAGGCTAATTCCTGGGCAGCTGAGCGAAAGCCTCGTTGGCTTTGGGAGGATCCCTGCTATTCATTGATAAAGATCTTTCTGTGATCCTATGACATGGCCAGAGAGTCAAGAGTTCCCTGGAACTTTTATTCCAATACAAAGTGACCCAGTGACCTCTGACCTCTAAGCCCAGTGTGACCTCTGTACCCCTGCAGCTGCCTGACTTGCTCACTGGCTGTCTCATCTGTCCTGTAGGTACATGATCACAAGCCTGGACCGCACCCACGCTGGCTTCTACCGTTGCATTGTGCGGAACCGGATGGGGGCCCTGCTGCAGCGGCAGACTGAAGTCCAGGTGGCCTGTGAGTACAACAGGGACCCAGAGGCACATGGGGGGACTATGCTGCTCGGGTGGCACCCACCAGACACACCCTGGGCAGAGCCAAATCCTGTCGTGGCCATCAGCACCTACTGAGTGCTAGTGGTGTCGCTTCCAGCCAGCGAGCTCGTTTTACAGTTGGTAGAAGCAAGGCCCACAGAGGTAGCAGGCCCTCTCCAAGGTCACACAGCTGTTAAGTCCCATGCACATCTGCTGAATCTGTGACCCCATGACATGTCCCGAGAGTCAAGAGCTCCCTGGTGCTTTTCATTCATTCCAGATGGGGGTGGCCTCGTCTGTGTCCTTTAAATGGGACCAGCTGATTTGTGTTCCAAAAAGGGTCTTGCACCTGCTTCGAGTGCCTCCTCTGTGGTCCACCTCACACCTGGGAAGGGGCGTCTTTAGAATGGCCACCTGAGCTTCTCCAGCTACAACAGTCTTCTTGGCAGACTTTCCAGGCCTCCATGACTTTTCTTTTCCTTTCATTCTTTTTGCGGCGGAGTCTTGCTCTGTCATCCAGGCTGGAGCGCGGTGCTGCAGTCTTGGCTCACTGCGACCTCCTCGTTCAAGCGATTCTCCTGCTTTAGCCTTCCACGTAACTGGGATTATAGGCAGGTGCCACCACACCCAGCTAATTTTTTGTGTGTTTTTAGTAGAGATGGGGTTTCACCATGTTGGCCAGGCTGGCCTCAAGCTCCTGACTTTGAGTGATCTGCCCACCTCAGCCTCCCACAGTGCTGGGATTACAGGCGTGAGCCACTGCGCCAGCCATGACTTTTATTCTCTGTCCTCCAACTTCCTCAGCCCTGGAGTGATAACAGCCTGGGGGTCCCCATGATCTTCCAGCGGTTCTGGGAGGTGCCTCCTGGTGAGCACTGAAGCACTCAGAGGGAGAGGAGAATGGGGACTGGATCAGGGTTCCCAGGGAGGCTGGGCGGGCAGAGAGTGAAGTGGGAGGCCCTCACCAAGGCTTTTGGGGTAACAGCCTTCTCCCGAGTGCTGCCAATTCCAGAAGATCTCCCTCTGATGAGGAAAGGAAGACAGCTTCAGAAGAACCCCAGGGCATCTCAGGGCCAGGGTCCTAGAGTGCCAGGTGACACTCTTCCCCCAAGACCCAGTGTCCCCTTCCCAGCCCTGACCCTCTTCCTAAAATATCTGCTGTCTTCTAGAAATGAGGCACATGATGAGCTGTTTCATTCTGGGTTTCCTTAGGAGAAGCCCTAAGTTGTACCGTGGGACATGAGAGGGTGGCCATCCTTAGAGAGGCCTGAATTTTTTTTTTTTTTTTTTCCTGAGATGGAGTCTCACTCTGTTGCCCAAGCTGGAGTGCAGTGGCATGATCTCAGCTCACTACAACCTCCACCTCCCGGGTTCAAGCAATTCTCCTGCCTGCCTTAGCCTCCCAAGTAGCTGGGACTACAGGTGTGCCACCATGCCCGGCTAATTTTTGGGGGGTTATTTTTTTTGTTTGTTTGGTTTTTTTTTTAGTAGAGATAGGGTTTCACCGCATTAGCCAGGATAGTCTTGATCTCCTGACCTCGTGATCTGCCCGCCTCGGCCTCCCAAAGTGCCGGGATTTCAGGCATGAGCCAAAGGCACCCTCTCATCTGGAGCCCATGGGGGCATGCTCCTAAGTTAGCACAGGAGAGAGCTTGCTACTTGAAGAGAAGTGCAGGAGAGAAATCTAAAAGAAAATCTCGAGTGAAGCAAAGAGTGTTTATGATAATTATGGAAAACAACCGTAATCAAAAGTGGAGAATGGATTGTCCCCATAAATCAGCACTAACGGCAACTCGACTTACTCCAAGGAGCAGAAAAAGCCCTGAATTAAAATGATGGATCTCAGGCAGCTGTCAGCCGGCTGGAGGACTCCCTGGGAGCTTCATCTAGTCAGTGCTGAGAGTCCAGAGGGCAGGGGGAAGCTGTGTCTGGGCCCCTAGAGAGACTGCATGTGTGTGTGTGCACGAGTGTGTGCAAATGTGTGTGCATGGGTGTGTGCAAATGTATGTGTGGGGGTTGGTTGGCCTTTTTGTTCACGTGTGTCTGGGAGAGAACGAGTGTGTATATGTGCCGGTGTGTGTGTGTGTGCGTTTGCATGAATGCATTCGTGCTTGGGTGTATTTATCTGTTACCAGTCTGCCTTTCACCTGTGTATCGGAAAGAACGTGCGTGTTGTAAGCCTGAGTGTGAATGCACATGTATGCCCTTGCATTGCATGTTTATATGTGCAGACAATCAAGTATGTGCAAGTATGTGCACATACATGTATTGGTTATGTGTTCAGATGTGCGTGTCTGGAGTAATTTGCCTCTTTGCTCATGTGCGTGTATGTGTATGTGTGTATGTATGTGTGTATATGTGTGTATGTGTGTATGTGTACGTGTATGTGTGTATATGTGTGTGTATGTGTGTATGTGTATGCATGTGTGTATATATGTGTGTATGTGTGTGTGTATGCATGTGTGTATGTGTGTGTATGTGTGTATGTGTGTGTATGTATGTGTATGTGTGTATGTGTATGTGTGTATGTGTATGTGCATGTATGTGTATGTGTGTATATGTGTGTATGTGTATGTGTGTATGTGTGTATGTGTGTGCGTGTGTGTATGCATGTGTGTATGTGTGTATATGTATGTGTATGTGTGTGTATGTGTGTGTATGTGTATGTGTTTAGGTATGTGTGTGTTTGTGTGTATGTATGTATGTGTATGTGTGTATATGTGTGTGTATGCATGTGTGTATGTGTATGTGTGTATATGTATATGTGTGTATGTGTGTATGTGTGTGTGTTTGTGTGTATGTATGTATGTGTATGTGTGTGTATATGTGTGTGTATGCGTGTGTATGTGTATGTGTGTATGCATGTGTGTGTATGTGTATATGTGTGTATATGTGTGTATGTATATGTGTATGTGCGTATGTATGTGTGTGTATGTGTATGCATGTGTGTATGTGTGTATGTGTGTGTATGTGTGTGTATGCATGTGTGTGTATGTGTATATGTGTATGTGTGTATGCATGTGTGTGTGTGTATGTGTATATGTGTGTATGTGTATGTGTGTGTGTGTATGTGTGTGTGCGCATTTGCAAATGCCACCCAGGATGCCATATAGTCCAGGCTATGGGATGGGGTAGGTGGCAAGTTCCAAGCCCTTGGGTCACAGGAGACAGGAGAAACTTTCTGCAGTTAAGAGCCCCTGAGATGAAATGGCAGCCGCCTCCCCTGGGTTGGTTCTGCTGATCGAAAAGAGAGAGGAAGGGAGGTCGGTGTTTCTGTGGCTGAAATGCTTCTGTCCTTGACTGCGATAGAAATCTCTGAGCCCTGACTCAGCTCCTTGACCCCGCTCCTAATGCAAACTCCTTCCCACATACACACAAACCCAGAGTGGGGGGAAACTCCCTCCATACCAGGCCACACACATGTGTGGTCCCTTCCCCCGGACCCACAGGTGTCCTCCCCCTTCACACTGCAGGAGGGGAGTAACCAGGCCCATCTGCAGGGTGAGCAAGCAAGGTGCACAGGACAAAGGTTCTGGCATTTCCTGGGTGCTGCAGAGAAGGGCCCTGCGCCCCAGGGCCCTTCCAGGCCATGAGAAGCAGATGGAAAGGGGACTTGTGCTGCCTGACCCCTTAACCTCTGCCCAGGCACAGCCCCTGGGGATGGGGTACCCCATACTGTGGGTTCTGAGGGCCCTGGACCACGCTGGGTGATGCTGGAAGTGATGACTCTCAGTGGTGTGACATTGAGAGTCACTCTCAGGGGGCTTGGATCCAGAGGGAGCTTCTGAGATCCAGGGTGACAGTGAAAGGGCTTACAGTGTTGGCAGGCTAGGGGCTCGTCACGATGGCAGCCAGTATAATTTAATAAAAAGGGTGGACTGGCCAAGCACGGTGGCTCACACCTGTAATCCCAGCACTTTGGGAGCCTGAGGCAAGCGGCTCATAAGGTCAGGAGTTCGAGAGCGACCTGGCTAACATGGTGAAAGCCCATCTCTACTAAAAATCCAAAAATTAGCCGGGAGTGATGGCGTGTGCCTGTAATCCCAGCTACTTGGGAGGCTGAGGCAGGAGAATCGTATGAACCCAGAAGGCAGAGGTTGCAATGAGCCGAGATAGCGCCACTGCACTCCAGTCTGGGCAAAAGAGTGAGACTCTGTCTCAAAAAAATAAATAAATAAAAATAAAAAGGGTGGACTTTGGAGTCAGACAGACCACATCCTTGCTTTGTCCTGGATTGCTGTGTGACCCCAGGGAAGTGACTGGACCTCTCTGAGCCTCACCCCTGCTCAGGTTCTTCATCCATAAAATGTATTAATAATAACGACCTCCTAGGCTCATTGGAAGGATTCCTTGAACTCTTATGTGCCAAAGCGCCTAGCCAGCTCTCACACAGACACCCTGTATCAGTGGGAGTGACTGCTGCAATTAATATTCTACATTATCACTTTAAGGAAGCCAGAGACACCGGCCACAGAGCAGAATAGCCTTCAGCAAACGCTGTTCCAGTCAAATGCAGCAGGCCGGCACGTTCTCTGGTGCCATCCTGCCAGCCTGGCCCTGCCCCTCCACCACCTCTCACAGTGGGATTCTTGCCCTGCTCCGATAGCCCCCTCAAAGCCCCAGGGCTCTGGGTCCTCCGGACATGATTAAGACCACGAATGTCACTGTGTTCTGCCAGGGCCATACTGTGCTGCTGCTGCTGCCACGCTGGGCACATATGGGTAAGGCCCCTGGCAAAGGAACAGGACACCTTAGAGTGGCTGAAGAAGGATCAGAGAGAGAGAGAAAAACCCAGGTTAACCTCCCCCGGCCACCGCAGCAGCTCCCTGAGACCAGCGCTGGGAGTGGCTTTGCCGGTGTGAAGCTGTTTCCTCCACAGTGCCCTAAAGTGGAAACCACAGCTGCAGCCCTTTGGACCCTAAAGCCAGGAAGTCCCAGATGTCCCAGAAAGTCCTTCTGGCCCTCTAGAAGAATGCAGTTCCTGACAAGCTAAAGCAGGTTTCACCTAGCCAGGATGGGAAGCAGCGAAGCGTACCTCCCCCATTCCTGCCCCTGCTGGACACGCTGGTCTCACCCCAGGGTCCTCCCTCTCTAGCTGAAAAATCCCCTGTTCCAGCCCCACTTCCCTGGGATTCAGGGTAAACACAGCACTTGGCAAAACCGTTCTCACTCATAACTGTGCTTGTCCAGAGGGTCGCTGCTCTGGGAAGGGCACAGTGGTTCTCGTCCCAGCCTACAGAGTACAAGTCCCATCTCCATGCTACGGATGAGGAAACCGAGGCTGGGAGGGGTGACACTACCTGTCTAAGTCACACAGTGAGGAAAAACCGGGATTTGAACCTGTGACTGCCTGATTCCAGAACAGCCCTACTCCGCTGCTTGAGGACGAGAAGAGACCCATCCAAATTGGGTGTGTGGGAGGAGGGTGAGAGTGAGCTGCTGGGGTCAGAGTTCAGATAGAATCAGGGACAGCCCACGGCAGTAATAATCCAAGTCCAAACAGCTCTACAGACACACGCGGTCTCCCGCCTAGGGTGAATGTCCAGTGGGTGGGGTGGAGTGGGTTCTACCAGTCACATAGCTTTCCTTGCTGTCAGCAGGGTGAGCCAGTGAAAAACGCCTACGCAGAGCTCCAGGGTACTTCTGTGTGCCAGACCATGGGCGTCTTGGGGATGGAAGTCCAAAAGCGTGGATTCTAGCCCCAGCCGAGGCGCTGACTAGCTTGGGACTTTAGGCCCCTCTGTTCCCCTCTCTGGGCCTCAGTTTTCCCATCTGTAAAATGAGATCCATTTCAGTTCAGATGTTAATAAGGTTAAAGTGACCTTCAGGGTCATGACCCATGGGACCCAGCCTGGAAAGAACTGCCCCCCACAAAGAAGCCCAGAGCCACCCCATCCCTGATGCAGAGCCTGAGCGGGGGCGGGTCCTCAGAGCCTCCAGAACAGTCCATTCTCTGTGCCATTGTGTAAATCGCTTTCTTTTGTTGGCTTCCAGGACAGGGCTGAGAAGTTAGAAGGCAAATCATTTGAGGAACGTAAGACGGGCAAACTGGGGCTGAGAGAGGTTGCAGAATAACCCACAGTTTCAGTTCCACTGCTTGTGGTTCCACCTTCCACCTTCTTCTGCCTGTTAGGGTGTGGCCACAGCCTCCGCTGTAGCCCTGGGTTTAAATCCAGACTCACCTCCCACAGGCTTATGTGACCGTAGGCAAGTTCTTCCTCTGTGCTTTTGGTTTTCATTGTTTATGTAAAAAGAGATGCTGCTGGCTGGGTGCAGCTACTCACGCCTGTAATCCCAGCACTTTGGGAGGCCGAGGCAGGCAGATCACGAGGTCAGGAGTTCGAGACCAGCCTGACCAACATGGTGAAAACCCATCTCTAGTAAAAATACAAAAATTAGCCAGGCGTGCTGGTGTGTACCTGTAATCCCAGCTACTGAGGCAGCTGAGGCAGTAGAATTGCTTGAACCTGGGAGGCAGAGGTTGCAGTGAGCTGAGATCACACCATTGCACTCCAGCCTGGGCGAGAGAGTGAGACTCCATCTCAACAAAGAAAAGAAGGATGCTTCTTCATAGCATCCTTTTACCTATTTACCTGAGTGGTTGAAAGGATTCACAAATCAATGCACACAAACCATTGCACCTGTTTCCCAGCCTGGACGGCAGTCAGGGACAAATGGACTTTAGGTCAGCCAAGAAAGGAGTCCTGGAAGAAACAGCCTTCTTGATTCTCTCTACCCAAGTAGGCACATGCCTAGGCACCATCTCCACTCCTGCTCTCCAGGGCTGGGACGAGGCTGGGGCAAACCAGGCACCGGGGGTCCTCCATTTAAGGAGGTGCTCATTCTCAAGTGCTGACCTCGCACTTGCATGGCTCCAAGGGTGAGTGCCTCCTTAAATCTTCCATCCTCAGCACCTCAGTCCCCTCTCCCTACCCTCGTCCTGGGGCCCTATCAGGATTCTGCCCTTCAGGCCTGCTGCAGCTACCTGTCTGCCCATCGTCTGTCTCCTTATGCACACACGCAGATGGCACACACTTCTGCGAGGGGGCGGGGTATGGCCGCTTCTCCCAAATGTCTCCCCCCCGCCCTCCCACCCTGCTCCTTGGCTGTTCCTGCTTCCTGGGGTGAAAAGAGCTTATCCTGGGGCCCTAAGCAGCCCATGCTCCGATCATCGTGGAACGAGGCTGGCCCCCACCCAGGCACCCAGCCCCCTTCCCAAAGAGGACTATGAATTGGGTTCTAATGAGAAATTAATAAGGCAGCTGTGCTAACAACTAATGATAATGGCAAAGTCGTTAAAAAAGGATTCTTTACATGTTTTTAATTACAGTAATTAAGGGGAAGTCAATAAAACATCTCGCCCCGCTCCCCAGCCCCTTCCTGTCCCCACCCGGAGTCTCTTCTTTGTATTTTTTAAGTCACCATAAATTTCCGGCATTCGGCATGTGGGGTGAATGGCTGAAAGGGTTGGGAGAGCCTTCCAGAGGCAGCAGAGTCCCTAGAGCCAGTGTTTCACCACAGCCAGGTCCTTCTGACACCTCTGTGTTCTCACCTGGGCAAGACCTCCTGACCTCTTCCCCTGGCCCTCACCTGTGGGGCTCACACTTGGAATCATCCACTCCAACACCAAACCCCCCGCGCCCACCCGCCCACAGCAGGGCAGAGCGCCCGCCCCGTCCCGGGAAGCTGGCCAGCTTCCTTCCTACCAGGTGGCTTGGCAGCCACTCCTGCAAAAAACAATTGGAGGGAGACAAGCCCACTCTCACATGGGCTGGAGTTAATCCTAAAATGCCACCCCTAGGCCTGCTTCTCTTCATTTTCAGTTTGAGGTGTGTGTATTGAATGCAGCATGCTTAGGGACCAAGTGACAGTTCTGGATAACATCATTGTGTCCTTCTGGAGCATTCATGTCACCTGAGTATTCAGATCACTCAGGAGACAGTTATCATTGCTGCACACCCCCCTATGCCAAGCAGGGTTCCAGGCAGTGGAGACATAACGAGACACACATATCTCTGCCCTCGAAGAAAGCAGCAAGAGAAACAAAAGTTAAAAGGTGAATATAATATTTTGGTTATAAATAAGGCCCATGACAAAAACGAAAGTGTGCTAAGGAGAAATGAAACTGGGCGAGAGGCTTGGAGGATGGGGCAGGGGTCTTACTTGATATGATGGTAGAGGGTGGCCATTGGGGGTGTGACATTGAATAGAGTCTCAAAGGAAGGTGGGTGAGGGTGAACCATGCAGACAGAGCAGGAGGCCATTCCAGGTCGGAACAGCAGGTGTAAAAGCCCAGAGGTGGGTGTGGGTGTTTGAGGCCAGGGAGCTAAAGTGGAGTGGGAAAGCAGAAAGTGGAAGATGATAGGCTGGGAGCTGGGACCCTGGGGACGGATCCCAGCATTCTAAGCTGTAGTCAGCGCTTTGTATCTGTATTAGTCTGTTCTCAAACTGCTAATTAAGACATACCCTAGACTAAGTAATTTATAAGGAAAGAGGTTTAATTGACTCACAGCTCCACATGGCTAGGAAGGCCTCACCATCATGGTGAGTGAGGAACTGAGTCACGTCTTACATGGTGACACAAAAGGGCTCGTGCAGGGGAATTTCCATTTATAAAACCATCACATCTCATAAGAACTCACTCACTACCACGAGAACGGTATGGGGGAACCACCCCCATGATTCAATCACCTCCACCTGGTCCTGCCCTTAGCCCATGGAGATTACTACAATCCAAGGTGAGATTTGGGTGGGGACACAGCCCAATCATATCAGGATGCTTCTCAGAATGAGAGAGAAGTCGGGGTAGTGGTGGGGGGCAGAGGCAGGAGGTGATCTGGAGTGAGAAGCTTCTTTTCCATGATAAACAACACATAAAACCAACAAAGTACTATTCCTTGCCCACCAAGTTGGCAGAGAACATAGTCTTACAGCACCAAGTGTTAATGGAACCACACGTGGCTGCCAGGGTTAAATAGGTAAATGGATACCAGTTGGGGGTTATGCAAATGGTATTAGAAAAATGAATGTGTGTCTAACCCCACAACCTGCAACTCCATTTCTAGACGCATACCCTAGAGATTCTCTTAGCCATGTGTGAGGCTAATCTTGGCAGGACAGCAAAGCACCAAAAACAAACCAAGTGTGAGCCATGCAATTCCATGTAGCCATGTCAATGGCTCAATGAAGGGCCAGGACCGGGATGGAGCCAAAAAAAAAAAAAATGTTGAACAAAAATGCACATCACAGAAGACTATGTACAGAATAATCCCAGGTGCAAAACGTTTAAAAACAGAATACATTGACCACAAATTGTCTAGGGTTGCATCTCTAGGTAAGGAAACGTGAAAGGAAAGCAAAGACACAGGGCTTCAGTATTCAGGAGAAAAATCATGGGAGGGGACGGTGCGGAGAGAGCCGGGGAAGGGGAAAGGCATCGTTAGTGTTCTCGGCCTTCAGCTGGGAGGTAGGTGCAGGAGTGTTTATTTTTATTCCTCTTTAAACTCTCTATATAATTATATCTGCTCTTTTGTACGTATGACATCTTTCATGATTTTAAAATGTTTTTTAAACTCAACACATGAAAGCAAGAAATACATTGTGAAGTGGAATGCACGCTTTACAAGGCCTTTGAAGACATGACAAATTTTTCGGGCACCTTCAACTGTGCCCCAGGCCCGCACTTCTTTGCTCTTGGAGGAGTTTCTTAGGAATGTTGGATCCGCCCTGCAGGGCATAACACGGCCTATTAGCAAACATGTACCTCGGAAAGCCAGGGTGGCAAGCCCTTAACTGTTTCTGCCATAGTGTGGATGAGCTTTCCCAGGGGATCCTGGGCCCTCAGCCTCTGTCATCACCGTCATCGTCTCCACCCTCCCTTCTTGCCTCTGCCTGCACCCCTGCCCTGGCTGGCTGGACAGAGCCCCTCTTAGCAGCCTTTGGTGCTGTAGTTCAGTGTACGAATGGCTGTGTAGGTGGGGCAAACACACACACGTACGTACTTACATGTAGATACAGACACCCACGGCCCGCTCGGCAAGGATCTCCCTGGACAGACCCAAGAAGTCCATTTGACAAGTGCAGTGCAGAGGCTGAGGGCCTTGGGGCCTGGGAGCCACAGTGAGGGCGGAGGATCGTGGAGGGGAGGAGAGGAGGAGGGGAGCAACCGCAGAACCTGGCCCAGGCCCACTGCGCCCTCCCTGCTTCCATCCATCCCACCGTACAAACGAGGTACATACGTACAACCATCCTCCCACCACACAGACATACATGCATGAAACATGAGCATACGGCATTTGTCACCATACAGGCACATACGTGTAAACATGCATACATACAGCCACCCATCTCACACACATACATGCATACATATATACAACCATCATCCCGCCACACACGCATCCATGTGTGTAAGCATGCATTCATACATGTAAACATGCATCTGTCTACACATGCATATATAAACCATCCCACCAAATAAATGCATATATAGACATCCCACCATAAATAAATGCATATATGTAAACGTGCATGAATACGACTACCTATTCCACCACTCGAACATATGTACATGCATACATACATACAACCATCCATCCTACCACATGCACACATGCACATAAACATATATACAACCATGCATCCCACCATACATACATGTAAACATGCATGCATAAACTTGTGCATCCCACCAGGCAAACATACATGCCTACATGTAAACATACATGCATACAACCATCCATCCCACCATAGACGCTTGTACATACATCCATCCCATCCACTATACATGTGCACATAAACATGCAACTATACATCCCACCAAACATGCATGCATCTGCAAATGTGTATATACAACCATCCCATCTCACCATACATGCACACGTGGGTGTAAACATGTAACATAAGCAGCCATCTATCATACAAACATACTGCACACATGCAAACATACATGCAACCATTTATCCCACCACATCTGCATACATGCATGTAAATATGCATGCATATGTAACCGTCTCAATAATACATGCATACATGTAAGCCCATATACACACAACCATCCATCCCACCATACAACCATGTACATACATACAAACATAGCTACATACAACCATCCATCCCCCACATAACCATACATGCATGCATGCAAACACATACAATCATCCCTCCTGGCATCCAAACATATAGACATACATGTAAGCATCTATACATACAACAGCCATACCACCATACATACATACAACCATCATTCCTCTGCCCTTCCTCCATTCATCCACCCAGCCCTCTGTCTGTTCTTCCATTCCTTCCTCCGTCCACCCATTCACCCATACAACCCTCCATCCCTCCATCCATCTATCCCTCCATCTATTCATCCTTCCATCCATCCATCCATCCCTCCATCCATCCCTCCATCCCTCCATCCATCCATCCCTCCATCCATCCATCCATCCCTCCATCCATCCATCCATTCACAAATCCATGGCCCTGCCCCACTGGCCTTCTTTTATTTCCTCTGTGAACCCCTTCTCTCCGACCTCTGAGCCTTCACACACATCCCCTCCCATTCCTATATACACCCCTAGCAGATACCTACTCAGCTTAACAAAAGCTTCACCTATCTCCCAGTCTAAAGTAGGTCCTCCTGCTATTCGTCTCATAAAGAATCGCATTCAAGTTGTCACAGACATCGGGTTGATTTACTTGTGCCTATCTCCCTGACCAGACTGGAAGCTCCTAGAGGGCAGGCACTAGGTCTTCCCTCAGTGCCTACCCCAGAGCCCACCTGGCCCACAGTAGGGGCTCCATCAGGACCTGGTGAATGCTGGCATTGAGTGAATTTAGAACCTACTGTGTGCAGGGCGCAGGCCCAGAGGTCTTGTAGGGATTTGCTTCTGAATGTGACTGCCTCTCAAGGCTTAGCATCTATACAAGAGATAAAGAATGTGCATGCAGGATTGCAATGCAGGACATGACTCAGGAAGGAGGCAGGGAAGATGGCACGGGGAGGGCCAGGGTGAATGTGGGGTGGGCCTGGCCCTCAGTGCTCGGTTGCATAAGCCACTCCATCTCCATGAGCCTTCATTTCCTCACCGGCGAAATGGAGCTAATAAAACTAGAGAGGAGAAAGAAACACTATTACCATAAAATTGCTTTAAATTGTTCAGATATATCTTCTGAGTTCTGTGAAAAGTTTTTTTAAGTGGATAAAATTATTTTAAGAACTGAAATCAATGTGATTCATTGATGTAATTTTTTTATAGACAGAGCCAAGTAATGGAAATTAATAAACAACTAAAAATGTATATTTATTTAAATTGAGCTTGTCATATTATTGTAAGGATTAAATGAGATAATGCATGGAAAATCTACCTAGAAAGAAATTTGGGGTAGGGTAAGTGCTCAGTTGCTCTGTTTTTAAATTCTATTTGAATGGTTTGGGGTAATCTTCATTGAGGAGGTGATGTTTAAACTAAACTGTGAAAAATGTGTAGGCTTCCAATATTTTAACACTACAAATATTAGATACAATTTTTAACACTTTTATATACTCTTCTAGTTTCTATGGCTATGTAACAAATTACCCTGAAACATAATGGTATGCTGCAATCATTTATCATGTTCACGGGTCCTGTGACTCTAGAATCTGGACAGAGAATAGCAAAGGCAGCTTGACTCTATTCTACGATGACTGAGGCCTCAGCTGAGGCTCAGTCTGGGGCTAAATGATGGGGCTGAAGTCCTCTCAGGGCTCAAATGTTTGTTCACATGTCCAGCATTGATGCTGGCTATCATCTGAGGACCTCAGTTCCTCTCCATGAAGGCTTATCCCACATCTGCTTTGGCTAGATTGGGCTTCCTCACAACATGGTGGCTGGATTCCAAGGGCTAGTATGGAGAGTGAGAGCCAGGTAGCAGCTGTATCCTTTTGATGACCGAGTCTCAAAAGTCACATAGCATTACTTTCTACACATCCTATTGGTCAAATAGTCACAAACTCCTTAGATTTAAGGGGAAGGGACCTATGCCCCATCTGTCAATGAGAGGAATGTCCATCATACTGTAAAAAGAGCATGTGAACAGTTGCAAAATATTGATGCAGCCATACTTAGAGAGACACAGCCTGACATACACATATCATCTCATGAAATAGTACAACCTTGAGGAAGGAGCCCTTCTTAACTCTATTTTACAGAAGAGGAAATAAAGGCTTGATAAAGTTAAAAGTTTTGCCCTGGCTGGGCACAGTGGCTTATACCTGTAATCCCAGTGCTTTGGGAGACGTGGGTGAGAGGATTGCCCAGAGTTCATGACCAGCCTGGGCAGCATAATGAGACTATGTCTCTACAGAAAAAAAAAACAAAAACAAAAACAAAAAGAAAAAGAAAGTTTACCCAACGTTATGGCTAATGAGTGACAGAGCTAGGATTTGAAGTCAGGTCTAAAAAACTCCAAAGCTATTACCATTACACACACTGCCTACCAAGTGTCGGACAAGGATGGCACAGCGGATTCGATCTGTTGAAACACTTAATTGACTACATCTTTCCAGGATGTTGCATAATCATGGTGCCTTGGTGACTCTCGGCTTGCTCTAGTGGCATTCCAGGCAGTGGCCCAACCCAAATACCGGCCATAGGGTGGGAGGTGGCAGGACATAGTATGGGCATTAAGGCAAGAAAGGTTGGCTGGGGTCAGGTTAGGGAAGAACCTTAAGTCCAGGCTAGGGAATTTAGACTTTCCTAGGGTAGTGAGGAGTTCCCAAAGGCTCTGAGAAGGTCAGAAAAACTAATCAAGAACAGTGTGTAAGACCGGGCACAGTGGCTCACACCTGTAATCCCAGCACATTGGGAGGCCAAGGTGAGCGGATCACCTGAGTTTGGGAGTTCGAGACCAGCCTGACCAACATGGAGAAACCCCGTCTCTACCAAAAAATACAAACTTAGCCAGGCATGGTAGCACATGCCTGTAATTTCAGCTACTCAGGAAGCTGAGGCAGGAGAATCGCTTGAATATGGGAGGTGGAGGTTGCAGTGAGCTGAGATCACGCCATTGCACTCCAGCTTGGGCAACAAGAGTGAAAATCTGTCTCAAAAAAAAAAAAAAAAAAAAAAAAAAATCAGTGTCTGAGATGGACAGGAGGAGATCTGGTTGTGGGAGACATACTTGGGGTCTGTGCCGCTGGAGTAAGGGGCCGACCCATTGGCAAGGCCGGATGGACCAGAGGGTTCTTGGTATAAAATGGTAACGTCCCAGAGGAAGAGCTGAAAGACAGTGGGGGCAGGGAAGGGAAACGCCACCAAAGCCTCCAGGCGTTTGAGCTTAGGTAATTGGGTTTGCAGGGCATGAAGGCAGATTTTAACAGAACTAAGGATGTAAGGAGAGCTTGGCAAGGAGGTGACCGAAGGCCTTCCTCGGAGAAATGCCCAACAGACTGTTGGAAATTGAATCTCAGAGCTCAGGGCAGAGCCAGAGCAGAAGGCGCAAGCGTCATTTGCGGGGAGATTGTAGTCAAACCGTTAGGTCAGGTGAAGCCACCACGGGGTCAGCGTGGCTGGAAGGAGAATCAAGACTAGGGTTTGGAAAACGAACTGTAGGCCCGCATTCTCAAACAATTGTTCGGCAGAATCTGCCAACCAAGAGAGTGAATCAGGTGCTCAGAGAGCCAGAGGGATTGAAGCAGGGCCTTCCCATGCCCCGGGGGATGCCTGGGAGGGAGGGAGAGAGAGTGGGGACCACCTTTGTGAGTTTGCCAAGTCTCAGGAGATTCTAAGAGCCACCCAACTCAGCTTTGGCTCGTGTCGGAACTGCCTGAGCAGCTTTAGAAAGACTCAGGTCCGGTCTGGGCTCAGTGGCTCACACCTGTAATTCCAACACTTCGGGAGCCCCACCAGCCTAGGCAACACAGCAAGACCTTGTTTCTATTAAAAATAAAATTATCCAGGCGTGGTGGTACACACCTGTAGTCCCAGCTACTAAGGAGGCTACAGTGGGAGGATTGCTCGAGCCCGAGAGTTCAAGGCTGCAGTGAGCCATGATCACTCCACTGTACTCCAGCCTGAATGATACAGCAAGACCTTGTCTCTAAAATAATAATAATAAAGAAATACTGAGGTCAGGGTTCCACACACCCCAAAAGATTCTCATCTCTGGGAATATTAAAGGCTCCTCAAGTATTCTAAGGTACAGCCAGGTTGGAGAACTCCTGGTGGAGGGAAAGGAAGAAGAGTCAGTGGTCTTAGAGGAGCTGAGAAATAACAGCTGATGCCGTAGGAGGGGCCCGGGCAGCTTAGGATGCAGTCCCCTTGGTTAAGAAGGGGTCTGTTTGGCGATGGGGAAACAAAGGCTGTAAGTGGGCAGTGTGAAACCTTTATGTGCATAGGAATTCTCTGCACAGGGCAACGCACATTCTAGCGATGGCTTAGAAAATGGGGTGATGTAGGCCGGGCGCAGTGGCTCACACCTATAATCCCAGCACTTTGAGAAGCTGAGACAGGCAGATCACTTGAAATCAGAAGTTCGAGACCAGCCTGACCAACATGGTGAAACCCCATCTCTACTACAAATACAAGAATTTGCCAGGTGTGGTGGCAGGTCCTTGTAATCTCAGCTACTCAGGAGGCTGAGGCAGGAGAATCACTCAAACCTGGGAGGCGGAGGTTGCCGTGAGCCAAGATCACACCATTGCACTCCAGCCTGGTGACAGAATGAGACTTCATCTCAAAAAAGAAAAGAAAAGAGAACAGGGTGCTGTGGGAGGTCTCGCATTCCCAGACTCCTCACCAGTGAAATCAGAAGCTTTGGGGGTGAGGTTCCCATCAGCATTTTTTAACTCTACACGCCGTCAAGTTTGGGACATATCATAGGCTCCGCACAGTTGAACACACTTTGCCAGGCGTCTTGCTGAAATGCTGCTTCTGATCCAGCAGGTCTTGGGGGGGGGCTGAGACGCTGCATCTCTGACAGGTGCCCAGGTGTGGTGCCCAGGCAGCTGCCCATGGGCCACACTGGAAGTAGTGAGGATGTCCATTAATTTTCGAGGGCGTGGTAGATGCACAAATACCCCTTCCCAAACCTTATCTCCAAGCCTCTGTGTGGGAATTAGTCTCCCCACCGCCTCGTCCCGCCCCGGCAGGCAGGCTGGAGAGTCTCCTCTCCACATCTCCTCTGCTCTCCGCTTCCCTCCTGGCTGACAGAGCCAGGATAAATGTTCCCCTCCTTATCTGCCAAGGGGGTGGCATGTTATAAAAGAGCAATATGGTGTTTATGTTCACACATACACACAAACTCACACACTACACACCCAAGGCGCAGGAGGGAAACGCTGTCTGCGCCCGTTTGCAAGCATCTAAGACCCCATTCTCTCTGCATGCCCACCCTTCTCTCCCTGAAGGGGCACAGGAACCCGCCCTTCACCTCCGGCCGGAACCCCCGCTGTGCTGAAAGCCACGCTGTAGGGAGGGGAGGAGAAGCTGTGCAGCCTGACTCCAGGGTTTGAGGTCCAAGTTCAAATTCTGACTGTCTCTTCCTAGCTAGGTGACCTTGGACAAGTCAACTAACCTCTCTGAGCCCATTGGAGCAGATTTTTCCATTGTAAAACTTGTGAAACGATGACCAACCTCTCATGGCGGCTGAATGAGTTGGCTGATGGAAGGATATAGGGTTATGAATGGAGACAGTAACAGAAGGCAGGGTGCCAGTGATGAGGCGGAGAACGGGGCAGCAAGGTGATGTGGGTGGCCCAAGCAGGGTGTCCTCCTTCCCCATGGTCACCCTGTCTGCCCTGAATTTTCTGTCCATGGCCACCACTTCCAACCGGCAAGCTGGGCAGTCTCTGAGGCTGACCTCCGGTCCCTCATTCTACTCCCGTTGTCCCGGCTGCAGACATGGGGAGCTTTGAAGAGGGGGAGAAGCACCAGAGCGTCTCCCACGGAGAAGCAGCTGTCATCCGCGCCCCACGCATCGCCAGCTTTCCCCAGCCGCAGGTGACCTGGTTCCGGGATGGCCGCAAGATCCCACCCAGCAGCCGCATGTGAGTGCACCGCTCTGGGGGGACGGGAAGGGAGGGGGCCCTGGGGAAGGAGGTTTGAGGCCAGAAGATGTTTCCTGAATGGGAGGAGGGCCTTTGTGCAGAAGCTCCTTTCAGCTCTTCTGGGACACAGCCAAGGAGGGGACCTCCCAGGGGCTTTCTTGGGATGCACATGCAGGGACTTGGGACCATTGAAACCCACGCTCGGTCCCCTTCCTGGGGAATCCCAGGGTGTTGCCTCCACTGTCAGCTGGAGCATAAATCTGCCTTTCAGAGTACTTAAAAAACCCAAACAGGCACATACGAAGGCACTGTCACCGTGGTTACAGGCCCAGGACTCAGGCCAGCAGTGCCAGGGGACATTGGAGAGGCTGGCGTCTCCTGGGCAGCTGGGCAGCCCTGGACGTGTCTGTTGGCAGGGTTTAACTGGTGTGTGAGGGCTGTGTGTGTCTTGGCTGCAAGGCGGAGGTATGGCCAGGGCAGCCCCAGGGAGAGAAACACATAGACCTCTCAGTGTTCACAAGGGTGTCTCTGTGTCCCCGGGGGTTGGCTGGGGCATCCCAGCATGTGGGCAGGAGCCATGGAGCCAACACCCCCCACCTCCGCAAAAGGCAAGCAGCAAAGCATTTCCTCCCGAAATACACCCATCTCCCCACCCTCCTGAGCCTCCCGAGCGTCTGGAGCCAGCCAGGGATTTCCTCTTTCCAATCCAGCTCTCCCCTGCTTCCAGAAGACCACCTTCTGATCTACTCAGGCTGCGTGTACAGAGGACCGAGCCTGTCCTGGTCTCTATAGAGAGTGGAGGAATAGATGGACAGTTTCTGCCTTTGGAGAACATTAAGTCTAGTTAGGGGAAGCATAGTAACTATGACAATAATAATAATATCACCATCACTGGCCGGATGCGGTGGCTCACGCCTGTAACCCCAGCACTTAGGGAGGCTGAGGTGGGCTGATCACTTGAAGTTAGGAGTTGATACCAACTTCCGCAACATGGCAAAACCCTGTCTCTACTAAAAATACAAAATTTAGCTGGGCACTGTGGCAGACTCTATAATCCCAGCTTCTCGGGAGGCTGAGGCAGGACAATCGCTTGAACCTGGGAGTCGGAGGTTGTAGTGAACCAAGATCAGGCCACTGCATTCCAGCCTCCAGCCTCCAGACAGAACCAGACTCCATCTCAAGTAATAATAGTAATGACAAGATCACCATCATCATCACAGCAGCTGCCGTTTATTGAGTGGCTGCTATGTGCTGAGGACTGAGCTAAGCACACAACACATCCCCTCTCCTCCCAGACAGCCAGGCTCTGTGAGGAAGAACATGCTCTCAATCTCATTCTCCTTCCTGGCCCTGGAGCACCTGCTGAAAGGAGGCATTGCTGAATGAATGACCCTCACAACCACCCAGCGAGATGCTGGGTTTCTCCCCCATTTTACAGACAATCCAGTGAAGTTCCCAAAAGTTTAACTACTTTGCCAAATCTCACACCGCTGGTAAATGGTGAATTTGCATCCAGCCCTGCCAACTCCAGAGTCAGGTTCTTTCATTCTTGTCTTATGTGAAAAGTGCCTGAGAACAGACACACAGACACAATGAAAAGATTGCGTTTGTGGGAACAAGTCCTGCGGAGTATCTCACCCTAGCTACCTGTTGAAATCATTTGGGAATTTAAGGATACAGTCATGTGTCACGTGATGACAGAGATACATTCTGAGAAATGTGTCATTAGGCAATTTCTGTGTTGTGTGAACACAAACCTAGATGGTGCAGACTACTACACACCTACGACATATAGGCTGTATGGTGTAGTCAGCTGCCCCTGGGTTATAGACCCGTACAGCCTGTTACTGTACTGTAGGCAATTGTAACACAATGGTACGTATTCGTGTATCTAAACATATCTAAATATAGTAAAGGTACCATAAAAATATGGTATAAAAGATTTTTTTAATGGCCCACCTGTATAGAGCAGTTTCATTATAATCTTATGGGACCAGCATCATATATGTGGTCTGGTTTTGACTGAAATGTTATGCAGTACATGACTGTGTATTGATCCTTGGTTCCTATCCTAAGATTCTCTGACTTAATTGAAATGGGATGGAATTTGAGCATCAGAATTTATAAAAGCTCCCCAGGTGGTTCTAATGTGAAGCCAGGGTTAAGAACCACCATCCTAGTATGTATCAGCTATCCACAGCCACAGCCACGCTGCGTAACGAAACAACTCAGTGGGCCAGGCACCAAGGCTCATGCCTGTAATCCCAGCATTTTGAGAGCCCAAGGTGGCAAGATCACCTGAGGTCAGGAGTTCGAGACCAGCCTGGCCAACCTGGGGAAATCTTGTCTCTATTAAAAACACAAAATTAGCCAGGCATGGTGGCGCACACCTGGAGTCCCAGCTACTCAGGAGTCTGAGACAGGAGAATCGCTGAACACAGGAGGCAGAGGCTACAGTGAGTCAATATCACACCACTGCACTCCAGCCTGGGCAAGGCAACAAGAGCGAGACTTCATCTCAAAAATAAAGAAATAAATGAATGAACCACTCAGTGGCTTAGAACAATACACAATACACATTTCTGTTTCTTGTGAGTCTACAGTCCGGTGATTTAGGCTGGGCTTAGCCGGGCAGTTCTTCTGGCCTTGGCTAGGCTCTCTCACTTGTCTGGGACTGGCTGACTTGTTTGGGTGACTGGGGTGACTTGCCTGTGCTGCACATGCATCCTCCTGCCTCCCAGCCCTAGCACGTGTTCCTGGCAATTGCAGAGGAGCAGGGGAGGAAGCAGGAACATATACTTTTCCAGCTTCTGCTAATATCGCATGGGCCAAAGCAAGAGCATGGCAGAACTCAAAATCAAGATGCAGGAAAATTGACTCTGTTTCTTGAGCAATCAAACCTGCGAAGTCACAGGACAAAGAGTTTGGATACAGAGCAGGGTGAAGAATTGGAGTGGCACCCCAGGTTAACAGGGGGCTCATGCTGTGTGAGCCAGAGTGTGCCCTCTTAGGCCTAACTTATGTTCCATAAAACCAGCAGAGAATGGTTCTTAGCATGGATGTTGAGATTATGCTGTGGAAGGGGAACGCTCTCCACACAGGTGTTGGGACACATAGAGAAGCCCCAGCCTCATCCCAGCTCCCTTTCTGAGGTTATTTCCCATGGACTATTGGGAGCCAATCAATTGGTAGCAGCTGTGTGGAACGCTGTGTTAAGAAAGATTCTGAGGTCCCATCCGGACTCATGAGATTGAATATTACAATTGATTAGCAATGTCTGCCATGGCTGTGTGAGGGGTGTGCTGGCATTTTCCTACTAGATTTGTTGTGGGGGATGAAACCTACTCCCGTCACCCCTTTCCTAACACCTCTCCACCTCCTTTTCTCACTCCCAGCCTCTGCCCTCATCTTCTTTTCATTCCCACAGTGGCATCAGGACAGAACACCCTGGCCTGTGCACACACGTACACCTCCTTGGTCACACATGCCCCCAGCCCCTGCACACTACCACAGCATTCCTACCAACTACATGATAGAACACCGTGGTGATTTTATCCTGGCAATTACAGCAAATTAATATTCATAAGTGAACAAAAAGGGTCCCTGGCAGCAAATTCCCTCGTGTCTGTGTGTCAGAGATACATATCTGATGAGCGCTATCTGCCAGAGGGGTGTGCAGGGCACAGAAAGCGCCGCTATCTACAGAGAGCTGCTCTCACTGGTGGGGCAGGAACAAGGATTAGCACCACCTCACCCATGCCCCGGTGCTCAGTGTTGAAAAGGAGACAAGATTCCTCATAAAGATGCATGCTGGGGGCTTTAGACACATTCTAGGATAATTTATTTCATTCATAATTAAATTATCAGTGGGGGCCCCAGGGAGCTGAGAAAAAGGGCCTGGCTTGGTAGAAGCAATGGGTGGAAGGGAGCACAGGGCTGGGCCAGTCAGAGCCATAGCAAAAGCCTCCATTGAAACCAGGGGGTGTGGCTGAAAAATATAATCCAGCCCCTGCACTAGAGTTGAGTTCTGCTGTCTGTGTCCTCCAAGAATTCTTCCTCTAGCTTCTTTCTGCATGGGTTGCTTCTGAGGTGCAGTGCCACAGGTTAGAAACCCTGCTGGGTGCCAGGAAGAGCACCCAGGACGGTACAGCACAGTACAGCATCATCCCAGGAATGCCTGTCAAGCAGATGGCTACTCTGGAGAGAGCGCAAGCCCAGGGACCTTCCTTCACTGCCTGCTGGGGGCGGCAGAGAGGGCAAGTCAAAAGGCATCTCGGCCTCCTGCTCCACTCTGCGTTTAAGACTTGAACTCTGGCCCCGGGTCCCAGTCCAGGGTGCTTCCCTCCAGGCACCAGTTAAAGCAGTGCCAGCTGCAACCGCAGATAGAGCCCCACATCTCAGTGACGTCACAGCATAGAAGTAGATTTCTTGCCCATTGTTTTGTTTTGGTTTTGGTTTTGGCTTTTTTGTGGCAGAGTTTCACTCTTGTTGCCCAGGCTGGAGTGCAATGACGTGATCTCAGCTCACTGCAACCTCTGCCTCCTGGGTTCAAGCAATTCTCCTGCCACAGCCTCCAGTAGCTGGGATTACAGGCATGCAGCATCACCAGGCTAATTTTGTGTTTTTAGTAGACATGGGGTTTCACCATGTTGGTCAGGCTGGTCTTGAACTCCTGACCTCAGGTGATCTAGCACCTCAGCCTCCCAAAGTGCCAGGATTACAGGCATGAGCCACCGTGCCCATCCCCCTATAAAGTCCTACCATGATGAGAGGCATGCTCTCTTCCACATAGTCATTCAGGGGCCCTGCTGACATGGGCTTTGCCTTCATCAGCACACAGCCTTCCAAGTTATCCTGCTCTGCCAGAGAGAAAGGGGGCGGACATGAGGATTTTGTAGGAGGTGCTGCTGGTCCAAGCCTAGCAGCGGTGTTCCTCCCTTCCTCCATATCCCCCTAGTTCAGCCTCACTGCCCCACCTGGATGCAAGCAGAGATGCAAAGCCTGTCTCTGCCTTTCCAGCCACTGCAGTCCATGACACAAGGGGAGCCTGAGACTAGGTGGGCAGCGGCCATCTCTGCCATCTTGATATGCATGCTACCTAGGACAGACTGTGTCAGGCATGGCACTCTTGACATCTGGGCTCCGACCCCTCATCCCTGTGAGGGCTTTCCTGTGCATTGTAGGATGCGTCCTTAACGACATCCCATCCTTGACCGGGATGTTAGTAGCACTCCCAGAGCTGGCAACTAAAAGTTGCCCAGACATTGTCATCCGTGGAGGGCAAAGTCAGCCCTGGTTGAGAACCACTGACCCAGAAAGGCTGATCATGATAATAGACAAAATACAGTAAAAGGAGCCTTTCTGGTCAAGAAAGAGAAGAAACTGGAGGTGGGAGCCTTCTTGGAGACCGAAAGAGTCCTGAGAGAGTGGGTGACCTGGAAAGTGGGCCGAGCTGAGCCCGGTGTGCCCACTGGAGGCTTCCTTGAACCTGCCTCTGTGGCAGTCATGGATGTGCCATGGCTGGAGTAGCTGGGCCTGCATGGTCCCAGTGCGTGGTGCTCATGAGAGTCCTCAGCCCTGAAGCTGGCCGTGTGCCGGTCTGCGGTGTGGGAAGAGACAGGTGAGGGTTGCAGGCCTCTCGTGGACCTAATGAGGAAAGAACCGAAGCATCAACAGGAATCAGAATCCCTCAGCCTCTGGGCTAGAAGAAATCCTACAGAACACCTGTTCCACACTTGCACAGAAGAGGAAACTGAGGCCCAGCAAGGAGGAAGCTGCATGCCCTTCATTCTAGAGCTCAGCCCCTGCCCCAACCAGAGCCCTACACGGGGAGGACCCTTCCTCCAACCCTCAGCCACCCTCACATGCCACACCAAAGGACAAGCCCCTGCAGGAAGCTCCCAGGTGGGAAAATGACCCCTATCCCTGTCTTATTTTGTGCTTTTGAAATATTTTTGCCTGGCTTTGGTCCCGCCTCCTAGTGCCTCATTAGCTAGAGGTTAAAAGAGATCTCCAGGAAAAAAAAAAAAAGGGGGACATCATTAGGGTACCCAGGAATTGCGGGCAGGAGGGCTTGGCTTCCTGCTTCCCAGAGCTACGCCAAGGGTGTGATTCTCAGCATGTGAAGCACCAAAGCCAGGAGAGAGGGGTCAAAAACCAGCGCAGCCAGGCTGGGAGACAGCGGGGCTGGAGAAGCGTTCCTGGGGAGGTTGATTTGAGAGCCTGTTTAAAACTCTGTAACATCCACCTAATGGGAAAATTTGAAAAGATATCAACTGGGTTTGTCCTTGTTAAACTAACATTAAGGATGTTTAACAGCTGTCTCAGGCACATCACATTAAAATCCAGAGATATACTTGACAAACTAATGGCTTTGTTTGTCATGGGGAGAATGGGTAGAGGGAGGCCGAGCCGGTGTGGGTGGCAGTCCTGGCTCCATGGCACCCACATTCCATGGGGCCTCCAGCTTCCTGCCTGGACAAGCCCATTTTCCCTGCCTGAAGACCTGGCCTGCCAAGGGGCTACAAGACGCAATCCCAGCAAAGGAAACTGGAGGGCGGCAAACAGCCCGTCACCGTACCCCAAAGCACACCAGCCTCCTTTTCCCTCCTAACCAGTCCAACTCATCCTACTCTTGGTTATGAGCTTCAAAGAGGTAGAAACTCTAGCCGGGGGCAGTGGCTCACACCTGTAATCCCAACACTTTGTGAGGCCAAGGTGGGCGGATCACCTGATGTCAGGAGTTCGAGACCAGCCTGGCCAACATAGCAAAACCCTGTTTCTACTACAAATATAAGAATTAGCTGGGTGTGGTGGCATGCACCTGAAGTCCCAGCTACTCAGTAGGCTGAGGCAGGAGAATCACTTGAACCTGGGAGGCAGAAGTTGCAGTGAGCCAAGGTCACGACATTGCACTCCAGCCTGGAAGACAAGAGTGAAATTCTATCTAAAAAAAAAAAAAGAAAGAAAGAAAAGAAAAAAAGAAGTAGAAACTGATACCCAGAAAGGGGACTAGAGGGAGACAGGACCCCCAGAAGTTGATGTTGCAGGTGACCTGTGGCCTTTGAGTCAATCAGCCCTGAACACATTTAGGATTAGGGTCAAGCCATGGATTCTGGAATAGCCCCGCTCATTTCTAAACTCATTAGCATTCATTTGTCATTTGCTTATTCTTTCATCGTCATTCACTTATCCATGCTGAGAACATTTCTTCAGCGTCTGGATGCTGATGATGCAGGAATAACCACACACAGCCATGGAGGCTGTGACCCGGGAAAGGGCAGAATTCCCAGGGGGTACCTGGAAGCCCCTCACCCAGCCTTCGGGTAGGGGCCAGGGAAGCTTCCTTTGGGTATTCTTGACCATGAACATGCTGTCTCTGGGTCTGATTGACAGCGTCAGCACCATGTTTGGGATTATCTGCAAAGTAAATATGGCGAGATGTAGGCAGTAAGAGGTTGGAAAGATGGGTGACAGGAGGGGCTCTGGGAGGCTGAGGACAGGGAGGTACGGTCGGGCTGCCCTTTCCTACTGCCACTCCCCGGAGGTTCAGAGCCCCTCAGGCCCCTGTCAGAGGAATCCTTTCTCTCTTCCCAGAGCCATCACGCTGGAGAACACCCTTGTCATCCTGTCAACGGTGGCTCCCGACGCAGGTCGCTACTACGTGCAGGCTGTTAATGACAAGAACGGGGATAACAAGACCAGCCAGCCCATCACGCTCGCCGTGGAGAGTAAGTATGCGCAGGGCCAGGACCGATCGCAGCGGGTCATTAAATCTTGGCAATGGTGCTCCAGGGGATCATTGGGAAGATGGAGTGGCAGAGGAGGTGGGCAGGGAATCTGGAGGACAGCAGCGGGGCGGCTTCCCAAGGAGGAGGAGGCACGGCAGCGCTGGGAGCAGCTGAGTGCTAGAGCCCATCGCCATGACCTGCCTGAGATCCTTCGTCGCTAGAGAGGATGCTAGCATGACTGTTAGCAGGGCTACCGGGGACCCAGGGAGGGGTGGGGCAGAGGAAGAGGGCGTGCATACGTGAGTTGCAGCCACCTTCGGGGCCCAGATGCTGACCAGGAGGGCATGTGGGGTGATTGCAGGACTGAAGCTTGTTTTTAACAGAAATATACTAACTGCCTCTACTTGGCTGTCTCATAAAAAATGCTATCTATATTGGGCTCCAGGTGGCCCCTGCTGATGGGAACACAGGCTCTCTGCCCAGGATCCCACCTGAAAGTGCCTCTCTCCCCAGCCTCAGACACCTGCAGCTCCCTGGGCGAAAGGGACAAAGCTGTCCCTAGAACTCACCACACAGTGAGACACACATAAAAGTGTGACTCCCTCAGTGTGCTTTGGCAAAGAGACACTTGTCCTGCCGAGACTGAAGCCAGTTTTTTTGGGAGGGATGAGACGCCGGGATGTCCTTTCCAGCCTGGTTCTCCCTACGGTACAACCCCCTCCCTCCATACCCCACTCCCAAGACAGAGAAGGAGGGGTGGGACAGTCCAGGAGCAGCCCAGGCCCAAATCCCAGAGTACGTGGGGCCGGGCCGGAGCTTCCTGCAGCAGCAGCAGCTGGGCAGTCACACAAGCTGAGGAAGACAGATGTTCACCTCCCTCCACATCTGTACAACTTCTGCTCTCAAAGCAAGACTCATTTATCATCCACGGTCACGATGGTACTCACCCACCAGTGGCAAGATGAGGGTGTGGGCCAGCGTGGGGCCTTCCTATGCTCTCCTTCTGGTGCCAGCCTCTGCTGTCAGTGCCCGGGGGCTCGGGACATTGCCAGGCCTTATCATCCCCATTCCAGGGCCTTTCAAACTTCAGCAGGAACCGCTTCCCATTATCCCAAGGATCTCCTTCCCCTAATCAGTGTCCAGTCTGCCTAGAAGGGATTCTGAATGCAGGGAGGAGAGTTTCACTCTGGATACTGACCCATTAGGGTCACAAGTATATCTGGATACTGACCATCACAGCTGAAGGTGTAGCCTCTGAGGTCGAGCCAGGGTCTCAGTCAAGTCCCAGCAGCCTGGACCCCAGCCCATCCCCTGGGGCCGCTGTTTCTAGAGAAGGGAACTTAGTCATCAAAGACAGATGCTTCTCCCCAGATATCTTCTGGTGATCAGATTCCCTGGAGTCTCATGGAATCCTGTCATTTGGTAAGAGGCAATGTCAAAGATACACGAGTGTCTCATGGTCCAAGTCATCCTCCTGTGTGACTCAGTTTTCCCTGAGTCAGGACTTCCTCTCTGTTCCCCTTCTCCAGCACACAGCTCTTCTTCACAGGCATTAAACTGGGCTACTCTTCCTGGCTGACTTTGGGGGTCGTTCGCTCTCTGATCCATCCCAAACCATCCCGACCCTCCAGCTGCCCCCAGGGAGGTGGGCAGGGCCCCTCTGACCCCCTGCACCCACCCGCGCCCCACCCAGTCACCTGCCTCTCCCACCCCACCACCTCTCAGCCCCCTGCCGTCACGCACTGATTTATCCTGAATTCAGAGCAGAATCAGCTGGTTTTTAGCTAATTTCTCTTCCCACAAGTGGCTGCACTTGAAAACCCTGTTCCTCTCCCTAACACAAATCCCCAGTGCCTGCCTGCCAGCCAATTTGTGAGGAGCAATTGCTGCTGGGCCCACCACCAGCACCAGCTCCCCTCATTCCTCCCCTGGGCCTCACCCCTCCCTCTGCTCTCCCCTCCGCACCGCTTCCTCCTTCCCTCCTGGACTCCTACACCTCTTTATAGGGACCCCATGCTCTTCAGAACCAGAGAAGAAAAGATGAAGCCCAGTGACCCCAGAAGATGCCCCCTGCTCAGGGTAACCCCGGTGACCTCACCGGACTGTCACAGCTCCTGACAACCCCATGCTTGGGTGGTGACGCCGCACCCAGAGATCAGTGCGGCACTCTGTCAAAAGAAAACAAAATCTGAACCACACATGAAATTTTAAATTTTCCAGTAGCCCCATTTTTCACCAAGTAAAAGGAAATCTTTGACATTAATTTTATTGCTCTATTTTACTTAACCCAACATAACAAGGTGTTATCTTTTTAACATACAATCAACGTAAAGAATATTAATGGGATATCTTACATTGGTTTTTTTGCATACCAAGTCTTTGAAATCCTTATGTATTTTACGCTTATAGCACATCTCAATCTGGATGTTAAATTTTCATCCAAAATACGTGATCTGTATTTAGATATCACAAAATTTATAGCTGAAAAGTAGAGTCGTATGCACGAGTTGTTCCACACAAGCTTAAAAGTGTTCTAATAACTGAATTGGGGATCCATTCTTAATTAAATGTAAATTAGCTAAAATTAAATCGCATTAAATCAAAGGGGCACCAGCCACATTGCAGGCGCTCATAGGCACGTGTGGCTCATGTAGCTCATGGTCCACGTGTGGCTTGGATCACAGGGACTGGATACCCTGGCCCCTGGGCCGCTGGAGAACAGGCATCCCAGGAGAGAGGAGCGGCTCACACCACTTCTCCATCTGTAAATTGAGCCTCAGTTTCCCCATCTGTAAAGTGGTGCCTGTGGCAAAGTTGGGAGGATTAAATGAGGTGGCCCAGGCGAGTCACACGGTCTCTGAGCCTCAGTTTCCCCATCTGTAAATTGGTGCTTACGGCAAAGATGGGAGGATTAAATGAGCTGATTCAGGGAGAACGGACCATGTTAGATGTCCCTTGTCATGGCTGTTAAGCAAAGCGTCTGGGGCAGTGAGATCCAGTGTGCCCCCCCATGTGGGGGACCCGCTACACTTCCACCCAAGAGCCCACTCTGTGACAGGAGCTCACGGGGAAGACACCCCTCCTCTTTGCTCGGGCTCGCCTGTGATTTGCCCAAATAACCCACTCGGGCTGGGGTGACCTTCATTTACAGTGAATCTGCTCGAGGACCACCCCGCACTGACTTCCCAGCCCCAGCCGTGGCAGAGAGCTCAAGTGTTCTCCCACCAAGACCCCGTTCTCAGCCACCGGCTCATGGCAGGAGCTGGAAAGGACCATACTGGGAGTCCTAGAGGATCTTCCTAAGCACGAGCTGGGTATTGCAAGGGGCCTCCAAGCTGAAAACTCTTGTCTCCTAGGCCATCCTTCCCAGCTTTAAGGGCTGTCCCTGCTGGAGCTTCTGTCACGAGCATGAGTTTGCTACCTAAACCTGGTTAGGCTGTCCCCTCCCGACGCTGGCTGGTCATGGAGGAGACCTGCTGGGGGAGGGAGGCCATGTAGGAGTTAATGGCACAGGCTTGGCAGTCTGGGAAGCCTGGGCTGGTCTGGTCTCTGGACTGGTCTCCCGGGCTCAGTCCTCGTGGAGCAAGCTCGGAAGGAAAACAGATTCCCCTCTGGGCTGCTGGCCACTGAAAGGCAGCAGGTGCCACCTTCCCCATTCTGCCAGCTCCTCCTCCTTCACCACATTCTCAGTCTGAATCCCCGGCTCCAGGCTTCCAGGAACTGTCCTGCCCTCTGGACACTCCGCTCTGCTGGCCTCTCTCTCGGGGACCCCCCCATTCCCTGAGCTTCCGGCACCTGCTGCCCATGCTCCCTCCCCCCCAAATTCCTTGGCATCATCCCTTTTTCCTCCTCCCTATAAGTGAGCAAGCCCCTGCCTAGTTCTCAGCCCAGGTTGCTCCCATTCTCTCTGTTTCTCTGGCTCCCCCAAATCTCACCAGTCTCCTCTGTCTCCTGACGCGCCTGCACCCCCGCAAATGGCTGTGAGTCTCCGTCCCCAGTGGGTCCCCTGCCTTGTGCATCTCTGGACATCTCTATTCAGACATCCCACCACCACCTCCCACTCAGCAGGGTGCGGTGGCTCACTCCTGTAATCTCAGCACTTTGGGAGGCCAAGGCGGGCAGATCACTTCAGGTCAGGAGTTCAAGACCAGCCTGGCCAATATGGTGAAACCCCGTCTCTACTAAAAATACAAAAAAAAATTAGCCGGATGTGGTGGCGCATGCTTGTAATCCCAGCTACTCAGGAGGCTGAGGCAGGAGAATCACTGGAACCCAGAAGAGACAGAGGTTGCAGTGACCTGAGATTTCACCACTGCACTCCAGCCTGGGCGACAAGAGCGAAACTCTGTCTCAAAAAGGAAAGCCAAACTCTCCCCACTGAAAACCAGTTCCCCCTGGGCTTCCCTTTTCCTCCTAAAGGCTGCTTCTCTAGGCATTTGGTCCCCAAACCCTCATCCATCGTGTCTTCCCATCCCTACACCATGTTGGTTTTTCCTACCATCCCACTGCCTGCATTTCCACTGTATCCACCTAGAGCGGACCTCCAGCCCAGAGCCAGACATAAATCACCAGCGCTCTGGCCCTGGTCGAACCTCTCCCAGTGGAAGGTGGGTCTCCTCTCACAGCTCTGGCCTGTTGGTTGCACTGTGTTAAGAAGGATTCTGAGAACATATCTAGGCTTCACCAGGAAAAGCGCTGTGACCAGTCAGCACTTCCTCCTCGAGGCAAAGGGAAGTGGCCTGGGAAGGACAGCGTGGGGCCAGGCCCGGCCACCTCTGCTCTCTGGCTGTCCTCCTCATCCAGCCTAGCACTCTGAGGGCCACCCCATATTGCGTCCACACCATCACTCACACAGTTCCCATGCTCGAATCCCCTCCTCCACTCACTTCCCTGAGTCCCACTCAACTCCCGCTGTCTCCCAGGAAGCCGGCCCATGAAATGCCTGAGGCCTTGCCCGGTATCCTGCAGGGCTTAACATGCAACCCCGAGCCTGTGACTCTCACCTCTCTGTAGCCTGAGTCCATCACTTGGACCAGGGCTGGTGGGGAGAGCTCTTCCCTGCACAGGCAGGCACCTCTCCAGGAGGGGAGGCTGTCATTTACTGAGCACCTACTGTGTTCCAGCTGCTCTGCACTCAACCCCAGGCTAGCTAGCTTAGCTGCCCCTTTCCGGCAACCATCACGCGCTCTTTCATTCACTAATCCCTTGAGCATTGATCCAACTTCCTCTGGGACCTCGCCCTCAATGAGGACAGACCCCAGCCATCTCGCTTAGGGGGGAATCTCCAGTGCCTGGAACACAGCCAGGCACTGCTCTGTGGCTGTGTCAAGCATTCACCCAGGAAAGATTTGTTGAGCTGGGGCCTGAATTCACACAACCCTGAGAGGTAGGGACGTTCAGTCCCATTGTGCCCCTGAGAAGACTAAAATTCAGTAGAATAAAGTCACCAGGACACCTGGGGGCAGAGCTAGGTTTTGAACCCAGGCCTTCCTCACCCCGGGACCCTTTCTCGCTGTGCCAGCGTCCCTGGTCACCTCAGCCCCCATCGTGCCTAGCAGGCTTCCACCTGAGCCCGAGCACAGGTCAGTCTCCCCTCCATTCCTGCCAGAGCCAACGAGCCAGCCCGAGCCCTGGGGCAGCCCTCGGATTTTTAAACTCAGAACTCGCCTTCCTCGAGGGCTCCCTGTTTACCTGGCTGCACCGCGCGGCGCCCTGGCTGGGGCTGTAACTGTCTGTCTCCTCCTCGGGCCCCATTAATCTGAGCCGTGGTACCTGCGCGCCCCCGCATGTCATAAACAACTTAGAGCACACTTTTATGGATTCAGCTATATCAGCAGCTTTCAATCCGATCGCTCTTTATGGCACCTACATGAGGCTTTTATATTGTTGCAATTATTTTGCTTTATATGCTTCCTTTCTTTCCCCCTTTATTTTACTTTATTTTTTACATTGCATTCCCATTCTTCCTGGGCCTTTTCTAGCAAGGCCTGGAGTCAAGGAAGGAAAGCCTGCCCGGGCTGACAAGGTGGCCCAGAGTGGCAGGGGGGCCACTGTGCACCCTCCCCCGGCCCCATAAAGAACAGCCTGTCACTGTCACCCCGAGCCCCGGCATGTCATCGTGGCCTACCACCTCCAGAACCTTCTGGAAAGGGGCCAACTGGATGGATTTGTTGTGGGGAAAACAATCCTCAGAGGTTGTATTTTTCAGGAGCTGTGGATCAGGCGTATTGGAGTTTCTGTCAATATTGGGCCTACACTCACCCACCAAGATAAAAAACCTGGCCTCTACTAAAAAAAAAAAAAAAAAAAACTCAAAAAATAAAAAAAGGAAATGCTACCACCTCTATTCAAAGAGTTGGGAGGGTTTTTTTTTGTTTTGTTTTGTTTTGTTTTCCCAACAAACCCACTTATGGAAAGTTCTTGTTCATTTCTTTTTTTTAATTAATTAATTAATTAATTTATTTATTTATTTATTTATTTTGAGACGGAGTTTCGCTCTTGTTACCCAGGCTGGAGTGCAATGGCGTGATCTCGGCTCACTGCAACCTCCGCCTCCTGGGTTTAGGCAATTCTCCTGCCTCAGCCTCCTGAGTAGCTGGGATTACAGGCACGCGCCACCACGCCCAGCTAGTTTTTTGTATTTTTAGTAGAGATGGGGTTTCACCATGTTGACCGGGAGGGTCTCGATCTCTCGACCTCGTGATCCACCCGCCTCGGCCTCCCAAAGTGCTGGGATTACAGGCTTGAGCCACCGCACCCGGCCCGTTCTTGTTCATTTCAATCATTGACCCTGGAAGTTGCAGGATGATAACTCTAGTGCCATTCACGTGTTGACTTAACACACGTATTTGAGCACTCACTGTGTCCCAGGCATCCTTCTTCGTGCTGGAGGCGTGGTGGTCGTCGAGACGGCACGAGTCAGCTCGTGGTGCTGTAACAAGGCACCGCAGCTGGGGGCTTCTGAAGCAGACGTTCGGGCTCCCACCGTCCTGGAGCCTGGAAGTCCCTGATCAGGGAGCCGGCACGGTCAGCTTCTCTTCCCAGCTTGCAGATATGTCTACCTTCCTGCCGTGTCCTCACATGCTGGAGACAGAGAGAGCTCTGGGCTCTTCCTCTTCTTACAAGGACATGAATTCAAAATACAGAAATACCTACACCTAACAAGTACCTGGAAACTTGCTTTCTGAGAGTTTCATTAACTCTTTAATTTCATTCAATGGGAGAATTAAGGTATCAGATGCTTTTCTAAGCTAAAGTTTGCACTATGTTAAGAGAACATTTTTCTTTTTTCCTGGGACCCTCATTGGTCCTCATGAGGCCCGACCCTCATCTAATCCTAATCACCTCCCAAGGGACCCCTCCAAATGCCATCACATTGGAGGTTAAGGCTCAACATATGAATGGGTGGGGGACACAGTTCTGTCCACAGCAAAGACCTAAGGTTCCTGGTCAGGGAGAATTTTAGTCTCCTATGGCCTGCGCAACGAAGTACTACCAGCTGAGCGGCTCACAACAGAAACTGAGCCTCTCACAGTCCCGAAGCTGGAAGACTGAAAATCAAGATGTCGGCAGGGCCACACTTCTCTGAAGATTCTAGAGGAGTCTCCTTTCTTGCCTCTTCCTGGCTTCCAGTGGTGACCAGCAATGCTTAGCCTTCCTTGGCTCGTGGCCACATCCCTCCACTCTGCCTCTGTCTTCACAGAGGCTTCCAACCCGTGCATCTGTGTCTCAATTTCCCTCTTCTTACAAGGACGCCAGTCTTATTGGGTCTTGAGCCTACCCTGATCCAGTATGACCTCACCTTAACTAATGGCACTGTAATGATCCTATATCCAAATAAGGTCACATTTACGGGCGCTGGGTGGACGTGAATTTGGCAGGAGGTGTAGGGGGGTGGGGAGGTAACTCTGACCAAGTACAGAGAGTTTGCATTCTGGTGGAGAAAGTACACAATGCAGAACTAAACCAACAAGGTACCCCAGGCAGAGGGAAGGATTTCGAAGGGAATGGAACAGGACAGGGTGGTGGTGGGGAGAGGGGTGTGTGGCTGCTTTACAGGAGGGATGAAGAAGGCCGTCAAAGTCAAGGATGTCTCTCCTTGGACGCTGGTGTGGTGACTCATCAACAGAGGAGGAGGAGGGATCAGGGAGTCCCTGGGGTCAGTGTCTGGAGGTCTGCTCTGGGGCTGCCCCCATGGCCCCCTGCTCTACTTGGTGACACAAGTAAAGCATCAGGGCATCAGCCTCTAATGAGGCCAGGCAGGGATAGAATTTCCAACCTCTGCCCCCAGCTAACATCTGCTCTCTCCCCAGATGTAGGGGGACCTGCAGACCCCATCGCAGCCACCATCATCATCCCACCGAAAAATACCAGCGTGGTGGCCGGGACCTCGGAGGTTACCTTGGAATGTGTGGCCAATGCCAGGTGGGTAGTGCCTCTTCCCTCGCTCCCGCACCCCTAACTCCAGCTGCTGCCCCCAAACTGCGGGCTCCAGGGAAAGCAGCCAGAAGCCACGTCACCTGAGGATTCAGGATGGCAGAAGAGGGATGCAGGGAGACCCACTGGCTGTTGTCAGAGCGTTGCTGTGTGCAGGCCGGGCCAGCTCATTCTCTGTAGTCCAAGAAGAGAAAAACAGGCCCTGGGTGGAAGTGACAGGGAAGGGGACGTCAGCCTGGGACGTACGGGACTGGAGGGAGGGTGGACTCACTTCCAACTCTTGGAGGAGCCCAGAGGGAGCAGGTGGCCTTTCAAAGCAGAGCCCTCGTGCAGGAGGGAAGTGTGCATGGGAGACGATTCCATGGTGGTTCAGAGTACAGGCTTCGGGCGCGGTGGCTCATGCCTATAATCCCAGCACTTCGGGAGGCTGAGGCGGACAGATCACCTGAGGTCGGGAGTTCGAGACCAGCCTGACCAACATGGAGAAATCCTGTCTCTACTAAAGATAAAAATTAGCCAGGCGTGGTGGCACATGCCTGTAATCCCAGCTACCTGGGAGGCTGAGGCAGGAGAATCACTTGAACCCAGGAGGCAGAGGTTGCAGTGAGCTGAGATCACACCACTGCACTCCAGCCTGGGTGACAAGAGCAAAACTCCATCTCAAAAAAAATAAATAAATAAAAAGAGTACAGGCTTTGTAGGAGGGCAGATCAGGGGTCGAGAGCCACCAGGGCCCTTCCCAGCCATGTGTGGCCCTCACCTCTCCCGCAAAGGAAACAATTATGTGACCCCTGAGTCTCATTATGTGCAGCTAAGTGCCTTCCATGCTATGCACCATGCTAAGTGCCTGCCCACACCACCTCCTTTCTCCCAAAACAACTGCATGGCAGAGGTGTCACCACTCCAGAGCCCAGAGAGGGCAAGCAGCCTGCCCAATGTCACCCAGCTCGATGATAGCTGAGTTGAGATCCACTGCCCCCTCCCCCCAGGCCTGTACTCACTGCCGCACTCTGGGCCTTAGTCTCCACATCTGTAAAATGGGAATGATCCGAGCACCAACCTCGGTGGAAGGTGCATAGGCAGCATGCTGACCCAGCCTAACCCGACCCTTCCTAAATGCACTGTGAAGTTAAGCCAATGGGATGACTGGGGGGTTAAACTGATGATCCCCCCAAGGTCCCCTTGACCTGAGCCTCCCTGGAGAAAGACAGCGTGTCATGTAGCAGCATTTCTTTCTTTTTTTTCTAAGACGGGGTCTCACTGTGTTGCCCAGGCTGGTCTCAAACTCCTAGGCTCAAGTGATCCTCCTGCCTTAGCCTCCAAAAGTGCTGGGATCACAGATGGGAGCCACCATGTCCAGCCTTTTTCTGTTGTCACTGTTTTTAGCAGCATTTCTAAAAGTACGCTCTTCTAATCCCAAGTTTCTCACAAGCATGATGTATTAGCCCGTTTGCACTGCTGTAAAGGAATACCTGAGACACAGTAATTTGCAAAGAAAAGAGGTTTATTTGGCTCACGGCTCTACAGGCTGTACATGAACCATGGCACCAGCATCTGCTTCTGGGGAGGCCTCAGGGAACTTCCAATCACGGCGGAAGGAAAACGGGGAGCCCGTGTGTCTTATGGCAAGAGAAGTCACAAGAGAGAGGGGAGAAGGAGCTAAGGTGCTTTAAATAACCAGCTCTCACATGAGCTACAGAGTAAGAACTCACTCCGGGCCGGTCACGGTGGCTCACACCTGTAATCCCAGCACTTTGGGAGGCTGAGGCGGGCGGATCACGAGGTCAAGAGATCAAAACCATCCTGGCTAACATGATGAAACTCCATCTCTACTAAAATACAAAAATTAGCTGGGCATGGTGGTGCACGCCTGTAATCCCAGCACTTTGGGAGGCTGAGGCGGGCGGATCACGAGGATAAGAGATCAAGACCATCCTGGCCAACATGATGAAACTCCGTCTCTACTAAAATACAAAAATTAGCTGGGCATGGTGGTACATGCCTGTAATCCCAGCACTTTGGGAGGCTGAGGCGGGCGGATCACGAGGTCAAGAGATCAAGACCATCCTGGCCAACATGATGAAACCCCGTCTCTACTAAAATACAAAAATTAGCTGGGCGTGGTGACGCACGCCTGTAGTCTCAGCTACTCAGGAGGCTGAGGCAGAGGAGTCGCTTGTACCTGGGAGGCGGAGGTTGCAGTAAGCCAAGATCATGCCACTACACTCAAGCCTGGTGCCTGGCGACAATTTTTCAAGACTCTGTCTAAAAAAAAAAAAAAAAAGAACTCACTCCATCACCAAGAGGGTAGCACCAAGCCAGTCACGAGGGACGCACCCCCATGACCCAGCACCTCCCACCAGGCCCCACCTCCAACATCGGGGATCACACTTCCACGTGAAAGTTGGAGGAGACACACATGCAAACCCCAGCACATGAGCAAGGCCACCAGGATGCAACTGTGCAGCGACGGCCCTAAGAAGCCCAGCAACAAAGAACCTGCCCGACGTCATTCAAGCGACTGTCACTCAAGCCGCTGTTTCCCAAATGTAGGCGGCCACCGAGCTCCTTTTCCACGGGGCCCCTCTGAATACCCCATGGCACTAGCAGGGGCCCACTTTGGAAGATCCGCCCTCGGGGACCCAGCAGGTGCTAAACAGGAGAGCCTGGGCAGACCAAGTCTCGGAGGGTGGGGATCGCAGGGGTCGGTTTCAAGGAAAGCCAGGCCAGACTCACACCTTTGCCCTTCAATCACAGTTGCGGGGTGGGCTTTTCTGTCTGTCTGGCCTGTCCTTATTTCCCCTTTACAAACTCTGGGTATTTCATGTTCCTGTCGCTTGCCCTCACCCTCATGTCCTCCATGTTGTGGTTGGACGGGGCACAGGACACAGGGAAAAACCAGAAAAATGAGCTGCAAGCCAGGCCGCTTTCCTGCTTTGCCTGAGCTGCCGAGCCCAGGCAGGACCGAAGCCCAAGTCCGCCAGCACGCCCTGTTCCACGCACTCCACTGGCACCAGTGCATTCATCTCAGCTACAACCGCCTGGGCAGGCACAGATGCGCCCACTTTACAGAAGAGGAAACTGAGACCCAGATCCCTGTAGGAACTTGCCCGAGATCTCGCATCCACAAAGTGGCAGGAAGGTGGCAAACCCAGGCAGCCCGGCTCCTGAGCCCACACTCCTTGCCACCCCCAGCCCTGCCTCTCCGGCCTCCGGGTGTCCTCATGGCTGAACACTGGCCTTCCCCTACCCTCCACAGGCCCCTGATCAAGCTGCACATCATTTGGAAGAAGGACGGGGTGTTGCTGTCAGGTGGCATCAGCGACCACAACCGTCGGCTCACCATCCCCAACCCCACCGCCAGCGACGCCGGCTACTACGAGTGTGAGGCTGTCCTGCGCAGCAGCAGCGTCCCCTCTGTGGTCCGGGGCGCCTACCTCTCGGTGCTGGGTAAGACAGGGCGGGGCTGCTTGGGCTCCCCTGAGGGGTAGGGGTAGCACGGCAAGGGGTCTCCTTAAGGGTGACCCACACCGTGGCTGGATGAAGGGAGCATGGCTCTGATCCCCCCCCCCGGTCCTTCCTCCAACAGAACCGCCTCAGTTTGTCAAGGAGCCAGAAAGACACATCACTGCAGAGATGGAGAAAGTGGTGGACATCCCCTGTCGGGCCAAAGGTAATGAGGTAGCACAGTTGGAGGGGGACAGAGACCCCAGACCCTCGGCCTCTCTCGTCCGTGTCATGGATGTTTCCAAATCCCAGCTTCTTCTCATGACCGCGTCACTAGGCGGAGTCTGGCTGGCTGGCTGAGCAGGCGCTGGGAAACAAACAGGCCAAATTACCATAATCTCAGGCTGGAAATCAACCTTTACGGTACCATAACTCAAGGATTATAAATGAACCCAAATTACCGTAATTTCAGGACAGGTGACAGACCCAAATTGCCCATAATTTGAGAGCCGTAGACAATGCCAAATTACCATAATGCCAGAACCAGCAGCCCCGGGACGCGCCTCACCTGAGATGCGTTTTATAAGCTCCACCTGTTTCCTGGGCCATTTCGCTCCTTCTCCTCTGCCGGCTCCCTCCGCTATTCCTACTTAACCCCTACTTGGAAGAGTTCCTGATGAATTTCTGCTTTCCCCTTCCCCACCGTCCTTCCTTCTGATTCAGTTCCACCAAAAGACAGCCGCAGCCAGAGTGAAATCTGGGATGATAAAGAGAGAAGAGCGTGCACAGTGGGACACGCTGAGCAAAGGGGCAAAATGTGACTCCGCAGGAGTGAGAATTGCACTGGAGGGGTATGAGTAATGACTTCCCTTCTGAGACTCCACGAGGGGAAGGCAAAGATCCATCCATCCAGGCAGCAAATATTTTCTGAGGGCTTACCATGTGCCGATAGCGTCCTCAGGAGTCGGGAGATACGGAATAAACCAAACAGCCAGATCCCTGCTCGTGGAGAATGTAACATTCTCAGGAGGCAGACGGGAAGGCCGATAAACAAATAAAGATACCTTATTTCATTTCATCTAAAATGCCATGGGTTGTAAGATGCCCCATTATTTTATGTACCACTAAGAAAGAAAAAAGGCAGCCAATTAAATTATGACATCCTGTCGATTATGAGACACATCCTGATCTCGGAGACGTGACCGACGGAAAGAGCACGTGGTAGAATGAAGCATCGCAGGCTGTCAGGATGGGGGAGACCTGGGGAGGGAAGGCAAGCAGGCTTAGAGGGGACGGGGCCGTGGGGTACTCCTTGGGACGGGGCGTGGCCCACTCTTCCAGGGAGGTCACTTTTGAGCAGACATCTGGAGACACTAAGGGGAGGGCTGGGGGAATTTCTTTTTTTTTTTTTTTTTTTTTTTTTTTCCTTTTTTGTTGATATGGAGTCTTGCTCTGTCACCCAGGCTGGAGTGTAGTGGCACGATCTTGGCTCACTGCAGTCTCTGCCTCCTGGGTTCAAGCAATTCTCCTGCCTCAGCCTCCCTAGTAGCTGGGACTACAGGCATGCACCAGCACGCCTGGCTAATCTTTCTATTTTTAGTAGAGATAGGGTTTACCATGTTGGTCAGGTTGGTCTCGAACTCCTGAACTCAAGTGATACACCCATCTCAGCCTCCCAAAGTGCTGAGATTACAGGTGTGAGCCACCTCACCCGGCCTGGCTGGGGGAACTTCTGAAAACCACATGCTAGGCTGAGAGAGGAAGAGGAGCCTCCTTTCACCTCTGTGTGCAAAGCAGGAATGGGGGTTTTCAAGCACCCCCAGAGAATACTGGATCCTCTATGTACTCTTCAACACAGGCCACCATGGGTTTGGGGAAGCAAGCATCCCCCACTTGGGGGTTCCCAGATCACACACGTGTCTGCTAAGTACTTCAATAAAAAATAAGAAATTAGGCCAGGTGCAGTGACTCATGCCTATAATCGCAGCACTTTGGGAGGCTGAAGAGGGTGGATCACCTGAGGTTGAGAGTTCAAGACCAGCCTGACCAACATGGAGAAACCCCATCTCTATTATAAATACAAAATTAGCCAGGCATGGTGGTGCATACCTGCAATCCCAGCTACTGTGGAGGCTGAGGCAGGAGAATCGCTTGAACCCAGAAGGTAGAGGTTGCAGTGAGCTGAGATCAAACCACTGCACTCCAGCCTGGGCAACAAGAGCGAGACTCCATCTCAAAAATTAAAAAAATAAACAATATATAAGAAATTGGCCCAGGTGCAGTGGCTCATGCCTGTCATCCCAGCACTTTGGGAGACTGAAGTGGGAGGAACACTTGAAACCAAGAGTTCTAGACCAACCTGGACAACATAGTGAGACCCCATCTCTACACAAGTAGAAATAAAAATAAAACAAATAAGAAATTAGTTTGTCCAATCCAGCATTTCCATGCTGCGCTGATCCCAGGATATTTACTATATCCCAAAGACTTCGAGAATTGCCACTCTAAGAGTATCCTCCCCTCATCCCAAGACCCAAAGTGGCACCCCTGAGAAAGTTCTAGACATCCAGATTCACCAGGGAGCCCCTGGCAGATTTCCCGGCCCAGCCTCCACCCAAGCACCCCTGGGAGGCGGCAAAGAGGCAGGAGGTGGGTTGACGATGGGCGCACGTCTCCCCCACAGGTGTGCCACCGCCCTCCATCAGCTGGTACAAGGACGCGGCAGTGGTGGAAGTGGAGAAGCTGGCCCGCTTCCGGCAGCGCAGCGACGGGGGTCTGCAGATCAGCGGCCTGGTGCCCGATGACACTGGCATGTTCCAATGCTTCGCCCGCAATTCGGCCGGCGAGGTGCAAACTTCCACCTACCTGGCTGTCACCAGTAAGTCAGGCCTCCCCTGTCCTGCCCCTGAGTCCTTCTTCCCAGGATGTGGCTTTCTTCTGAGGTCTTCCAAGGGGCCTTTTGAGCACAGCACACTCCATTCTGCAGACAGGATCCCTAAAATCTGCCAACTGCCCAGCACCCTGGGGGCACACGCCAGTTACCCCTGCTGCTTCTGCAGCCTTGAGTCCAGCACCCTGGAAGAAATCTCCAGTTCCTAGTTCTCTCCAACGTCCTGGGGCCCAGGTTGGGTTCATGGTTTTTTGAGAAAAGGAGCTATGAAACCAACCAGGGGTACCAGCCCTGGCATGTCAGCTGTCCCTGGGTTCGAGGCAGGGCTGAATCGACCCCATTCCCTAGCCCAGAGGACCTGCTCATGTTTCCAAAGAAGAAAACCAGTGTTTTTCTCTTAGTTCTCCTGCTTGCAAGTCCCTTTCCCCTTGGAGTCTCTGTCAGGGATTGTCACAGTAGCCCTGGCTACTTCATGGAGCTGTTTTAGCCATCAAAGGTGATCCTGGGGGCTGAGCGTGGTGGCTCACACCTGTAATCCAAGCACTTTGGGAGGCCAAAGCGGGTGGATTGCTTGAGCCCAGGAGTTTGAGACCAGCCTGAGCAACACGGCAAAACCTCATCTACCAAAAATACAAAAAAGTAGCCGGGCGTGGTGGCACACACCTGTACTCCCAGCTACTTGGGAGGTGGGAGGACTGCTCGAGCCCTGGAGGCAGAGGTTGCAGTGAGCCAAGATGGCACCACTTCACTCATGCCTGGGTGACAGAGTGAGACCCTGTCTCAAAAAAAAAGGGGGGTCGGGGGGAGATGATACTGTGAGTGGCCCACAAGCGCGAAGTTCTGCGTAAGTGCAGAGCACGGTGCGCTCCTCGGGGCAGCACGGGATGTTCAGGGGTCAGCTGTGGGTCAGGGGGCTTTTGGGTGTGCCCCAAAGGTGGCTACCAAGGGGCTGCTGTCTTGCTTCTGGCTTCCCAGTGAGGGTGAACTTAGCTCTGTTCCCATGCTCGTCTGGCAAGCTCCTTCCTCGAGGGCTGGGATAAGGTGAGGGGAGCGCAGAGCCAGGAGACCGTCCCTACCCTACACGGTGGCCGAGGCTGAATGGAGCTCCTGGGGCAGGGCTGCTTAGAAAGTGACTGAAGTCCCCCTCTTGGCTGCGGCTGTTTTTCTTTTAAGAAACCAGAGCCTTGATTTCATTTTTGGCTCGTGAACCCCAATAACCTTGTCAGGGAGGATGTGACCTGCCCTCTGGGGTCTTCAGTTTCCCCCAAATGCAGGCCTGAGAATCCAAGCAGGGTGGCGCTGGTGGCACCTGGGTCCCTCCACAGGGCAGGTTGCATAGGGGGGTCCTCATGGCCCCTTGGGCTTCTTTTCAACACTGGGGCCCCATCAAGATGCCAACATCCTTCCTCGTGCAGGGCCCCTCACCCTGGCAGGGGAGGATGAGGGCCTGACCCTCGGTGGGCGTAGGGGTCCCTGACCCTCTGGCTTGGGGCACTGCTTCCAGGATGTGGCTAAAAGGCCCCACTTCTCTGTTTGCAGGCATCGCCCCCAACATCACCAGAGGCCCCCTGGACAGCACGGTGATCGACGGCATGTCAGTGGTGCTAGCGTGTGAGACCTCGGGGGCGCCCCGGCCAGCGATCACTTGGCAGAAAGGTAGATGGGACAGACCTTCAGAGAGGGTGGCCATGTGATGGGCGAGGACAGTCTTCAGAACTAGGCTCTGGAGCCAGCCAGGTTGGGTTCCCATGCACACTTGTGCACTGCGCAACCCGAGAGAGCATCTCAACGGGGCGCGGTGGCTCATGCCCGTAATCCTAGCACCTTGGGAGGCCGAGGCTGGCAAATTGCCCTGAGGTCAGGAGTTCAATACCAGCCTGGCCCAAAGTGCTGAAACCCCATCTCTACTAAAAATACAAAAATTAGCCAGGCGTTGTGGCAGGTACCTGTAATCCCAACTACTCAGTGGACTGAGATAGGAGAATCGCTTGAACCTAGGAGGGAGAGGTTACAGTGAGCCAAGATGGCGCTATTGCACTCCAGCCTGGGCAACAGAGCGAGACTCCATCTCACACAAACAAAAAAAAAAAAAAAGAGAGAGAGCATCCCTCACATCCCAGCCTTGCCAGGCTCAAGGCCCAGCTCTTCATCTTCCAAGACCTGCTACCTGGGTGAGTTATTAACTCGCTCTGAGCCTCGGGTTCCCCATCTGTAAACTGGTGACAAGAATATACGTACCCCAGGGTGACGTGAAGACTAGACTGTAGCGTGCACGTGAGGGGCCCGCGCTGTGCCTGGGAGGCTGGGAAGCCCAGGAAGGGGTAGGTGCTTGATGATGAATCTTATTCTGGCAGTGGCTGTCACCACTGCAGGAAGGAGGCCCTCCCTCCTACCCTGGGCAGCTCAGAGGGCTCCAGACGGCGGGGCCAGCAAAGCCCAAGCCACATCCCCAAGTCCATCTGCCCTGTGTGCTGCTGCTTCTCCTCTTCATGACTCTCCCCATGTGTGCGCGCACACACACACACACTCACACACACACGTGTGCATACACACGTGCCAACACAGTTGCTCCTTCACACCTGCAAGCCCTGGCTCAGAGGTGCCTCCTTCAAGAACTCATCCTGCCCCAGCACCCAGCCCTCCCCTTGAGCCCTGCCTCCCCCAGCCCTCCCTGGGAGCCCTGCCCCCCCCAGCCCTCCTTTACTCCCCACCGTCTCACACACTCGGTCACCGGCTCATTCACCTGGCTCATGGCCTGTCTCCCTGCAAAGTGAGGGGCATCGGTTTTGTCCACTACTGTCTCCCAGGACCTAGAACAGGGTCTGGAACACCGTAGCCACTCAATTAACACACCCACCAAAACACTCAGCAGTGCTCTGCGCCTGCGCACATGTACAAATGGACACTCTCGACCCCCGGGTGCACACATGGAGATTCTCCTCCACACAGAGAGGGGGGGTTTCTTTAAAATAGACATAGTCACAAAGACCGGCACTCCCAGGCTCCCTCCGCAGGTGCACCTGCACCCTCTCTTTCTCCCCCTCTTTCTCTGGCCAGGACCCTCCCAGGCTGGGCACCAGGCTCCCTGGGTCCCCCGCAGAAGGAGGTCCGTCCTGGTCAGGGCTGCTGCTGGGGGACACCGTGTCCCTCTCTACCCCACCCCCACTCCAGACGGCTCCCGTCACTTCCCTCCACTCCCTTGAAGGTGACTCTCTCCAGAAGCATCCTGCCGCAGGATGCCTGTCATCACCTTGTCAGAGCTGTTTCCCCCCCAGCCCCCCCACCCAGGTGCCAGCTGTCTCTGAGGGCTGTGCTGGTCTGCTGCTCACCGTCATCAGGAAACTGCGCCCCCTTCTCTGGTGAAGGGCACGCGGTGTGGCGGGCACAGGAGCATCGGGGGACATGGGCTCTGGGCTGCCTGCTCAGAGCCCCTATGACCTCATGCCCGTCCGTAAGCCAGAAAGCTCTCCGGGTCTCAGCGCCCACCCCAGCCCCACTGCCATCTGTCCTCATCTTCCAGCATTTCCAGAACCAGGGGCCTGCAGGGCCCACGCTGCCCTGGAGCAGCCATGGAGGGACAGGTGTGCCCTTGGTGGCGGGGAGGCTACAGGCTGACCCCACCGTGTTTTGCCCTCAGGGGAACGCATCCTGGCCAGCGGCTCCGTGCAGCTGCCTCGCTTCACACCCCTGGAATCGGGCAGCCTTCTCATCAGCCCCACACACATCTCCGACGCGGGGACCTACACCTGCCTGGCAACCAACTCTCGGGGGGTCGACGAGGCCTCGGCAGACCTAGTTGTTTGGGGTGAGTGTGCAGAGTCACGGGGCTTTATACACCCATGTGTGTGTGTGTGTGTGTGTGTGTGTGTGCAAGCCACGGGACTTTATACACCCGTGTGTGTATGTGTACATCCCTGCAGCCACTGCAGGCTTGGGACAGCTACGGGGCACAGGCTCACACCACCAGGGTCTCCACCCCAGCGTCTGTCCCAGCCAGGGCCCTTCTCATCAGAGGGACAGTGACAAAGTGATTCCGAGCCCAGGGACTAGGAAGGTTCTGCCAATGATGCCATGCTTGGCCAGCTTGAGAGAACACTGAGGTTATAGGAGAGTTGTCTTCATATACTTTAGGGCAGAAATTGGCTAATTTTTTCAAGAAAGGGCCAGATCGTAAATATTTTAAGCTTTGTGGGCCAGACGGTCTCTGTCACAACTACTCAACTAACTTCCGTTTTATCTAGAAAGCAGCCACAGACGGTACGTCATCCAGTGGGCAGAGCTGTGTTCCAGTAAGGGTGTATTTAGCCAGAAAGGCCACCTGCTGGATTTGGCCCCCAGCCTGTAGTTAGCTGACCCCTGCTGTAGTAGAACTTCTCAAGCCACTTCCAACTTGGGATCCACACCCAAGATACCTGGGGGCCACTTGTCTGGGCTGAGCCTAGGGGCCCTGGTGGGTGAAGCACTAGACTAGAAAAACCCTATTTTGACCCTGGCCAGACCCTGATATGCTAAAAATCTGGTCCTGATTATCCATAGAATTTGGTCTCTCCATCCCACCCATGGTTTGTGAGAGCAAGATTTCACGAGCCCCCGCTATGCTGCGGCTTTGAGAATTAAAGTACCAGGGAGCGCAGTGTTCTTGTTAACCGTTTGGGGACTTTTGCAATGGTACGTGGTCTGCCTTCATCCACCCAGAGTCCAGCCACATGGCCCCCACACCCCTTCTCACCATGCTGTCTCCGCTGTCCCTTTCAGCCCGGACCCGCATCACCAAGCCGCCCCAGGACCAGAGCGTCATCAAGGGCACCCAGGCCTCCATGGTGTGCGGAGTGACCCACGACCCCCGCGTGACCGTCAGGTACTGGCCCCCGCTGTTGACTCCAGGCCAGAGGGGAGGGGGAGCCTCTGGCAGTAGCGTGCTGCTGGGCAAGTGTCCACACCAGGGAGGTGAGAGCTGCGGAGCACACCTGCTCCTGGACGGAGGAGCTGAATGCAGGGCTGAGAGGTGGGGGATGTGACGTGAACACCCGGGAACTGAGCTACGCTGAACTGAGTTCAGCCAGTTTCCAAAGTGGGAGGGAAAGGTGGGAGAGATGCAGAAAGATGAAGGAAAGAGGAACGGAGGAGGGGGCGAGGTGGGGGGAAAGAGGAGGCTTGTGGGTTGGTAAGCATGGAAGGCAAGGAGTTGCCCTCTCTGGACCTGGACGCCACTGCTAACATCCCTCACCTCACCCCACCCCAAGTCTTAGGCCCTCTGGCCTCTGAATGGGCAGCCGAGGGGTCTGGGCAGGCGGACATGGGTCAGTTATAGGGGTGGGGCAGGAGGTGAGTCCTGGGGGAGCCTCCCAGAAAGGCGCATGAGGGAAATGGAGCATCCAACCCGAGGTCACCCCACCATCCGCCAGGGCCAAGCCAGGGGAGACATTGACAAGGGACTTGGCCTCCAGGGAACTCAGTCCCTCTGTGGAAGCCGCTAAGCGGGCTGGGAGGAAGCAGCCAAGAAAAGCATAAAAGCCTCCCAAGCCCCTGGACCAAACCCTGCCCCCACCCCCAAGGCTTTGGAAGCTTAAACCAAGAGGAAAGCGCCTGCCTTCTCCGCCTTGAGTTCCAGAATGCGGAGGGACATGCAGCTGCTTCCTTAGAACTCAATATTCCCTGCGTGTTGCTTCTCTATTTTATGAGCAATATCACTGTCAAAGCAACTGGCAAGGAGGCTGGCAGGGGCCGGCGCCCTGCGCAGGGAGAAATGGCCTCCTTCTCCTCCAGCCGGAGGCAGCTGCGTCCTGGGGCGCCATCTGGTGGCCACTGGGCCTGTGACAGTCTGTACAGCCACATTAAATGAGACTCCGGGAGTCTCCAGGTTGGCACTAGGGGCTCTGGGCTTTTGGCCAACACCGATTCTTAGAGAACACATTGGCGGCCCCAGTTTGAGGAACATCTCATCAAGTGTTGGCCACTTCAGGCAGTCATCATGTGACACTAGCACAAATGCAAAAATTTACGTAGATGTGTTAATAGTTAGAAGATTGTTGACGGAGATTCCAGAATATGCTTATTTCTGGGTTTTGGCAGATTTTTCTTTTTTTTTCTTTTCTTTTTTTTTTTTTTTTTTTTTTTTTTGAGACGGAATTTCGCTCTTGTTACCCAGGCCGGAATGCAATGGCGGGATCTCGGCTCACGGCAACCTCCGCCTCCTGGGTTCAGGCAATTCTCCTGCCTCAGCCTCCTGAGTAGCTGGGATCACAGGCACACGCCACCATGCCCAGCTAATTTTTTGTATCTTTAGTAAAGACGGGGTTTCACCATGTTGACCAGGATGGTCTCGATCTCTTGACCTCGTGATCCACCAGCCTCGGCCTCCCAAAGTGCTGGGATTACTGGCTTGAGCCACTGCACCCAGCGCGACAGATTTTTCTTTAAAAATTAATATACAAACTGTAGGAAAGGTCCTGGGAGAGAAACAATGTAGAGTACTGCTGTGCGTCCCGGGCGCATTCATTATGTAGTAGCTACACTTTTAGCATTCAGTAATTGGGAAATTCTGTAGTAACAAAAGGCTGTATGTATCAATTCAGTATACTTTAAATCAGATTTTATTTATAAAAATGTCATTTTTAGGCCGGGCACGGTGGCTCAAGCCTGTAATCCCAGCACTTTGGGAGGCCGAGGCGGGTAGATCACGAGGTCGAGAGATCGAGACCATCCTGGTCAACATGGTGAAACCCCGTCTCTACTAAAAACACAAAAAATTAGCTGGGCATGGTGGTGCGTGCCTGTAATCCTATCTACTCAGGAGGCTGAGGCAGGAGAATTGCCTGAACCCAGGAGGCGGAGGTTGCGGTGAGCCAAGATCGCGCCATTGCACTCCAGCCTGGGTAACAAGAGTGAAACTCCGTCTTAAAAAAATAAATAAATAAATAAATAAAAAGTCATTTTTCTAAAGATGACTTATTTATAAAAGTGCCAACTTATATTTGAGAAAACATACATTGTATTCGTTCTCTAGACAGTTACTGATGCATAATGAGATTCAGGGGTTTCTTACAATGTAACCCTTAGACCCACCCTCTAGCGCCCCTCCTCCCCCAGTGACCTACAGGTCAGAAATCCCTGTTCCAGGTTACTGAAGGGGGTCCTCACCTTAAATGGAATTAACCATCTAGGGCCATCTTTTCAAGATGGGGGTGGGGAGAAGACTCATCCCCTCATTCCCCCCTAAAATTGGCAAAGTCTATGCCCAAGGCCACTATGCCCAGTAGCTCCCACCCCAGCCTGTCTTCCTTAGACTGGGGGGACAGGGGCATGTCTTGGGGGTGGGGTGGGACCCAGCCCTCGGAATTTTTTTAATATATAAAATTCATGTATTTTTTATTATACTTTAAATTCTGGGGTACATGTGCCGAACGTGAAGGCTTGTTACTAGATATACTTGTGCCATGGTGGTTTGCTGCATCCTTCTTGAGGTAGTGCTGGGGAATGGGGTGGGACCCAGGGCTCGGCGTTTTTAAAAAGCTCCCCAGGTGATTCTAATGTGTCACCAGGATTGCAAGCCCTGCTCTAGCTGCGAAACGCAGCAGGAGGTGGGTGCTCACATAACTGCAGTTTTCCCCTTTGAAAGGAATGGCCAAAACTGCAATTTCTTTTGCACCAAATTAATACAAAAGATCTCAACAACCAAATCAGACTAAAGTGATGCCGCTGAAGCCTGAGTAATAATGTGTTCTCAGAGCAGAGCCGGGTGCAGGGCTGAGGGTCGGGCAGGTGCGGGCTTCCAGCATGAAAATCTCCAAAACAGTTCTAGAAAAAAGCGCTTCTATATGGGATCTGAACCCAGAGCTAGACCAAATCTGATCAATCTACTTTTAGCCATTATTAATATTACTAAATATTTTCATTTTTTTCTTATTATACAACTAAGTCATTCCATTTTGGGAGAAAGACACAGAAAATGCTCATGAGCAAAAAAGTTTAAAAATGAGAAAGAAAAGGTAGAAATATCTGTTTCCCTCAATTCGAGATCATCACTAATAATATCCAGATGTCATTTTAAACTAGAAACGTGCTGTTTGTTAATCTGATTTTCCCTTAAGAACCTATTATGAGTCTCTTTCCATATAAATAAATATTTTTGTGTAAACTTAATTGCATAATTATTCAGCAGTCCATTATGTGGATATGGTGTAATTTATGTTTACCAGTTCTCTATTGAAGGAATTTGGATTACTTCTAAAATTTTGCTAATATTAAGAAATATCACTATTGGTCAGGCATGGTGGCTCACGCTTGTAATCTTTGCACTTCGGGAGGCCAAGACAGGAGGATCACTTGAGTCCAGCCTGGGCAACATAGTGAGACCCCATCTCTTAAAAAAAAAAAAAAAAAAAAAAAAAAAAAAGAAGGAAAGAAAGAAAGAAAAGCAGAACTACAAATGTCCTTGTGACTAAACCTTTGACACATCTTTGAGTTCCTGAAGGCTGTTATCACCTAAATCCAAAAGGACCCTGAAAATCACTTACCAAAATTGCTTAATAGCCGGTTATATAACAGCAGATTGTTAGGAAAGTTTCTATCCTATTTGAATTGAATAAACTCATGGATTGTTTTTCTTTTTTTAACTTTTTTTATTATGAAAAATAATAGTAAGAGTATGCTTAGTTTCGTAGGAACTCACCAAACTGTCTTCCAAAGTGGCAATATCCTTCTTCGTTCCCACCAGCACTGAGGGAACACTCTCCCTGCCTGCATTTGGTGGTGTCATTGCTCTGATTTTGGGCCGTTCTTCTCTTCCCCCCACCCCCTTTTGAGACAGAGTGTCACTCTTGTCACCCAGGCTGGAGTGCAATGGTGTAATCTCGGCTCACTGCAACCTCCACCTCCCAGGTCCAAGTGATTCTCCTGCCTCAGCCTCCTGAGTAGCTGGGATTACAGGCGCCTGCCACCAAACCCGGCTAATTTTGTATTTTTAGACGGGGATTCACCACATTGACCAGACTGGTCTCGAACTCCTGACCTCAGGTGATCCACCTGCCTCAGCCTCCCAAAGTGCTAGGATTATAGACGTGAACCACCAAGCCCAGCCAGATTTGGGCTATTCTAATAGCTGTGTTGTGATGTCTCAGTGTTGTTTTAATTCGCATGTCCCCGATGCCGTATAACGTGCAGCATCTTTTCACTTCCCTGTTGGTCTTCTGTGTACCTTCTCTGGTGAGGCAGCCATCAAGGTCTATTTTTTAATCAGGTTGTTTTCTTATTGCTGAGTTCTAAGAGTTCTTCATATATTTTGGATAGCAGCGCTTTATCAGAGATATCGTTTACAAATATTTTCCTCTAGCATGTGGCTTCTCTTTTTATTCTCTCGAAAGTGTCTGTGGAAGAGCAGCAATGTTTAATTTAGTGAAATCCAGCTTATCTGTTCTTTCCTTCATGGATTGTGCCTTGGGTGTCGTATTTAAAAAGTCATTGCCAAACCCAAGGTCATCTAGATGTTCTCCTGTATTATCTTCTAGGAGTTTTATAGCTTTGCATTTTACATTTAGGTCTGATCCAATTTGAGCTAATTTTTGTGAAGGGTGTAAGATCTGTGTCTGTGTGTCTGGTTTCTTTCTTTTTCTTTTCTTTTTTTTTTTTTTTTTTTTTGCATGTGGTTGTCAAGCTCTTCCAGCACTGTTGAAAGTACTTGTTTTTTATTTTTGTCTTTTTTCTTGTTTTGTTTTCACATAATTGATTTGTTAGAGAAACCAGGTTTTAGAAGACAGAGGTCAGCACTCTTTGCTGTGAAGGACCAAAGAGTAAACATTTTAGGCTTTAAGAGAACCATATTGTCTTGTCATGACTCCTCAACTCTGCTTATACCGCTAAAGCAGCCATATGTAAACAGACACTGTGTAAACAGATGGGCATGTCTGTGTTCTAATAAAACTTTATTTGCACAAACAGGCAGCAGGTCATAGTTTGCTGATCCTGCTATGGAATATTCAACATTCCGCATTTGGCTGGCTGCTTTCTCACGGTGTTGTTTAGCTGTTCTTCTATCCCCTGTATTTCTAATTCAATTTCAGTATCTGCTAATTAGATTCACGTTCAATTGTTTTGACACAAATACTTCAAGGGCCGTGATCTCTGCTTCCTAAAGCACCACGTTCTGAAGCAGACTGTCTGCTCGCCATAGGTTATTTCTTACATGGGAGTTACTCTCTGCAACTAAATTTGTTTTTGAGTAATATTCTGCCCATCCTATGAGTGCTGGCAAGGGTAACTCCTTTCTAAATAAAGAGATGAATGGAAGGGAGTTGCTGTTGTTGATTTCTAAATAGGTATTAAAAGCCTTCAAAACGAACTCAGCAATTTCACTGCTGATGATTTGTCCTTGAGGAAGTGATTTGGAATGGTTGTAAACATTTTGCCATAAGGACCACAGCATTAACTATGATATCAGAAAAGAAGGGGCTAAACTGGATGTCCAATACTATAAGGATCGGTTAAATTGCAAAGCAACTGTACTGAAACATTGTGAGTCTAATAAAAACAATGATGGTGTGGAAATGTCACATCAAAAAGAATTTATGATATTTTTATTGAGTCAAAAAGCAGCTTTAAAAACAGGATGGCTAGCCAGGCATAGTGGCTCGAGCCTGTAATCCCAGCACTTTGGGAGGCCGAGGCGGGTGGGTCACTTGAGGTCAGGAGTTTGAGACCAGTCTGGTCAACACGGCGAAACTCCGTCCCTACTAAAAATGAAAAAAAAAAAAAAATTAGCCAAGTGTGGTGGCACAGGCCTGTGATCCCAGGAACTCGGGAGGCTCAGGCAGGAGAATCACTTGAACCTGGGAGGTGGAGGCTGCAGTGAGCCAAGACTGCATCACGGCCCTCCAGCCTGGGCAGCAGAGCGAGACTGTGTCTAAACTTAGTTAATTAATTAGCAAATTAATTCACCCAATATCACAAAGCTGGAAAGTGACAGAGCCAGCATTTGGCCTGAGAGTCTGACGCCCCAACATAGCGGTGCTGCAGTGCGCCAACTTTCCGTGCAGGGAAGGAGGGTCTAGAAGATATGTGAGCACTCAAATGTTAATCATGGTTCCCCATTATCGGAAAATGTTTGAGTTTTCTTTTTCTTTTCCTTTCTTTTTTTTTCTTACCTGTACTTTCACTTTTCTGTTGGTTCTGCTAATGGTTTTCGTGGGGCGATTTTGTGGTTTTTTGAGACAGAGTTTTGCTGTGTCGCCCAGGCTGGAGTTCAGTGGAGATCTCAGCTCGCTACAACCTCCACTTCCAGATTCAAACGATTCTCCTGCCTCAGCCTCAGAATAGCTGGGATTACAGGTGCCCGCCCCCATGCCTGGCAACTGTTTGTGTTTTTAGGAGAGATGACGTTTTGCCTGTCCCTAGGCTGGTCTTGAACTCCTGACCTCAAGTGATCTACCCACCTCGGCCTCCCGAAGTGCTGAGATTACCAGTGTGAACCACCGTGGTTCTGCTTTATAACTTAAGTTTAAAATATTACAGAGTCACTCTTCCTAATTATCTGACATTCTGTAAACCCAGATAGTCCTGGGAGCCAGCAGCCCAGGCCCCCACCCTGTACCCCACTTAACCAGGGCTACTTGCAAAGCATCTCAGCCACCACCCGGTTCCTCACACTTGCGCTGAGAACCAAGGGCAGCCTTCCCTGGGGTTGCTGCATGCCATCCTGCCCCCCATGGTGGGCACTTCCTGCTTGTTGATGACAATGATAATGGTTGTATCTCCTCAAGAACAATTCCAGAGAAGATATTTTTTCTTGTCAGGCACTGGTGTGTGTGTAATTTCTCAAGTCCCCTTTGTACCGACTGACCGAAGCTAAAGTGATTTTTTTTGGACACTCAAGTCAATTTGTCACAGTGATGCATTGATATAATGATTCCCCTCATAAAACTAATTCCGAAATGTAGTCTATGCGGAAATGTGAATTTTTTTTTTCCAGCTGTAATCTTTTAACCTCTTCAGAAGAATGCCTTTCACTGGCTGTTTTGCAATCGCTTCTGGCCAGAAGCAGCAACGCTTTGACCCGACCTGAACCAAAGGTGTGATAACTAATGATGACTTGACTTAATGCATTCGCTCTCCTGGACACGGCACCCTCCCTGCAGGAGTGACGGGCTTCCAACCTGCTCAGCCTTCGACAGTCTGCTCCCCGGTCCCACTGTCCTGGCCGGCTGTTGCCTGGAATTGTCCCCTGCCCAGCTTTGGAGCTAAATTCTCAGGACAAGCTCCAGGTGGAGTCTACCCCCGAGGCGCCTTCCTCTCCCTCTATACTTATGGGTTCTTCTTACTTTTAGGTACGTCTGGGAGAAGGACGGGGCCACCCTGGGCATGGAGAGCAATCCCCGTATCCGCCTGGACAGAAACGGCTCCCTGCACATCTCACAGACATGGTCGGGGGACATCGGCACGTACACGTGCCGGGTGATCTCAGCGGGAGGCAACGACTCTCGCAGTGCCCACCTGCGAGTCAGGTAAGGGCAGCCCTCCCAGGCCCAGGCAGGGGAGGTGCAGGCAACAGCAGCTGGCAGGCTCAGAGTCAGCCAAGTCCCTTTTGTCAGATTCCCAGGATCCTTCCAGGCCTTGCTCTCAGTCCGGTTAGGCCCCCCGTCAAGAGCAGGGGGTGTGAGGATGGCTTTAGCAGGGGTGTCCGATTCCAGAGAGAAACATCTCCAGGTAGAGGGCACAAAGGCCACGTTTTACGTCTGATCGAGAGGTGTTGTGGAAGTCCAAGACCCACACAACCTGCACCCGCAGCGTGCCTGTCACCTGCCTACAGACCACACGGGACGCCTGACCACACGTCTCTCTCCTCCAGGCAACTACCCCACGCGCCCGAGCACCCGGTGGCCACACTCAGCACTGTGGAGAGGCGAGCCATCAACCTGACGTGGGCCAAGCCGTTTGACGGCAACAGCCCCCTGATCCGCTACGTCCTGGAGATGTCGGAGAACAGTAAGGTTCCCGTGCTCACCGCCAGCACCCCCTGCCCAAGTGTGGACTCAGGAGGCAGCCCTGGGCTGGGGTCCCAGCTCCCCTGCTTCCTAGTTCTGGGCGTTTGAGCAGATCCCTCCCTCCGGCAGCTTCAGCTTCCTCATCTCTGAAAGAAACACCACCATCTGCCTGTCAGGCGTGTTACCATTGAAAGACATGACACATAACAGGTGCTGAACTCAGGGCCTGGCACAGCAGAAGCTGCAAAGAAAATGGCCACTACGTATTTATTGTTTATTTATGTATGTATTCCCCAAGTCAAATTAGCAGGCATAATTTGAATTGCATTTTATTTATTTATTTTTTTTTTTTGAGACAGAGTTTCACACTTGTCACCCAGGCTGGAGCGTGATGGTGCCATCTTAGCTCACCACAACCTCCACCTGCCGGGTTCAAGCAATTCTCCTGCCTCAGCCTCCAGAGTAGCTGGGATTACAGGCATGCGCCACCACACCCAGCTAATTTCTGTATTTTTAGTAGAGACGGGGTTTCACCATGTTAGTCAGGCTGGTCTCGAACTCCTGACCTCAGGTGATCTGCCCACATTGGCCTCCCAAAATGCTGGGATTACAGACATGAGCCACCGCGCCCAGGCTGGATGGCATTTTAAACATAGCTTGCCTGGAGCTCTTCGATTTGCAGGGCCAGGGGGAGAGACGAAGGCACCTCAGTTCCCATGAGCCCGCCCTTTGTTCCGGCACCCCCCGCCCTCTCCTCCCCCGGGTCGTGTGAGCTAATGGGACCTAGAAAAATGGCATGGTGGGCTGCTCCTGGACCAAGCTGGGGAGGCTCTGTCTTGCCAGCCCCAATGAGGCTGGACTCTGCTGGAAATGAGGAGTAAGAAGCATGCACTGTCCCCGCCAAGATGCCCACTCCTGCCCCGACTCACTGTCCCTGCAGATGCCCCCTGGACTGTACTCCTGCCCAGTGTGGACCCCAAAGCTACCTCAGTGACAGTCAAGGGCTTGGTTCCTGCACGCTCCTACCAGTTCCGTCTCTGTGCCGTCAACGATGTGGGGAAAGGACAATTCAGCAAAGACACTGAGAGGTGAGGGCAGCGGGCACTCTGCAGGGGTGTAGCCAAGACTCCCTCTGGGAGGGGCTGCAGCCGACACTAACGCCAGGTTCTGCTAAGGTTCCCACAAAGGTTTTTTTTTTTTTTTTTTTTTTTTTGAGATGGAGTCTTGCTCTGTCGCCAGGCTGGAGTGCAGTGGTGCGATCTCGGCTCACTGCAACCTCCACCTCCCGGGTTCAAGCGATTCTCCTGCCTCAGCTTCCTGAGTAACTAGGATTATAGGTGCCTGCCACCACGTCCAGCTAATTTTTGTATTTTTTAGTAGAGATAGGGTTTCACTACATTGGCCAGGATGGTCTTGATTTCTTGACCTCATGATACGCCCGCCTTGGCCTCCCAGTGCTGGGATTACAGGTGTAAGCCACCATGCCCAGCCTCCCACAAAGCTTTTTTAAAATGATAAAAATTGCTGGGCACGGTAAGTTACACCTGTAATCCCAGCATGACGGGAGGCCGAGGCAGGCGGATCACCTGAGGTCAGGAGTTCGAAACCAGTCTGGCCAACATAGCAAAACCCCGTCTCTACTAAAAATATATAAATTAGCTGGGTGTGGTGGTGGGCGCCTGTAATTCCAGCTACTCGAGAGGCTGAGGCACAAGAATCACTTGAACCCAGGAGGCGGAGGTTGCAGTGAGCTGGGATCCAGCCTGGGTGACGGAGCAAGACTCTGTCTTTTTTTTTAAAAAAAAAAAAAAAAAAAAAAAAAAAAAAGACACCTGGGAAGGGATGTGGAAAGATCATAAAAATAATTTTTTTAAAAAATGAAAAAAAAATGGAAATTAAATAAAAACAGCAGGTACTTCATGTAAAAACATCACACAGTGATACCCATCTATGTAAAAGGAAAATTCTATCCTCTCCAGCTCTGTAAAACAAGCAGCTACCTCTACCAAGAAGTATGTCATGGAAGAGGTCACAACAGTGTGATACAAAGCCCATGTGCAACGCTGTGCACTCGGCTCTTTAAAAGACACCCGGGGCTTAAATCAATCATGGTGGTTTTGCCACAGTTGCAATAAGCTTGGTCTCTCTGGCTTGTGCTAGGGTGGTACCACTGGGTTCAAGACGCTCCCACGGGAGGGAGCGGTGGCAGGTGGCAGCCGGCGTGGAGAGCAGTTACAGGAGGGTTTACATACTCACTGTTTACTGAGCAGCTACTGTGCGCCATGCCACGTTTGGAACACTGGAGTGGGGATGAGAAATGAATAGATACAGCCCCAGCCCATCTGAAGATACGAAATCACAACAGACAGGCTCAAAGTGTAAGGGGAGGTCCCCTGCAGCTCTCCCGCCCTGCGGCTGCATCGCATCACACTGACTCACCTTCCTAACATGCCTTCACGCCAACAGCCCTGAGTCACCAGGAAAAAGGCCGAGTCCTAACAACTGTAATCCTAGCACTTTGGGAGGCCGAGGGGAGGCGGATTCCTTGAGGTCAGGAGTTCGAGACCAGCCTGGCCGACATGGTGAAACCCCATCTCTACTAAAAATACAAAAATTAGCCGGGCATGGTGGCACAGGCCTGTAATCCCAGCTACTAGGAAGGCTGAGGCAGGAGAATCACTTGAACCTGGGAGATGGAGGTTGCAGTGAGCCGAGATCGTGCCACTGCACTCCAGCCTGGGGAACAAGAGCAAAACCTGTCCTCCCACCAAAAAAAATGCCAAATCACCCTTACCGCAGCCCCTACAAAAACATGGAAGCAGGCGCGGTGGCTCATGCCTGTAATCCTAGCACTTTGGGAGGCTGAGGCAGGTGAATCACCTGAGATCAGGAGTTCAAAACCAGCCTGGCCAACGTGGCGAAACCCCGTCTCTACTGAAAATACAAATATTAGCCATGCCTGTGGCAGGCGCCTACAATCCCAGCTACTTTTGAGGCTGAGGCAGGAGAATCGCTTGAACCAGGAGGCGGAAGTGGCAGTGAACTGAGGTCATGCCACTGCACTCCAGCCTGGGTGAAAGAGAGAAACGGTCTCAAATAAATAAATAAATAAAACCACAGGAGCAAGCAGCAGGCTTAGGAATGCTATCCCTCAAAAAGCAAAAACATAAAAACAAACAAAAAGGGACAGACATCCGTCAAGAATAATTAACTTTGGTTTGGAATGAACATGTGTCTGTGATGTAATAAATACACTTAGGCAGAACACAGCATCCCCCAGCTATGCCAGAGAAAGACATGCTGTCACGCTTGGCTCGCAGAGGCAGGGTGGGTGCCCTTGGCTCTCTCCACCACACGCCATGCCTGCCCTGCTCCAACCTGGAGCTCAGCTGGCCAGCAAAGGAGGCCTAGTGAAGGGACACTGGCAGTTGGCCACTGGGATGTGACCAACAGTTCTGCTTCTAAAACACGTGGACACTCATGACCTTCTCAGCCCCAACAGCAGCTTCCTTGACAAATAGGAAACTGAAACTTAATCCCTCAATTGCACCAAAAATATGTACGTTAGCATTTTTATTTATTTATTTATGTTTGAGAGAGGGTCTCGCTCTGTTGCCCTGGCTGGAGTGCAGTGATGCAAACACAGCTCACTGCAGCCTCAACCTCCTGGCTCAAGCCATCCTCCCACCTCAGCCTCCCAAGTATTTAGGATTGCAGGTGCAAGTCACGACGCCTGGATTTTTTTATTGTTGTTGTAGAGACAAGGTCTTGCCATGTTGTCCAGGCTGGTCTTGAACTCTGGCCCTCAAGCGATCCTCTTGCCTCAGCATCCCAAAGTGCTGGGATTACAAGCATGAGCCATGACATCTGGCCTTAACAGTTTTCTAAAGGACTCATATATATATATATACACAGAGACTATATATGTAGTACCATTTGAGCCTCAGCTAGTCTCGTAAGATAGGCAAGTAGAGCTTTGTTATAATTCCTTTATAGAACAAGCTCAGAGGGGTTAGGTGACTTGCCCAAATGCACACAGCAGTTGTACAGAATTATCCAGGGTCAGAGCAGGGCAGGGTTCAGCCTTCTCCTAGCCCACTGAACTCCTGTGTTTGACCCCAAGACTGACAGCACTGGTGTTTTGTGATCCAGGGTCTCCCTCCCCGAGGAGCCCCCCACGGCCCCTCCGCAGAACGTCATCGCCAGTGGTCGCACCAACCAGTCCATCATGATCCAGTGGCAGCCGCCTCCTGAGAGCCACCAGAATGGAATTCTCAAGGGCTACGTCATCAGGTGGGTGACCAACCTGGGGACAGGAGCCCAGACCCGAGGGGAGAGGCATGGGGGAGGATCAGGAGTGGACTGGAAAACTGTGCAGATTCATGGCAGGCCCTTCGCCGTCTCGCAAGGACCGGGCAGCAGGAAATGCCTTCACAGTGGTAGGATGGATTTAGGTTAAACACCTAGCAGAACTTCCAGCAGGAAGACCCCTGAACACCAGCAGGAATGGTTGAGAGAGGAGCCTATATGGGCTGATGTAGGAATAGGCCTACAGGGAGACAGGAGAAGAAAGAGGTAACTATCTTATCCAAGGGGCAGGCCCCGTGGGAAGCCACGAATATTCTCAGGAGTGGAAAAACCAGCTGGCCAAAGAATCAATGGAAAAGTGAAAGTTCTTTGTTTCGTTCTTACTGGAGATGAAGCTCAGTTATACAGAACCTTATCTTTGCATCTGACTGAGGGGTTATATAGTAGTAACCTAAATGAGAGTCATTAAAGGTCATTGGCCAGGTGCAGTGACTCACGCCTGTAATCCCAGCACTTTGAGAAGCTAAGGCTGGTGGATCACCTGAGGTCAGGAGTTCGAGACCAGCCTGGCCAACATGGTGAAACCCCATCTCTACTAAAAGTACAAAAATTAGTCGGGCATGTTGACATGCACCTGTAATCCCAGCTACTTGGGAGGCTGAGGCAGGAGATTCGCTTGAACCCGGGAGGCGGAGGTTGCAGCGAGCTGAGATCGTGCCACTGCACTCCAGCCTGGGCAACAGAGCAAGACTCCATCTCAAAAAAAAAAAAAAGTCACTAAAATGTGGTATTCATAAGTTCAGATTCATAAGTTATTTGAAGTTACTGAGAACTCTCATTGATAGTCTAGAGTCTGTCTCACTCCTGCACGTACACACCCTCATAGTGGAGTGGTTTGACTGCTCCACTTATGGTTGATTTTGTTGTGGGTTTTTCATGAATCCTAAAGAGCGGTGGTTCTCAAAGTGTGCTCCCAGCACCTACAGCATCAGCCTAACCTGAGAACAGGTCAGAAAGGCAAATTCTCAAGTCTCATCCAAGACCTACCAAATTGGGAACTTTGAGGATGGCCTCAGAAACCTCCACTTCCAAAAAAAAGTCTTCCGGCCGGGCATGGTGGCTCCCGCCTGTAATCCCAATACTTTGAGAGGCCTAGGAGGACAGATCACAAGGTCAGGAGTTCGAGACCAGCCTGGCCAACATAGTGAAACTCCATATCTACTAAAAATTAAAAAAAATTAGGTGTGATTGTGGGCACATGTAGTCCCAACTACCCAGGAGGCTGAGGCGGGAGAATCACTTGAACTGGGAGTCGGAGGTTGCAGTGAGCCAAGACCACACCACTGTACTCCAGCCTGGGTGATAGAGTGGGACTCACTCTCAAAAAAAAAAAAAAAAAAAAAAAAAAAAAAGTCTTCTAGGAGATTTTGATTCATCTTGAGGTTTAGAGAAGCAGTGTTTTAGGGCATTACAATGCGTTGGAATACTTTGAGGTCCTTAATTTTCCAATAATTAGATGACAAATTATATATGCATTGTGTTTCTCAAATGAGTGATTGATCCATCCTTCGTGTCTGACACCCCAAATTTTTTTTACTTCTTTAGTGTCATGCGTTCTTTTTGCCAGTGGAGGTAGAAATAGGTGTTTTATTCCACCTGGGTGAGTAACTGTCAGAAGAGGGAGGCTGTATCCTAGAGGGAGAAAGAAAGTGAGCCCAGCCTTCTAGGAGACAGCTCTCCTGCCCATGACCCCTCAGAGGCTGAGACTTGCGAGATCTGCCCTGGGACCTCTCAGTGCCCCTGGTTAGCAATCCTCTCCCCCAAAAAGAATAGTCCAGACTGCCGGGCGCCGTGGCTCACACCTGTAATCCCAACACTTCGGGAGGCCAAGGCGGGCAGATCACAAGGGCAGGAGATCGAAACCATCCTGACCCACATGGTGAAACCCTGTCTCTACTAAAAATACAAAAATTAGCCAGGCATGGTGGCACGTGCCTGTAGTCCCATCTACTCGGAAGGCTGAGGCGGAAGAATCTCTTGAACCCAGGAGGCGGAGGTTGCAGTGGGCCAAGATTACACTACTGTGCTCCAGCCTGGCAAGAGAGCAAGGCTGTGTCTCAAAAAAAAAAAAAAAAGAAAGAAAAAAAAAAAATAGTCCAGACACATCCCCTAGACCTCTGCTATCCAGTAAGGTAAACATCAGTCAACTCTGGCTACTTAAACTACAGTTGACCCTTGAACAATGTGGGGGCTGGGGTGCCGACCCCCACATGGTTGATAATCCATGTATAATTTTTTTTTTTTTTTGAGACAGGGTCTCACTCTGTTGCCCAGGCTGGAGTGCAGTGGCTCAATCTCAGCTCACTGCAGCCTCTGCCTTCCAGGTTCGAGCAATTTTTCTGCCTCAGCCTCCTGAGTAGCTGGGATTATAGGCACCCACTATCATGCCTAATTTTATTTTATTTTATTTTATTTTGAGATGGAGTCTTACTCTGTCACCCAGGCTGGAGTGTAGTGGCGCAATCTCGGCTCACTGCAACCTCCACCTCCTGGGCTCAAGTGATCCTCCTGCCTCAGCCTCCCAAGTAGCTGGGACTGCAGACATGTACCACCACATCCAGCTAATTCTTTTTTATTTTTGGTAGAGACAGAGTTTCATTTTTTTGGCCAGTCTAGTCTTGAACTCCTGACCTCGAGTAATCCACCTGTCTTAGCCTCCCAAAGTGCTGGGATTATAGATATGAGCCACTGCACCCAGCCTGCCAGCTAATTTTTGTATTTTTAGTAGAGATGGGACTTCACCATGCTGGCCAGGCTGGTCTCAGACTCCTGACCTCAAGTGATCACCCATCTGGTCTCTCAAAGTGCTGGGATTATAGGCATGGGCTACCACACCGGGCCCAATCCACGTATGATTTCTGACTCCGCAAAAACTTAACTACTAATAGCCTACTGCTGGCCAGAGCCACATCTATAGCAAAGCAGTCGATTAACATGTACATTTGTATGCATTTATGACATACCTTTTTCTTAATTTTTTGATATTTCTAGGCTGTTTTTAAAAATTGTCACAAATCTCCAAAATTTTTTCTGATATGTTCATTTTTAAAACTCTGTATAGCCAGACATGGTATCTCACGCCTATAATCCCAGCACTTTGGGAGGCCAAAGCAGGTGGATCACAAGGTCAGGAGTTCAAGACTAGCTTGGCCAGAATGGTGAAACCCCGTCTCTACTAAAAATACAAAAAATTAGCCAGGCATGGTGGCCCACACCTGTAGTCCCTGCTATTCAGGAGGCTAAGACAGAACTGCTTGAACCTGGCAGGTGGAGGTTGCAGTGATCCAAGATCACGCCACTGCACTCCAGCATGGGTGACAGAGCGACACTCTGTCTCAAAAGAAATTTTGAACTTATTTCCTTGGTTACGCTAAACCACATTTCAAGTGCTCAGCACCTGCCTCTGTGGGCGGGCACTGCGTCAGACAGCACAGATGCAGGACACTTGCGCCATCACGGGAAGTCCTGTTGGACAGCGCTGCCCCAGACAATTTCCTGGGCACGAAGCCCAGCAAGCTGCCTCTGACTCCGCTGTGCCTCGCCTCTTCCCCTCAGGTACTGCCTGGCCGGGCTGCCCGTGGGCTACCAATTTAAGAACATCACGGATGCTGATGTGAACAACCTGCTGCTGGAGGATCTCATCATTTGGACCAACTACGAGATCGAGGTGGCTGCTTATAACAGCGCTGGGCTGGGTGTCTACAGCAGTAAGGTCACGGAGTGGACGCTGCAGGGAGGTGAGTAGAGACAGTGGCCTCAGACTAGGCACGGTGGCTCAGGCATGTCATCCTAGCACTTTGGGAGGCCAAGACCGGAGGCCCACTCAAGCCCAGGAGTTTTAAACCAGGCTGGGCAACGTAGGGAGACTCCCATCTCTACATAAAATTGAAAAAAATTAGCTAGGCGTGCTACAGTGGCACAGCTACTCAGGAGGCTGTGGCAGGTTGGTGGCTGAGCCCGGGAGTTTGAGGCTAACCTAGGCAACATAGTGAGACCCTGTCTCTACAAAAAATGAACAAAACTGTCTCAGTGTGGTGGTCCATACCTGTGGTCCCAGCTGCTTGGGAGGCCGAGGCAGGAGGATTGCTTGAGCCTGGGGAAGTTAAGGCTACAATGAATTGAGATCATGCCGCTGTACTCCAGCCTGGGTGACAAAGTGAGACTCGCTCAAAAAAAAAAAAAAAAAAAAAAAAAAAAATGAAATGAAATGAAAAGGGACTATGGCCTCAAAGGGGCAGGTGCTTTGCCTGCTCCTGATCCTGCGCCTGCTGGGTGCTGTGCCTGCCCAGGCCTGAGAGCCTTGGCTGTGTGGCCGTTCTCACGAGCCCCCTGCTATTGCACTCTGGGGCTGGAATCACCACCCCATGCCAAGCTACCCCACAGCGTGGGAGGACGGAGGAAGAGGAGGCTGGCTTGGACATGGTGAAAGGCAGGGGCTCCAGGCATATGGGGACCTTCTGTGAATTTCACGTGAGGTAGATCATGAAACAGCTTCCCTCCTGAAAACCACGCCAGAGCATTTTTCATCCCCACCCTTTTTATTTACCAGCACCCTGTGAGGTGGGTCAGGCAAGTTTTATTTAACGCAAACTAATCCAGAGAGAATATGAAGGCCTCTAAGTCTACACAGCGAGGGAGGAGGTGGGGTGGGGTGGGGGGTGCAAGGCAGAGGCTATACCCCCGATCTCTGCATTTCTCTCCGGTTCTCTCCTCTCCTCTAGTTCCCACAGTCCCTCCAGGTAATGTGCACGCAGAAGCCACCAATTCCACGACCATCCGCTTCACCTGGAACGCCCCCAGCCCCCAGTTCATCAACGGCATCAACCAGGGCTACAAGGTACACATGGCCTCTCCTCACCCAAGAGGAGGCCCTGAGATCCTCTGGGGAAGGGGCGAAGGGGTGACAGAGGGGGCGGGAGGAAATCCCCCTCTGTTTCTGAAGTCATTGGCTTAAGTCAAGCTGGGAACACATTACAGGAAAGGAGCTGCAGGCTTTCCCCAAGGCCACATGCGGGCCACAGGAAGTGGAGACACTGCCACCCAGTGCCAAGGTCCTTCTCAGCAAGAACCCACAAAACCTGGGTTATTTCGGGCTCAGAGACACCTGGTGTATGGGCCAAGCACGGTGGCTCACATCTATGATCCCAGCACTCTGGGAGGCTGAGACAGGTGGATCACTTGAGGTCAGTAGTTCAAGACCTGCCTGGCCAACATAGTGGAACCCTGCCTCTACTAAAAATACAAAAATCACTCCAGGCATGGTGACTCATGCCTGTAATCCCAGCACTTTGGGAGGCTGAGGCGGGTGGATCACCTGAAGTTAGGAGTTCAAGACCAGCCTGCTTAATGTAGTGAAACCCTATCTGTACTAAAAATACAAAAATTAGCTGGGCATGGTGGTAGGTGCCTGTAGTCCCAGCTACTTGGGAGGCTCAGGCAGGAGACTCTCTTGAACCCGGAGGCAGAGGTTGCAGTGAGCCGAGATCGTACCACTGTACTCCAGCCTGGGTGACAGAGTGAGACTCCATTTCAAAAAATAATACAAAAGTTAGCCAGGCGTGGTGGTGGGTGTCTGTAATACCAGCTACTGGGGAGGCTGAGGCAGGAGAATCACTTGTACCTGGGAGGCAGAGGTTGCAGTGAATCGAGATTGTAGCCATTGCAGGCCAGCCTGGGCGAGAAGAGCAGAACTCCATCTCAAACAATAAAAATAAAAAAGAAAGAAATACCTGGTGTAGCCATGGCCCCATGAGAAAAATCCAGCATTCTCATGCCGAAAGTATCCCAGGCTGCATTTGACTCCATGTAGTGTGTGGTTAAGGGCACAGGATTGGGACTCAGAAAGACTTGGGTTACAGTCCCAGCTCTGCCTCTAGCTGGTGACCTGCACACATTCTATAACACATCTCAGCTTCTGTCCTTCAATCAATGTTTATTGAGCAGCTACTCTATGCACATATCGCACCTCTGAATAACTAAAATAAAGTCGGTTTTCTCGCTTGCAAATGAAGATAATAATAATACCTGCTCCTTGGAGTTGTGCGAGGATTAAGTGAGATAATATTTATAATTTGTTCAGCATAATGACAAACACATTATAAGCACTTGGAAAGTGATTTCAGTAGTCGTAGAAATGCACGTGTTTGCTAGGACTGCTATAACCAAGTATCAGACTGGATTGCTTAAAGCAACAACCTTTTTGGCACCAGGGACCAGTTTCATAGAAGACAGTTTTTCCACGAACTGGGTGGGGAAGATGGTTTGGGGGTGATTCAAGTACATGACATTTATTGTACACTTTGTTTCTATGACTATCACGTTGTAACATATAATGAAGTAATTACATTACTCCCCACGGTGTAGAATCAGTGGGATCCCTGAGCTTGTTTTCCTGCAACTAGATGGTCCCATCTGGGGGTGACAGGCGACAGTGACACATCTCAGGCGTTAGATTCTGATAAGGATCATCCAACCTAGATCCCTCGCGTGTGCAGTTCACAGTAGGGTTCATGCCCCTGTGAGAACTGAACGCTGCCACTGACCGGAGGCGAAGCTCAGGTGGTGATGCGAGCAATGGGGGCCGCACGGAGCTCAGGCGGTGATAGGAGCGATGGGGGCCGCGCGCTCAGGTGGTGATGCAAGGGATGGAGTCAGCTGAAGCACAGATGAAGCGTCACTTTCATGCCTGCTGTGCCGCCTGGTTCCTAACAGACCACAGACTGGTACCTGGTGGTCAATGGGGGTTGGGGAACCCTGGCTTTGTATCTGTGCACGGTTCAGCAGGGTACGAGATTCCAGTGTGGGCAGGATTATTTCTTCTGAGGCCTCTCGCCTCAGCTTGTAGGTGTCTGCCTTCCCTCTGTGTGTGTGTCCAAATGCAGATTTTTTTTTTTTTTTTTTTTTTGAGAAGGAGTCTCATCCTGTCACCCAGTCTGAAGTACAGTCTCGGCTCACTGCAACCTCCACCTCCCAGGTTCAAACTGTTCTCCTTCCTCAGCCTCCTGAGTAGCTGGGATTACAGACACGTACTACCATGTCTGGCTAATATTTTTGGTATTTTTAGTAGTGACAGGGTTTCACTGTGTTGGTCAGGCTGGTCTCAAACTCCCAACCTCAAGTAATCTGCCCTCCTTGGCCTTCTACAATGCTGGGATTACAGGCATGAGCCACTGTGCCCAGCCTAAATGTCCTCTTCTTACAGAGACCCCCGTCACATTGGATTAGGGCCCAATTCTGTCTCCAAATACAGTCACATTCTGGGGTGCTGCGGGTTAGAACTTACACAGATTTTGCAGGCACGATTCAGCCCGTAACAGATAACAATAGTAATACAGCAGTAGTCACTGTAGCCGCAGTCCGTTTGCTTTCCTTGTAACTGTGCTAAAACTAGGACTTTTCAGTCACCCCATCTCGAAATACAGACCTCAGACCGCAGGCCCAGCTCTCTGGTCCCATTTCACATGAGCCCGGTGCCTGTCCTCCCCAGGGACGACTGAAGACAGAGCACAGCATGGGGGATCTACACTTTTTTTTTTTTTTTTTTTGAGATGGAGTCTCACTCTGTCACCCAGGCTGAAGTGCAATGGCACAGTCTGGGCTCACTGCAACCTCTGTCTCCCGAGTTCAAGTGATTCTCCTGCCTCAGCCTCCCAAGAAGCTGGGACTATAGGCACCCACCACCATGCCTGGCTAACTTTTGTATTTCTAGTAGAGACAGTGTTTCACCATATTGTCCAGGCTAGTCTTGAACTCCTGACCTTGTGATCCACCCACCTTGGCTTCCCAAAGCGCTAAGATTACAGGCATGAGCCACCACTCCCAGCCTACGCTGTGTTTTAAAGGGGTAGGACCTGACCCCAGCAACGTCGGGCAGATGGAAGGATGGCGCCAACTTCCTCCAGATTCGGGAAGGGAGGCAGAGATTTGAGCGGAGGTCAGCAGTGAAGCGGCGAGCACTGCAGGCCCTGAGCTTCAGCCCGGGGAACTTGTGACCTCGAGGTGACCGCTGACACATCCCGAAGGCTCCTGCAACCCCTCTGCTCTGTGTTTCCCACAACGAGGATGAATTCTAGGATTTGCTGCCTTAGCGCTGCCTTCTCCAAGGCGGGGGAGACTGGCCAAGAAGGGACCGGGATGAAATCATGATGAGGAGTTTCTGCTAATGTTGCAAGCAAACAGAGGGATGGTCCAGAACTGCATCTGACCCAGCTTTGCTCTGGCCTTGGCCCGCTCGCTCCCAGGAAGGCAGTGAACCCAAGGCCGAGCAGAGCTTTGCAGGGTGGGGAGCGGTGGCTGAATGCTTGGTGCACTTGCTGGCTAGAAAACTCTCCTAATTGGGACCCTGGGGGGAGGCAGGGGAGGCCAGCATTGCTGAAGAGCAGAGGAGCTGAGCTGAGAACAATTAGCTTCTTGCTGCCAATTCTAAGCACAAGTTTTATTTTTCATATGGGAGGGCTGACCTACCAACTTTTAAGGCAAACAGCTCCCCCGAGGGTCAGGAAGCCCAGCCCGTAGCCAGGACAATTAGGGCAGTGACCCATGGTGATCCAGAGCAAGAGGAGGCAGCAGAGGCCACTGAATCCCCAGGTCCAGTCAGTGCCCAGCCCCAGCAGCTACTCGATAAAGGTCAGTGGGAGTGAATTGCCCAGAAGTTTTGCGCACAGGAATTGGTGGAAGAGTAAGAAGAGCTCACACTTTCGGGGCACTTTTCCTGGCCAGGCAGTACACTGAATGCTTCAGTCACGTTCATCTTTCACACAAGCAGCACAGAGACTCTAAGTAGTAGTAGTATCAGCCAGGCGCAGTGGCTAATGCTTGGAATCACAGTACTTTGGGAGGCCGAGGCAGGTGGGTCACTTGAGGTCGGGAGTTTGAAACCAGCCGGACCAATATGGTAAAACCTCATCTCTACTAAAGAGACAAATATTAGCCAGGTGTGACGGCACATGTCTCTAATCCCAGCTACAGACATAGGAAGCTGAGGCAGGAGAATCGCTTGAGCCCAGGAGGTGGAGGTTTCAGTGAGTTGAGATCATGCTACTGAGCTCCTGCCTGGAAGACAGAGCTAGACTCTGTCCCAAAAATAAAAGGAATATTACCATCATCACACCATTTTACAGAAAAAGAAACTGAGGCACCAGAAGGAAGTTACTTGTTCAAGGTCAAACACAGTGACAAGGTCAATGCAAAGCTTAGATTCAAACCGGAGCCTTCACTTTCCTTACATTAAAAATAAAATGTCAGGCTGGGCACCGTAACTCACAACTGTAATCCCAACACTTTGGGAGGCCAAGGCAGGAGGATCCCTTGAGCCCAGGAGTTTGAGACCAGCCTGGGAAACATGGCAAGACCTCATCCTTACACACACACGAAAAGTTAGTCGGCATGGTGGTATATGTCTGTGGTCACAGCTACTCAGGAGGCTAAGATGGGAGGATTGTTTGAGCCCAGGATTTGAGGCTGCCGTGAGCTGAGATCATACCACTGCACTCCAACCTGAGTCATAGAGCGAGACCCTGTGTCAAAAAAAACAGACAGACAGACAGAGAGAAAGAGAGAGAGAGATTGAGAGAATGTGTTATTTTTAATTGTAAATAACATTTTCAATACCAATGAATAAAAGCAGAGATTTTTCTCCCCCTGCTTCTTTAGTCTTCAGCATATCACAGGGGGGAAAAAAGCAATGTTTGTCTGTTGTATCCCTCCAGTGAGAATGAACATTTTTCCCTTTTTGTTTTTTTTGTTTATTTGTTTGTTTTGAGATGGAGTCTTGCTCTGTCACCCAGATTGAAATACAGTGGTACGATCTCGGCTCACTACAACCTCCGCCTCCTTAGCTCAAGAGATTCTCCTACCTCAGCCTCCTGAGTAGCTGGGACTACAGGCACGTACCACCACACCTGGCTAATTTTTGTATTTTTAGTATAGACCAGGTTTTACCATGTTGACCAGGCTGGTCTCGAACTCCTGACCTCAAATGATTCACCCAAAGTGCTGAGATTACAGACGTGAGCCACCACACCCAGCTGACCCCTTTAATTGTGAAAATTTTCAAATATCCACCCAAGTAGAGGAGAGACTGCAGTGGACACCTGTATACCCCTCCCCAACTTCAACAATGCCCAGCTCCCAGCCAGGTCTGTTCCATTTCTGCCCCAACCCTCTGCCTTTCCCCTGGAGCATTTCAAAGCAAATCCCAGGCATTGTATCAGTTCATCCATGAATGTTTCTGGAAAGAAATATTACAGATGAGGTCTCTATTTAAAACAAAACCACAGTAACCACGTTATCATTATGATGGCTAAAAATATCAGCAGGCCCCGTAATATCATCAGCTATCCAGTCAGCCTTCAAATTTCCTTGATTGCCGCATAATTTCTGTGACTCGTGGTTTTTTACTTGCTTCAGGATCTAAATGAAGTTCATACAATTGCAGTCAGTTGAGGGGTTTTTTTAGGTCTCAGTTATCTATTGATTCTCTCTCTCTTTCTCTCTCTCTCTTTTTCTTGTAATTTATGGTGAAGAAACTTAGTCATTTGTCCAGTAGAATATTCCCCAGTCCCACAGTCTGGATTTCGCTGATTGCACCCCTGTGGGGTCATTCAATGCATTCCTCCAAACACCAGTGTTACAGTAAATTGGAACTTAAAGCTAGAGGCTAATCTGATTTAGGTTTGATTTTTGTTGTTCGAAATATTTTACTTCAGGGTGCAGTGGCTCAGGCCTGTAATCCCAACGCTTTGGGAAATCAAGGTCAGGTGGACCATCTGAGGTCAGGAGTTTGAGACCGGCCTGGCCAACATGGCGAAACCCCGTTTCTACTAAAAACACAAAAATTAGCCAGGCGTGGTGGTACATGCCTGTAATCCCAGCCACTCGGGAGGCTAAGGCAGAAGAATGGCTTGAACCCAGGAGGCAGAGGTTACAGTGAGCAGAGATCACATCTTTGCACTCTAGCCTGAGCAACCGAATGAGACTCTGTCTCAAAAATTAAGAAAAAAAGAAAGATTTCACTTCCTAGGCGGTGTCATGTATCTCTATCAGAAGGCACAAAGTCTGGCTGTCTCTCTTACTGTGAGGTCAGCCACCAACAGTCATCTATGAGCTATCATTTCAATAAGGGTTCTAATATGGGGATAGGCAAATATTATAATTTATTCTTGACTTATTAGCTGAAATGCTTTCAAAAAACAAGAATTTTCCCTGTATCAACTTTTTGGCTACCCAACATTTCAGTTTATCTAGGAAAAGCAGGGTAAGTGTTCAATTATTTTCCCTTACCAATTTTTTGTATAATGAATTGGTTCTGGCCGGGTGTGGTGTATCACCCCTGTAATCTCAACACTTTGAGAGGCTGAGGAAGAGGCTTGCTTGAGGCCCAGAGTTCAAGACCAGCCTAGGCAGTATAGGGAAACTGCCCCCAATCTCTATTCTAAAAAAAAAAAAAAAAACAGAAAAAATAATGAATTGATTCCTTAAATTGTCTTCTAAGGTAACAGATGAGCTTGGGTTGGAGGAGGATATATTTCTGTTTTGTTTGGTAGTACTATTAGATAACTAAGGGGTTTTTTTGTTTTGTTTTGTTTTGTTTTGTTTTGTTTTGTTAACAAATCTGACGTGTTTCAATCCAGTACCATTATTATGCTTATTGAATGGTACCAGGTACCAATTCAATGGTACAAATGGACCATCATCGGCCCCTTCAACTTGACAGTGAGCCCTCTTGACAAGGCCCCGGCAGTCAATTTGGTGTGACAAAATGTTCTAAACTATTATATATGCACCCCCTCACTGCGCCAGGGATCAGCCATTTCTTCAAGGAGTTCTTGTTGCCTTGAGTGAGAAATGATAGTTAGATACCACGATTTCAGCCCTCGCACTGCATTTATTCCAGGAACGGTTGTTGTTTCTAGGCCCCGTTAATGGCTAGCTAAAAAATACTTTCTTTTTATGATACCATAGATACTCACACTTTCAATTCCATTTCGTGATGACAGGCTCTTTAATGACCTCATTGGTCTTTTGTCTATATCTCTTTTGTCGATATTGAAAATCCAGTTCCCACCATACCAGCATTTTGCCCACCTATATTATCCCCACAAACACACACAACAGTTTCAGAATAGTAACATCCACACTGTGATTACTGAACATAGGTTCCAATTATCGCTGTTCTTTCTGTTCCTAAGGTATATCCCTCTAGGGATGGCCTTCGCATTGCACCGCTGAGTCTTTTGAAGTCATTTCTCTCTGTAATTTTGCCACAGCTCAATACTCTATTAGGTTCATTTGCTTCCTTGTAGTTTTGATTTTTAGGGATTGATTTTTTTTTAATTTAATTTTGTTCTGTAATTACCTTGAATATTTACATAATAAAGTCAAATCTACAAAGCAAATACAGAGAAAATGAGCTTCAATCCTTGTCCCCTCGCTCCCCCATACGTCTGATTGCTTTCTGTTTGTTTGGTTTGGTTTTTTTCTTCCGTTTTTTAAATATAAACAAGTACAGACCAGTCGTGGTGGTTCATGCCTGTAATTCCAGCACTTTGGGAGGCCGAGGCAGGCAGATCATTCGAGATCAGGCATTTAAGACCAGCATGGCCAACATGGTGAAATCCCATCTCCACTAAAAATACAAAGAAAAAAAAAAAATCTGCTGGGCATGCTGGCAGGTGCCTGTAGTCCCAGCTACTCAGGAGGCTGAGGTAGGAGAATCATTTGAACCAGGAAAATGGAGGTTGCAGTGAGCCGAGATCCTGCCCCTGCACTCCAGCCTGGGCAACAGAGTGAAACTCCTTCTAAAAAACAAACAAAAAAGTGTAGTAGGCCCTTCCTAGCCATAGAATCCACGTTTGTGGATTCAGCCAATCTCATATTGGCTCTAAAAATATTAAGAAAAAAATTGCATCTGCAGTAAACACGTACAGACTTTTTTGTCATTATTCTCCCCAACAATACAATACAGCAATTGCATTGTGTCAGGTATTATAATAATCTAAAGGTGACTTAAAGTGTCTGGGAGGAGTTGTATAGGTTACATGCAAACACTACATCATTTTATATCAGGGACTTGAGCAGCTGTGGGTTTTGGTATCTGCAGGGGTCCTGGAGCCAATTCTACATGAATACCAAAGATTTGCTGTACATGCATATATTACATAAGCATGTGTGCTCTCCTTTTCAGACTAAGTGACATTGTACTTTCCAAATTCTCCATCTTGATACATACATATATATTTGTGGGGGGTTTTTGTTTTGTTTTGTTTTTTGAGACAGAGTTTCGCTCTTTTACCCAGGCTGGAGTGCAGTGGCACGATCTCAGCTCACTGCAACCTCTGCCTTCCCATTTCAAGTGATTCTCTTGCCTTAGCCTCCGGAGTAGCTGGGATTAAAGGCGCCTGCCACCATGCCCAGCTAATTTTTGTGTTTTTAGTAGAGACAGGGTCTCACCATGTTAACCAAGCTGGTCTTGAACTCCTGACCTCATTATCTGCCTGCCTTGGCTTCCCAAAGTGCTGGGATTGCAGGCGTGCGTCACCAAGCCCAGCCCCTATATTATTATTTAGAATAATTTTGGAGGTCACCCCATAGAAGTAGAGAGAGACATCCCTTGTTCCGTTCGACACCTGTCTCCTCTGCTATCATATGGATTGCCAATAATTTAATCCAGCAGCCCCCGAGTAATAACATTTTGGTTGTTTCTAGTCTTTTACTGTAACTACCCTTTCTGTGGTGAATGGCTTTGTGATTATATCTTTTTTTTTTTTTTTTTTTTTTGAGATGGAGTTTTGCTCTTGTCACCCAGGCTGGAGCACAATGGCATGATCTTGGCTCACTGCAACTTACACCTCCCAGGTTCAAGTGATTCTCCTGCCTCAGCCTCCCAATAGCTTAGATGACAGGCACCCACCACCACGCCTGGCTAACCTTTTATATTTTTGGTAGAGACGGTTTCACCATGTTGGCCAGGCTGGTCTCAAACTCCTGACCTCAGGTGATCCATCCGCCTCAGCCTCCCAACGTGCTGGGATTACAGGCATGAGCCACCACACACGGCCCCTTTTTTTATTTTCACAATATAACTTTGGACTAGATTCCCGGAAATTAGATTGTTGAGTCAAAGGGAAAATGTGTGAATAATTTTACTATTGCCAAATACCCCTCATTCAACTTATTTTTCAATCTTTTAATTTTTAAACAGAAAATATATGATTCAAAAAAAAAAAGTCAAAAATGGTAAACATGTAGCAGAAGGCCTCCATCCCACCGCAGTCTCCCGCCTATGTAGATCTACTCTGCCCAACCCAAAAACTCTCCTCACTGTAAGCGACCACTGTTGTTGATTTCCCACATCTCCTTTCAAGTTGTTTTCTGGGAATCTGTGTATGTGGAAACAGGTAGAGGGAGAGAGACAGAGAGGATTTCTCCGACTTTATTTTTTGAGACAGAGTCTCACCCTGTCGCCCAGGCTAGAATGCAGTGATGCCATCTTGCCTCACTGCAGCCTCCACCTCCTGGGTTCAAGCAATTCTCCTGCCTCAGCCTCCCAAGTAGCTGGGATTACAGGCGCGTGCCACCATACCTGGCTGATTTTTGTATTATTAGTAGAGATGGTGTTTCACCATGTTGACCAGGCTGGTCTCGAACTCCTGACCTCAGGTGATCCGCCTGTCTTGGCCTCCCAAAGTGCTGGGATTATAGGCATGAGCCACTGCGCCCAGCCTGACTTTTATTTTTTAACTTTAGTAGCTAGATGCCATATACATCGTCCTACACTCTCGACCCTATAGAGTACTGCCTCCACCAGGGACAGGAGACATTTTGCCTGCTCCTCCCTGCAACCCAGCAAGACAGGTGTTTCTATCCGCTAGAATAGCCTGAAGCTCAGACTGCTCAGTGACTTCCCCTGAGTCACACAGCAAGTGACAGAGCTGGGTTCAGGTTCAAGTGTGCCAGCTGTAAGACTGCCCTCCCCCAACACCCTCTGTTAGCAGCACTGCTGTTTAGTTACAGGGCTTGACTCCCTGGGCCTCTGCTCTCTAAGTGGGAACTGTATGTCCCAGGAACCCAGGTCCAATGCTCATTCCCCAGAACACACCAAAGCCTGCTCAAGGGAGCCCCGTCTGCTTAGAATCTGAGACTCAGGACCTAGTAGGGTCAATCAACACTGAAACTGACTCACAAGGAGAAGGCCCAGAGACATCATAGAGAAACACTCACCTCAGCAGCTGTGTATACCTTTGAGAAGCAGAGGTCATCATGAAAGGACTCAGGGGCCACAGATGGAGTCAGCTCCCAGTAGGTCCACATGCAAGCTCCTTCACCTTCCTGAACCTCGGTGTCCTTTTCGGTAAGAGCATAGGACAGTGATTTCCATCTATTCCTCATTGGGATGATTTAAATTAGGCCAGGCACATGGGAAGAGTGCAGCCGGTGGAAGCCCTGTTGTGTGTTGAGCTGAGCACTAAAGTTGCATCCCACAACCGTCCTTTAGGGTAATGAAGAATGCAAAAGCAATTTTACTCTCCCTCCCGGGACCTGAAGCAGGGAGGCCTCTTATCCCTAAGCCGCCTCCTCTTCACATGCAGCGGGAGAAATACAAGTGGCTCACGTCCCAGGGTAAATATTTTGAAACAGCCACAGGAAGCCGTGGCCCTGCTGCCATCTTGGATTCAGGCGTCAAGCTGTAGGATGCTGAAGTCAACAGCATGACTCCACAAACCACACTCCCATCATCCTGTGCCCTTGTGCACGTCCTCTGGGTCACTTTTGTGGGTAAGGCCCGGTGATACTGTTTTAAGGCACCTGTAAAGGCACCCTTTTTCCTTGATTTTTTTTTTAAATGGTAGGGATTATAATTGGCCTAAGCCCAATAAAATATTTACCCAGATCTTATACTTGCTGGGTAACACGCCACACAATTAATTCTAACAGCATAATTAATTTGAATTTACATTAATTAAATTAAATTAAAACATTAAACTTGTTTCTTAATCTACTCCAAAGAAGTTCGGCAACATAATTGCTATGAAACAAGATAATCGAAATACGGAGGATATTTAACATACTTATTAAATGCCACTTAGTATTTCTGTTTAGTATTTTGAGGGTCTAATTAGTGTCTAATTAACTTGCTATAGGCTATCTTTGCACAATACCAATTAAATTTCAAAACATCCTTTATAAATACACAGCCATGAAGAGGAGAAGATTAAGCATTGTTATAGGCGTGAGTTAATCGGGAGACATTGGCGTGGCATTGTTTTATATCTATAAATACCCGTGCTTATTAAAACTCATCAAGTGTTGCTTTTCCCCATTAACTGCTATTTAATCAACTTCAAATAAATGAGGAAATCTCTGAAACCAGCTGTCATTATTGGAGACAGATGAAGGGCCCAGAAACAGAAGCGTGAGGTGAGAGCAGGCGGCGAGATAAGCAGGAGGGGCGGGGGCCGGGTTCGATCTGCAGAGTGGGGATTAGCGAGAACTTGAGGGATTTTCAGCTAGGACTTTCTTGCCGATGCCCCCCATCTACTACTTGATATTTAAGATGGAAATCCCAACTTAGAAGGAGTGTAAGAGGACAATAATTACCCACAAACTGAACTTCCCAGCTCTGTAGGAAGCAACCCTTGGCGAACTCCAATGAGGAAGCTGCCCCAGCTCACATGGGGCAAGATGTAGGAGCTCAGGGCTTGGAATCCCAGAACCAGCTTCCCCCTACCTGTGTCAGCCTCTCTGAGCCTCAGTTTCATCATCTGTAAAATACAGGGTTGGGCTGGGCACAGTGGCTCACACCTGTACTCCCAGCCACTTTGGGAGGCCGAGGCGGGCAGATCACTAGAGACCAGCCTTGCCAGCATGGTGAAACCCCATCTCTACTAAAAATACAAAAAAAATAGCCGGGCGTGGTGATACACGTCTGTAATCCCATCTACTCCAGAGGCTGAGACGGAGAATCGCTTGAACAGAGGTTGCACTCAGCCTAGTCCCACTGTACTCCAGCCTGGGCAACAAAGTGAGACTCTGTCTCAAAAAATATAAATAATAAAATAAAATACAGGGCTGGGCTGGGCACAGTGGCTTACACCTATAATCCCAGCACTTTGGGAGGCTGAGGTGAAAGGACTGCTTGAGCCAAGAAGGTAGAGGCTGCAGTGAGCTGTGCTCATACCTCTGTACTCCAGCCTGGACAGCATATTGAGACCCCATCTCAAAGGAATACAGGGCCAGCTTCATGAGTATGCCACCTGTGCAGTCGCGCAAGGCCCACGTTTAGAAGGACCCCACAGTTAGTTAAATACTTTGCTTCCGTCATCTTAAAATTCTTAGTCATTTTTGAACAAGGGCAAAATTTTCATTTTGCACTGAGCCTGCAAATTATGCAGCTGTTCCTGGTGAAATGCCTCCCTCCTGGGTCTCTGTGGGAATCAAGTGACAGGCGGCTCCTGGGAAGCACCCAGCATGGTGCTTTGCATGAAGTCAGTGGCTCAAGAAGCGGAGAAGTGCCCCAAAGTGAACCCTAATGTCCCGCGGTTCCCTGCACTGCCTGTCCCTTCCCTCGGAGCAGCCGGTGGGACAGAGCTCGGCCTCTGGAGCCTTCCTGCTGCCCTGTCTGACTTGCTGGCCTCTCCGCAGCTGATCGCCTGGGAGCCGGAGCAGGAAGAGGAGGTTACCATGGTGACCGCCCGGCCTAACTTTCAAGACAGCATCCACGTGGGCTTCGTGTCTGGCTTGAAGAAGTTCACCGAGTACTTCACCTCGGTACTGTGTTTCACCACGCCCGGAGATGGGCCACGCAGCACCCCGCAGCTGGTGCGCACCCATGAGGATGGTAGGCACCCCCTAGCTCTGCTCTCTCTGCCCCACCCAAGGCCAGGCTAGGCACCCCAGAAAGAAGGGCAGCCTGGTCTTGTCTCCCAGGCTGGGGCACCCCCAGATCACCACAGGCTGTCTCACAGATGGTGGCCTCTCTCTGACTCTAACTGGCCTTGTGGGGTGGGGGGGTCCTTTTGGGGTGCAGTGCCTGGCCCTGTGGGACACCTGAGTTTCAGTGATATCCTGGACACGTCGCTGAAGGTCAGCTGGCAAGAGCCAGGAGAGAAAAACGGCATCCTCACAGGTAGGCACCACAGCGTTTCTGAATCAGAGGGCAGGACTGGGCTGGGGAAGGCCAGAGCTGGTCCATCCCCTGCCTTCCAGCTACTTTTCACCCAAACCCTTGAAGCCAACCCACTGTTTCTTAGAAACCACTCACAGGAAGCCCTCGGTACCTCCACTTCATTACACATCCCAGAGTCTCCAGCCCCACACCTTCAGCCACAGATCTCAGTGACTGCCGTGATGACTTCCTGTGTGTCCCCTGCAATTCCCTGAAGTGGTGGCATCCCACCAAGGCTACACCTGAGACCCAGGGCAGGACCCCAGCAGCTCCCACCTCCCGTGGCCCCATTTCTCCCAGTGTGGATCTAATTGCCAACCTAGTGGAGAAGTGAGAAGGGGAGTAGAGGGTCAGGCCAGCTCGTGGCCACAGCCGAGCTCATACCAGCACGGGGGCTCTCTCCAGGGTACCGGATCTCCTGGGAGGAGTATAACCGAACCAACACCCGTGTGACCCACTACCTGCCCAACGTGACCCTGGAGTACCGTGTCACCGGCCTCACTGCGCTCACCACCTACACCATCGAGGTAGCCGCCATGACCTCAAAGGGGCAGGGCCAGGTGTCGGCCTCCACCATCTCCTCCGGGGTGCCCCCAGGTAAGTGCCCACTCTCAGGGCAGGACTCGTGGAGTTCTCCTGAGCAGCATCCTATTCAAGAGGTCCCTTGTCAGCCAGGCACGGTGGCTCATGCCTGTAATCCCAGCACCTTGGTAGGCCAAGGCAGGCAGATCACTTGAGGTCAGGAGTTCCAGACCAGCCTGGCCAACATGGCGAAAGCCCGTCTCTACTAAAAATACAAAAATTAGCCAGGTGTGGTGGTGCATGCTTGTAATCCCAGCTACTTGGGAGGCTGAGGCTGGAGGATCACTTGAACCCAGGAGGTGGAGGTTGCAGTGAGCCAAGATCACACCACTGCAGTCCAGCCTGGGTGACAAAACCAGATCCTGTCTAAAAAAGAAGAAAAAGGAGGCCCCTTGTCTTTCAGGAATACCAGCGTTTTTTCCACGGGCTCTCCCCTTTCCTTGTGCTGTGTGGGTCTGGATCCTCTGAGAGCAAGCCAGATTCCTGGGATTCCAGGCCTCTGGACGGGGGCTCCCCTGGGCCCCTGCTGCTTCCTCCCACAGCTCTCAGAAAGGCAGAGGCCCCCTGCCTTGTTTCATTTCCCACCAGTCTCTCCTGTCACCCATTTCTCACCAGATTCCACACCAGGCAATGGTATCTGTGATTCAGGGGAAGAATTCCCACTGTCATCCACAGTCCACCTTGGATTCCAGCATGTGGAAGGGTTGGTTGGGAGGTGGCAGAGCACAGTGGGAATACTCCTAGGCCTGGTGCAGAGAGCAAGCTGAGGTCCACTCTCAGCTCTGCTTCTGCCAAGCTCTGCAACCTTGAGCAAGTTACGTGTCCCCTCTGTGCCTCAGTTTCCCCATCTGTATATATGGAAAGTTGGACCAGATAGCCATGTGGTCCCATCCAGATCAGTAAGGCAGTGCTTGTGTGAGCTGCTGGCATCCCTCCACCTGAGCCTTGGCCAACCCCCAGTGATGATTACAGACAGCTGTGCTGGCAAATACATATGTAATGCTCACGGGGGATGGAGCTAGGAGCCTTGTACACATCGACTCATTTTATCCACACAGCAATCCTGAGGGAGGTGTTGTTATTATCATCTTCATTACCAAGGAGAACATGGACGCACAGAGAGGTGGATAACTTGTGCAAAGACACACAGCTTATATATAAGTAGTGGAGTTAGATTTAAACTCATTCTGACTCCAGAATCTGTGCTCTTTCTGTTCTTCCTGAGCTCCAAGAGCCTCAGGATTCCTGGCCAGAAAATAAGCTTCCTCCTGCCCCTACCCAACCTTCCCGCCTTCCTGAGCTGTAATTAGGTATAGGATGTGTGCAGGGGTCTGTGCGGATGGAGGGGAGGATTGGTCCCGTTTGGTTTCTCTCTCAGCCCAGCTTGGTTTCAATGCAGCTTTCAGCTTCGTTATGAGCACCTCACTCCCATCCAGAACTGCCAGGAAGAAGGAGCCATCCCGACCCCTGTTTCCTGGTCCCGAGAGCCTCCTCTTAGCCCTGAGAGATCCCCCTGGGCCCCCAAATCTGTCTCAGCCTCCTTGTGACCTTGGTCACTGGATATTGGGATCACCACCTGAGATGTTGCTCACCACCACAGTGATACAAGCAGGCTAGGGATGGCCGCTGGCTGCTTTCAGAGGGCAAAATGCAGCCAACTGACCCAGACCCTCTGTCCGCTTTTATTCCTAAGAGGTTCTGAGGTAGCATACTGTGGATAATTAACATGGTTAAGAGACTAGTCATACAAATGATAAAAGCTTTAGGTTCCGGGCCCAGAATAAACACTATTAACAGGTAATTCCCCTTTGATCTCCCCCTGAGAGGACCATCCAGCACAAAGTTTACATGAGTAAACAGAGTAGAGACACAGGGATGTGGGGTAAACAGGCTTAAACTGGGGAAAGCCTCTTCCCTAACTTCGTAAATGGACTGGCCGACTGCATTCAGCCTGCCCCAGTAAAACCCTTCTGCCTCCCAAAAGGTTTGAGACTAATCTATGACTTTTCCCAATATATCTTTAATATTTTGCCAGCCACGCCGAGTAAATATCAACGCCTCCTGGCAGGAACGCGGTCCTCCGTAAGATGCAGGAACAGACTGCGGGTGGAGTGAGGCCGTGGCTGTGCTTCTCCTCGGACATTTCCAGGAAAAGCGTGACACGCAGCCTGCTCCGTGCCCAAAAGTCCTGTTCAACATGGAGGGCCATTCTCACCGGATCTTCTTCCCCACCCTGTTCTCCTTTTCCAGAACTGCCAGGGCCCCCCACCAACCTGGGCATCTCCAACATCGGTCCCCGATCTGTGACCTTGCAGTTCAGGCCGGGCTACAATGGGAAAACCTCCATCTCCCGCTGGCTGGTGGAAGCCCAGGTAGGGCAGCACTGGGGCCTGGGCAGCAGCCCCCAGCCAGGGCACCCCGTGCTCTTGAGTGCAGCATCTTATGTGTATTCCAGTCTGTATGAATTTTCATGTGCAACTATCAATGGCCCATTATACCCCAAATGCTCACACTTCCCAACATTGTCTCCAATCCCCTGCCCCTCACCTGTGTACAGGAAAAACACACACACACTATAGTCCCCTCCTGGGTCTGGGGGACCTAGAAAAATACCTAGTTTCTGGAATATAAAAACACCAAGGGCCAGGTGCCGTGGCTCATGCCTGTAATCCCAGCACTCTGGGAGGCCAAGGCGGGAGGATCACAAGGTCAGGAGTTTGAGACCAGCCTGACCAACATGGTGAAACCCGGTTTCTACCAATAATACAAAAATTAGCCGGGTGTGGTGGCGCTTGCCCGTAATCCCAGCTACTCAAGAGGGTGAGGCAGGAGAATCACCTGAATCTGGTAGGCAGAGGTTGCAGTGAGCCAGGATCATGCCACTACACTCCAGCCTGGGCAACAGAGCAAGATTTTATCTCATAAATAAATAAATTAAATGATGTATATATATAATCAGCCTTGGCTGCACCCTGGAATCATCAGGGGAGTGTTCAGAAGTGCAACACTTACATCCCACCCCAGAAACTCTGATTCTGACGTAGCTCGTTTGAGGGGCAGCCTGGGTCTCTGGAAGTACCCCAGGTATTTAAGAGAAACCTGGGCTGCTTGTTAAAAGCACAGATTCCTGGGCAGTGTCCCAGGGATTCCGACAGGCCTGGGAATATGTTGATCACAAGCATCCTGAGGGACGCTAGGGCAGGAAGGCTGAGTCACACTTGCAGCCGTGTGTAGGGGCCTGCAAAGATGGTAGCCCCATTTGGTGCCCTCCATGAGCCCTGGGATCTGAACCAAGTCCTTTCCCGCGTCCACTCCCTAGGAGCTGGGCTCAGAGCACCCTGTGGGCCTAAGGTCCTGCCCTTTTCCAGGTAGGTGTGGTCGGGGAGGGAGAAGAGTGGCTGCTGGTCCACCAGCTCTCCAATGAGCCTGATGCCCGATCCATGGAGGTGCCTGACCTCAACCCCTTCACCTACTACAGGTAACAAGACTGGGCCAGGGAGGGGACAGCGGCCCCACGGCTGGGGGTGGGTGGGGGCGGTGGCCCAGACTGGGACAGGGTTGGGAGCTGGGGTCCTGCCCTTACCGTCTTCCTCATCTCTCCCCCACCCCAGCTTCCGTATGCGCCAGGTGAACATCGTGGGCACCAGCCCCCCCAGTCAGCCTTCTAGAAAGATCCAGACTCTGCAGGCACCCCCTGACATGGCCCCAGCCAATGTGTCTCTGCGCACAGCCAGTGAGACCAGCCTGTGGCTACGCTGGATGGTGAGGCTCCCTCCAGGGCAGGGTGGGACCCCTCCATGAGCTCCAATCAGGGCCTCCCGGACGGTGGTCCTCAGAGTTCCTACAGCGCCTTTCTCTTTTCTTCACTTATCTGGTTAGTTGCCCGATCATCAGCATCTTAGCCAAATGAACAAACGCCCCCCACGAGAGGAAGGAGTTAAAAAATCCCGTATACTGAGCACTGCCCCGTGCCAAGCATTTTACATTTTTTATCCCATTTGATTCTCCCAGGAATCTTACAAAGGACACATGATTATCCCAGTTTACAGCTAAGAAAACTGAGGCTCAGGGAGGTTAAGAACTTGCCACTGGCCACACAGCTCCCAAGCGGCAGGTCTGAGGTTCAGGTGCCACTGTGGCATTCAGAGAGTGTGCCCCAGATCAGGGCCGTGGGTTGAGGGTCATGACCCTGGGCTTCTTCTCCTCCCAGTGCTGTTTGGACAAGCCTGTGACCGCACAGTGATCCTGGTCCCTTTTTTTTTTTTTTTTTTTTTTTCTTGTTGCCCAAGCTGGAGTACAATGGTGTGATCTCAGCTCACCACAACCTCCGCTGCCTGGGTTCAAGAAATTCTCCTTCCTCAGCCTCCTGAGTAGCTGGAGTTACAGGTGCTAGAGGCGCACAATCACACCCGGCTAATTTTTTACATTCTTAGTAGAAACGGAGTTTCACCATGTTGGCCGGGCTGGTCTCGAACTCCTGATGTCAGGTGATCCACCTGCCTCGGCCTTCCAAAGTGCTAGGATTATAGACGTGAGCCACCGCACCCAGCCCCTGGTCCACATTTTGCAGATGAGGAAACTGGGGCAGCAGGGAGGTCAGATAACTTGCCCAAGGCCTCACACATCCTCTCACGTGCTTTCATGATCAGCAGGGCTGAGGTGCCAACCCAGGGAGTCTGTACCAGCAAGTCCACAGCCCTAACCATTGGGCACACTGCTGTCTCATCCGCCAGAAAACAGCAGAGGCCATTTCTCCCCCAGGCGCTCTGCAACATCCTTTCCCAGCATGGGTCCCACAGAGCAGCCATCCCAGGCGGCGCTTGGAGCAAACAAGAAATTCTTAGACAAATAAATGACCGCATACCACAGCTCCGCAGAGAAGCCAGGAACACTAGCGTAGCAAGAGCCCTCTTGACTCTGTGTAACCCCTTTCTTTCCATGTAAGATCCTACTAATTGCACAAAACACAACGTGCAAACACACCACGCTGTGAAGTCATTACTGCTGTTTCCACGTGCAGACGGCTTAATTTTAACAGTGGTGAAAGCACTTGGCACCGTCCGTCCTCGATAAATATGAGTTACTAATTGCAGTTCCCTTCCCGGAGTGGCTGGCACCTAAGCAGAGCTGCAGGGCTGCCTCGGCCCAGCTCAGTGCCCCACGCACAGTGTGGCATGCCCGCCTCCTGCCCCTTCGCTCCTGGGCATCCCCACCCCGGGCTGGCTCCCTGCTTCCTTCCTGAATCTGGCTTTAAGGTTTGCCGCTACTAAAAGGTTAGAGTCTGATGCTGAGGGCAGGGGCTGCATGGGGGAATAGAAAGGCAGTTGCCAAGCAGTGGAGGGCCCCGGACACCTCTCAGCCCACACTTAATGGTGCGTGGTCCATTACCTTTCCTTAGCAGGTAAGGGAACATGCACTTGAGCCCCATCTCCAGCTCTCAGGCCCATCGATTGCTATCTTAATGGTCTCTGGTCGGCTTCACTAAATGTCTGCAGGAGGGAGGGCATATGGAGTGAGCAGGGGAGGTCAGGGCCGAAGGTGAGGAGTGGAATAAAGTGGGTCAGCCTGTGGTGAGCCTGTGGACTGCGGGTCCTCCAGAGCCCCTGGAGAAGCAGAATCAGGGCAGGTGAGGGATGGAGATGCCCCCACTCCAGCTCTGTGCCCTTCAGAAGAGTGGAGACCAGGCCCTGGGCTCCCCTCCCCGTGCTCACGCCCCCACTCTCACCAGCACTGTCCATTTCACCCACCCAACCTTGAGCCAGAGACCACAGCCCCACCAGCCTAGTCTGAAGATCCAGCAAAGAAATCTGACTTTTCTTTGAGATTCAAACAAAAGGAAGAGGCTGGTTAGGTTTGGTGGCTTGGAATCCTGGCAGTTTGGGAGGCCAAGGCGAGCAGATGGCTTGAATTCAGGAGTTTAAGAACAACCTAGGTAACATGGTGAAATCTCGTCTCTCCAAAACTTAGCAGGCATGGTGGCACATGCCTATAGTCTCAGCTACTCAGGAGGCTGAGGCAGGAGGATCGCTTGAGTCCAAGAGGTTGCGGTGAGCTCAGATGGCACCATGGCACTCCAGCCTGGGAGACAGAGTCAGTAAATAGACCGAGCGTGGTGGCTCACACCTGTAATCCCATCACTTTGGGAGGCTGAGGCAGTTGGATCACGAGGTCGAGAGATCAAGACCATCCTGGCCAACATGGTGAAACCCTCTCTCTACCAAAAATATAAAAATTAGCTGGGCGTGGTGATGTGCACCTGTAGTCCCAGCTACTCAGGAGGCTGAGGCAGGAGGATCACTTGAACCTCAGAGGCGGAGGTTGCAGTGAGCTGAGGTGACATCACTGCACACCAGCCTGGAGACAGAGCAGACTCTGTCTCAAAAATAAATAAATAAATAAATAAATAAATAAATAAATAAATAAAGGAAGGAAGGAAGGAAGGAAGGAAGGAAGGAAGGAAGGAAGCTGAAAATGCAGCAGGAGAGACTGAGGTTTGCTGGACAGAAGGATTTCCTGACTGGCAGGTGCCGCATGCATCTCGCTCTCTGCCCACGCTCGCTCCTCCAAAGGCAGGCAAGAGCTGAGACCAGGTGTGGCAGGCAGTTAAGTACGTGCTGGCAGCAGGAGTGACAGAGGTAAGCAGCAGAGACAGCAGAGCCAGAGGTTACGGTGCTTTCAGCGTGTCGGACAGACAGCCTTTGCGGGTCTCCTGACTCCCTTGGCAGGGTAGTAGATTTGTCACATACACAGTAGAGAAAGGATGCTGCTTCTCCATCCTCCCGGCAGGAAGATAAGAGCCCATCAGAAACACAGTCACACAACCTAAGCCACACTCGGGTGAGAGAGCCTCATGTGGACACTGACCGGGTGACTGTGAGATGGACAGCCTGAGGGCTCCCTGGAGGAGGGGGTACCAGGGCAGTTCTTCCCTGCACAGGGGGGCCTGGCTCACAGCAGCTTCGCTGCCCCTGCCCTGATGCAGCCTCTCCCGGAGATGGAATACAATGGGAACCCGGAGTCCGTGGGCTACAAGATCAAGTACAGCCGGTCAGATGGGCACGGCAAGACACTGAGCCACGTGGTGCAGGATCGTGTGGAGCGGGAGTACACCATCGAGGACCTGGAGGAATGGACAGAGTACCGCGTCCAGGTCCAGGCCTTCAACGCCATTGGGAGCGGGCCCTGGAGCCAGACGGTGGTGGGCAGGACCCGGGAGTCAGGTACCCAGTCGCCCTGTAGCCTATCCCCTCCATGGTCTCTGTGCCCTCAGGGCTATCGAAGGGCTTGCCAGTCTGAAGCCGTTGTTCAAAAACAGCCTGAGCTCATTTCCTCTGCTTGTGCTCGGTGTCACAGTGATGTTCCTGTGTCTCCCAGCACCTGCCACTTCCCTGCACCGAGCCTGCTCTTCCCATACTCCCAAGGGGGGGTCGGAGTGACCCCGTCTCTGCAGGAAGGGGGGCCCTGACTCACAGGGCCCTGCACAGGGGCAGGGACGGCTAGGTAGTCGCCACCATTCACAGTGCCCACTTCCCTGCCCGCAGCTTTAACCCTGTCACCCAGCGGTGCCTGAAAGACCCCAGTGGAGGGATCGGGGAAAGGGTTAGCTCTCAGAACATTCCAGAATCACTACCAGAAGCTCCTAGGGGCCTGCTCGGGGGACCACAGAATATGAGCCCAGCATCCAGGCAACCCTTATCCATCCACACGTAGTTCACTGCTCTGTGGCTTTTTCCTGGCACCCACAAGCAGCTTTCCTGGGTCGCCCTGGTCCCTCCCCCAGCCCTCTCTAGTGCTAGCAGGAAATGCAAGCTCATCTGATCCTAACCTGGGCAGAGAATCCTGCGGGCAGGCTCATCTGAAACCGGAAGCAGCATCTGCAGCATTCCAAACCCAAAGGCCGCCTTGGTGGGATGGTTTGCAGTTTGGGGACCATGTGTGCCATGTTTCTTCCATAGAGAGGCCACATCAGGCCGGCCCCTCCCTCAGCCCCCTGTCCTGGTCCATGTCCCTCGCACGGTCAACATTGGGTCCTGAGTGCTTTCTCTCTACTCCCTCCCCCCACAGTCCCCTCTTCCGGCCCCACCAACGTGTCTGCACTGGCCACCACCTCCAGCAGCATGCTGGTGCGCTGGAGCGACGTCCCTGAGGCCGATCGCAACGGACTTGTGCTGGGCTACAAGGTGAGTTCTGGAATCCCAGGAGGTAGGGTCCCTAAGCTGGCCCCTGCAGCCCCTCCATCCAAGGGTCCTTGTCCTTATCACCCTCTGGGTCTCTGCCTCCTAGAGTGGATACAGGGAACGCAGGTGGTGTCCTCGCCAGTGGTCACCATGGCAACCAGGAGTCATCCCTTGGGTGGGGAGGCACCCAGAGAGCACCCAGGTCCTAGAGCCACTCCACCTCTTCCAGGAGGCCACGCCAGATGCCCCCAGCCTCATTCAGCTCTCATGGGCCCAGTTTTGACTTTCATTATCTTCTAGAATTCCTTTTAAAGCTGTGCCCAGCTGCCTGGTCCAGCCCTGGGCTGGAAGTTGGGAGACATGAGTTGAAGTCTCAGCTCTGCCACTGCTAGCTGTGTGACCTTGCAGAAGGCACACCCCCTGCCTGGGACTGTCTTCCCACCTCCATGCCCTCTCAGGAACCTTCTCACTCTGTGATTGAGTCCGTCTTTGTGCCTCCCAGCCCTCCGGGTACACTAGCTTTGCAATTACCCCTGACCCTTGGGGCCAAGTCACTCTGAGGAGCCCGAGTCTACCCACCCCCTCCCTGGGAACGAGGCTCAGGAAAAGTGCTGATGGGTGAGACCCAGGCCCGAGGCCCTCACCTGTGCTGGCCATGACAGGTGATGTATAAGGAGAAGGACTCAGATGCCCAGCCCCGATTCTGGCTGGTGGAAGGTAACTCGTCTCGCAGTGCGCAGCTCACCGGCCTGGGCAAATACGTGCTCTACGAGGTCCGGGTTCTGGCCTTCACTCGCATCGGAGACGGCCGCCCCAGCCACCCTCCCATCCTGGAGCGGACGCTGGATGACGGTGAGTCCAAACCCCAGCAAGCCTGGGGAAGGCTGGGAGGGGCTGCCCTTCCTCCTGCCCACCGGGACTTGCCCTTCTGGGATCAGGCTCTGCCCCCAGGGGAGCCATGGCCTCAGATGCCTCCTTTAGGGACAGGTCACTCAGAGCTACCAGCCCCACTGCAGGGGATGCGAGCTGTAGCCCATGTGTTCCTGAGGACACCGTGGAGGCGGTTTGACATCGGATTCAGTCTCTTGGTCTCTCTGTGAGACAAGTGTGCAGAACAGGGACTTTCACCAGTTTTAATTTACTTTTCTGTTTTCTTTCTTTCTTTTTCTTTTTTTTCTTTTTTTCTTTTGAGACAGACTATTTCTCTGTCCCCCATGCTGGAGTGCAGGGGTATGATCTTGGTCCGCTACAACCTCCACCTCCAGGGTTCAAGCAACTCTCCTGCCTCAGCCTCCTAAGCAGCTGGGATTACAGGCGCTCGCCACCATGCCCAGCTAATTGTTTTTGTGTGTTTTTTGTTTGTTTGTTTGTTTGTTTTTTGAGACAGAGTCTCATTCTGTCACCCAGGCTACAGTACAAGATCTCAGCTCACTGTGACCTCCACCTCCCAGGTTCAAGCAATTGTCCTGCCTCAACTTCCTGAGTAGCTAGGACTATAGGTACACGCCACCATGCCCAGCTACTTTTTTTTTTGTATTTTTAGTAGAGATGGGGTTTCACCATGTTAGTCAAGATGATCTCGATCTCCTGACCTGTGATATGCCTGCCTCAGCCCCCCAAAGTGCTGGGATTACAGGCATGAGCCACTGCACCTGGCCTGTTGTATTTTTAGTAGAGATGGGACTTCACCGTATTGCCCAGGCTGGTCTCGAACGCCTAATCTCAGGTGATCCACCACCTCTAACCCCCAACATGCTGGAATTACAGGTGTGTGAGCCACCGCACCCGGCCAGTTTTATTTTATTTTTTTACTACTTTGAGTAAAGGTATGTGAAAGTGAAAGTATATTTCCTGGACACATGAACCTCCTGGTCCTGTTTGCAAAAGAATGTCATCAGCGGGCTGCAGGCATTCATCCCTGTAGCAAAACTCCCCGTCAGAAGCTGACCAATGCAGCCCTCGTCCGCCCCCCACCTCTCCACACACATCGAACCTACTGCCCACCACAGACATTTGCAGGAGCTGGACCAGAGTGCAGAGGGAAGCCCAAGTACCATATGTTTGTATATGCCAACGTTATTAATCAGGCTAATGAACTGTTAAATTAAATATGTTCTATCCTCCTGCCTTGACAGATATACCCTTATAATGACCTAGAAGGCCAGGTTCAAGTGTACAAATCTCAGGCTCAGCGCAGCGGCTGACATCTGTAATCCTAGCACTTTAGGGGGCTGAGGCAGGCAGACCACTTGAGGTCAAGAGTTTGAGACCAGCCTGGCCAACATGGTGAAACCCTGCCTCTACTGAATATACAAAAATTAGCCAGGTGTGGTGGTACATGCCTGTAGTCCCAGCTACTGGGAGGCTGAGGCAGGAGAATTTATTGAACTCAGGAGGCAGAGGCTGCAGTGAGCCAAGATTGCATACTGCACTCCAGCCTGGGCGAGGAAGTGAGAGTCTGTCTCAAAAAAAAAAAAAAAAAAAAAAAAAGGAAATCTCAGACATCTTGTCATTCTGTGCTGGAATGTGGCAACACAGAAGAGTACCCCCTCCCCAGCTGTCCTCCCCCACCCTCTGCCCTGTTCTCTCCTCACCCTCTCCTTCGGCCCACTCCATTCAATCTTCATCTCTACACCTGCAAAACAGCTTCCCCTTGGCTATCCCTGGAGCCAGGGGTACACAGCCTACCCCCAGGAGGGTGGATGTGGGGAACTGGCCCATGCAGCCCCTGGAACCTTAGGGCGCTCTAGGTGGGGAATTCCAGGATTCCAGAGCAAGGTCTAGAGAGCAGACTGGTGCAGGCTGGGGGTGGGCATTTCCATTGCCCACGGCCACTTCACGCCATGGTGGAAGGAAGTCAGAACAGGACCCTTTGATGCACAGACCCATCCATCCAGAGCCCCCACGCCCAGCTCTGAGGGCAGCCTAGTTCTGGGGCGTGTATACAGACAGTGAGCAGAGAAAGCTGCAGCCTCGGGTCTCTGCCAAATAACACCTATTTTGAGGTCAGAAATCCCCATTGGTTCCGTGTTCTTGATCCTGGTTCCTAACACAGTGCTGGGCACAGGGCAGCACTCCACAGAAATTCACTGACCTGAGCGGCCCCTTCCCCTCCACCCCGCCGGGCTGCTCTGCCCGAGCGGGGCTCATCCCCAGCTGAGCGGAGCCTCACGGGTCAGACTCTTCTCCTTTGCTCACTCCAGTCCCGGGACCACCCATGGGCATTCTGTTTCCGGAGGTGCGGACCACGTCTGTGCGGCTGATCTGGCAACCCCCTGCTGCCCCCAACGGCATCATTCTTGGTAAGCCTCTGCCCTTCCCATGCCCCAGCTGCAGGATGGAGGGGGTCTGAGCTGCAGAGGAGGCCACTTCGTTACTGGCTAGAGGGAGAGTAGCCCCAGGGAGCCTCCACATGCCCTCTAAATTGGGATCTGGGTGTTAGTCCTCCCGTTAGAAGTTCCAGTCTGTAAGATTCTCTTCTGGAGGGTGAGATCAAATTTCAAGTCCCTTAAGGGTCATGGGTTGGCTTTGCATCCCGGAATGTCCCCAGGCCCCAGCCCCCCAGCCATCTGGTAAACCTCGGACGCTGTTCCTTAGCGTGGCCAATTGAGGGCATGCTGGCAGGCTCAGCACAGCTGGAAGGCAGGCCCAAGGTGCGGGGGAGGGAGGCTGCAGAGGGGAAGCTTCATCTCAAGTTCAGGGGTCCCCCAACACACACACCCAGGGTTCCCCCAACACACGCACCCAGGGTTCCCCCAACACCCAGGGTTCCCCCAACACACACACCCAGGGGTCCCCCAACACGCACCCAGGGGTCCCCCAACGCACGCACCCAGGGTTCCGGGCGGCACTGCATAAACTGGTGCAAGCCTGTTCCTTCTGCGGCCTCAGTCCCCTCACTTTTAAAACGGTGGCTTGGACTACCAGTGCCCGTCCCAGGGTTCTCAGTCCTGACCTCATGTACCACCTGCCTTAGAGTGATGCCACATTCCTAAGACAGAGCGGAGGCATGGGGAGCAAGTGCTTTCACCTAGAAAGATGTCAGCTGGGATTCCAGCTCGGTCACTTACTAGCCAGTGGTCTGGCCTCTCCGGGCCTCAGTTTCTTCACTTGGGACTGTTACAGGGGTCACAGACACTGTGCATAGAGTGCCTCTCCATGTCTCCCACAGTCCACCCTCCCCAGGTGGCAGCTGAAGACTGGAGAGTGACCCAGAGGCCTCAGGCACACAGACCACAGCCAAGGTGGTCACAGCAAGGTGACCACAGCCAAAGTGGTCACAGCAAGGTGGCCACAGCCAAGGTGACCACAGCGAGGTGGCCAGGTGCCAACACAGCTGTGGCTTCAGACAGAACGGCCCTCCCCAGGGTGCTGGGGGCAGCCTGCCTTGCTTGCTGTGACAGCCATGTGCTTCCTCCCGCAGCTTACCAGATCACACACCGGCTCAACACCACCACAGCCAACACTGCCACAGTGGAGGTACTGGCACCCAGCGCCCGCCAGTACACAGCCACGGGCCTCAAGCCGGAGTCTGTCTACCTGTTCCGCATAACAGCCCAGACGCGAAAGGGCTGGGGAGAGGCTGCCGAGGCCTTGGTAGTGACCACCGAGAAGAGAGGTGACTGCCCACAGGGGCCAGGGGAAGCCTGGGATGCAGCCGAGGGGCACCCACAGCCAGCCAGTGCTCTGAGCCACTCCTAGTGGATGGTGGTATGAGGCACAGTGCCCTGGGTGAGAATGGAGGGCAGGCTCCTATCTCTGCAGTCAAAGTCAGCGAGGGGTCTAGTAGACTCCCAGAGAGGAGTTGTGAGTTCCACTCCCAAGGACCCTGCCCTGGTCTGGTTTTGTAAAGGGAAGGTTAGTGGCCAGGCGTGGTGGCTCACACCTGTAATCCCAGCACTTTGGGAGGCCGAGCCAGGTGAATCACTTGAGGTCAGGGGTTCAAGACCAGCCTGGCTGACATGGCAAAACCCCGTCTCTACTGAAAATACAAAAATTGGCCAGGTGTGATGGCACACACCTGTATCCCAGCTACTAGGGAGGCTGAGACACAAGAATCACTTGAACCCGGGAGACGGAGGTTGCAGTGGGCCAAGATTGCACCACTGCACTCCAGCCTGGGTGACACAACGAGACGATCTCCAAATTAACTAATTAATTAATTAAAGGAGGGTCAGTGACATCTTCCCCTCTCCCCCGGCAGCCCTCGCCTTGCCACGACAGATAGGTGCAGGATTAGGGTTGCAGCCTGGAGCTCCAGGTACCACTTCGCTGCTGCCCTGAGCGACCACATTGCCTGACCTTGGGCTCCCCAAAAGCAAGCGTGGGACCCCAATTGTTCTGAAAGGGATATGTTAGAAAATACTCTAAGCTTGGGACACATAGCAAGACCCTGTCTCTACACAATATAGAAATATTAGCCAAAGGCTGGGTACGGTGGCTCACGCCTGAAATCCCAGCACTTCGGGAGGCTGAGGAGGGCAGATCACCTGAGATCGGGAGTTCAAGACCAGCCTGGCCAACATGGTGAAACCCCATCTCTACTAAAAATACAAAAATTAGCCAGGCGTGGTGGCGAGTGCTGTAATCCCAGCTATTTGGGAGGCTGAGGCAAGAGAATCCCTTGAACCTGGGAGGCAGAGGTTGCAGTGAGCCGAGATCGCACCACTGCACTCCAGCCTAGGTAACAGAGCACGACTCTGTCTAAAAAGAAAGAAATAATAGCCAGGTGTGGTGGCATACATCTGTGGTCCCCGACATTCAGGAGGCCAAGGTAGAAGGACTGCTTGAATCAACAAGTTTGCAGCTGCAGTGAGCTATGATGGTGCCACTGCACTTCAGCCTGGGCAACAGATCTAGGCCCTGTCTGTGTTTAAAGAAAGAAAGAAAAAGAAAGGAAGGAAGGAGGGAAGGGAGGGGAGGGAGGGACGGGGATGGGGGAGAGGAGAGAGGGTGGGGGAAAGAGAGAGAGTGAAAGAATGAAGGGAGGGAGAAAAAAAGGAAGGAAGGGATGGAAGAAGGGAAGGGAAGGAAGGAAAGAGAGAAAGGAAGCAAAGAAAGAAAGAAGGGAGGGAGGGAGGGAAGGGAGAGAGAAAAAAGAGGGAGAGGGAAGGAGGGAAGGGGGAAAGGAAGGGGAAAATGTACTCAGGAAAAACCAGGACAGTGGAAAAACCAAGCAGCTGCTTGACCGCTTTGGCCCCAGGGCACATCGGCCCTCCCTGGAGACATTTTGGTTGTCACAGTGTGGGGTTCTACTGGCATGGGTGGAGGCCAGGGACGCTGCTAAGCCTCCTGCAGAGCACAGATGCCCCCGCCGCAGTCGTGTGTTCTGAGTTCCAGTTAGTGCTGAGGTTTGAGAAGCCCGGCAGGAGGGAAGGTGCAGGGAGGCTGGGGAGAGAGAGAAGGAAGCCAAGCTGGGTCCTGGACTGAAGCAGCGTCCCTCGTAGGGAAACGGTGCAGGGCTCCACTCGGCCTCGTTCATTTCGGGCAGGAGCGACAGAGCGGGGTGGGTGTTTGCCCTCCTCACCGTCAGTCCCTGCTTAGAGCTGCCCTGAGGAGCTGTAAGTTCCCAGGCCCTGGGGCTCTAGGAGCCAGAGGCTGCCCTCCGGAGAGAGGTGCTGTCTGTACCCAGGTGTGGAACCTGCAAGGATCCTGCGTGCGTGGAATTGGGAGGGGAAGGGGATGCCAGGCCTGAGCCCAAATCTCCTTTCCTTATCAAGAAAGTCCAACCCCCTCCACTGCCCTGGACCAGCCGGCTCACCTGCTCCTCCCCCTCTGCCATCCCCCAGACCGCCCGCAGCCCCCTAGCAGGCCGGTGGCACAGCAGGAGGACGTGAGAGCACGCAGCGTGCTGCTGTCCTGGGAGCCCGGGAGCGACGGGCTGTCCCCTGTGCGCTACTACACCATCCAGACCCGCGAGCTGCCCAGCGGCAGGTGGGCACTGCACTCGGCCTCCGTCAGCCACAACGCCTCCAGCTTCATTGTGGACAGGTGAGGCCGGGGTCCGAGCCAGCATCCCCACCGCCCCTCCCCCTGCCAGGACCAGCACATCAGCCAGCTGTTGTCAGAAGGTCCACTGGGTGGGGGGGCCTTCTGAGAACACCTCCAGCCTGCCCCCAGCTCTCCTCCTAGCACACACCATCCAGGGGTCTCCATGTCCACTCTCACCCTCTACCCCGCTCCCCCTCCCTCTGTTCCTCCTGAACGCTGTTAGATTGCCTCTTCAATATTATTTCTGGAGCCCAGAAGTCCCCTTTAGTGAAGTGCCTGTCATCCTTCATTAGTGATTCTTCCAGCCGGCCAGGCTCTTCCTCTCCAGCTTTAATAGGGGAGTGGAGTTTCACTCCAAAATTCTAGCTTCAATTTAATTCCGACTGGGTTGTATTTTTTTATATTTCAGTTGACGTGACCAGGAGTTTTGAGCAATACTTTCTTCCCCACCTCTCCCATCCCCCATCAGTCTAAAAGAGAGATATTTTCTCCCAGAGGAAATAAGGCTTATTGAGAGGAAGTACTGCTTAACTCTTGAGAACCTCAACTCTTCTCTAATTTACTAAATTTAAGAAAGACTGGGTGCAGTGGCTCACATCTATAATCGCAGCACAAGGCGGGAGGATCACCTGAGGTCAGGAGTTTGAGATCAGTCTGGCCAAGATAATGAAACCCTGTCTCTACTAAAATACAAAAATCAGCTGAGCATGGTGGCACGCGCCTGTTTTCCCAGTTACTCGGGAGGCTGAGGCACGAGAATCGCTTGAACCCAGGAGGCGGGGGTTGCAGTAAGCCAAGATCACTACACTGCACTGCAGCCTGGGTGACAGAGCGAGATTGTCTCAAAAAAAAAAAGAAAAAGAAAAAAAAGACTCCATCTTAAACAACAAAAAAAAAAAAAAAAAAAAGAAAGAAAGCTGGCGGTTTGTTGGGGCGCAGGGGAGGAGTTTGTTTGGAGAGGAAGATACTGGTGATTTCACTGGCTGCTGGTTCTAGGAGGTGAGGAATTTGCAGACGTTTCCTCTCAGGAAGCTATGGCTTGTAACTGGGGCTAAAGGCTCCCCGAGCTGGCATGGTCTGGAGGACCTGGTCAGGGTACGTGGGACCCCTGGGGCTGGGTTCCAGTTTGTCCGCTTTGCAGCAAAGCTCCTTTCTGAGCCTCAGTGTTCCCTTCTGTGTAGTGGGCTTGCAACCCACCCCTTTCCCTGAGCAGATCAGGGAGACTCCTTGGTGGTGGCACGGGGAGAGGATTTTAGGAGCACCTTGTCTCATTGGGCCTGATTTCCCCCCACAGGCTTAAGCCCTTCACGTCCTACAAGTTCCGAGTGAAGGCGACCAACGACATTGGCGACAGCGAGTTCAGTGAGGAGTCGGAGTCACTGACCACCCTGCAGGCCGGTCAGTGCCCGCCCCCAGCAGTCTCTCCCTGCCCACTGGCTGCTTCCTGGGCCAGTCAGTGCCCACCCCCAGCAGTCTCTCTCCCCCTCCACTGGCTGCTTCCTGGGTATGGGGCCATTTTCTTCTAGGGGGAGGGGCCTCCAAAGATGAGAGGGGCGTGGGGCCCACTGGGCCCTTCAGCTCCCGGGGTAGGGTCTCAGAGAGGCTTGGGCCAGACACACCTTTGCCAAGGGCTCAGGGTCCCAGACCCAGCCCGGCCTGTGACACATTCCTTCCTTATATCCCTGCCAGTAAGCGGGATGGGGAGGTCTCGGCAGCAGCAAAAGTGGCCTGTGACTCTGAACCGAATGGAGGGGGCTCTGGGACCCTTGGGTTTGGGCTGGGTCAGCTCACAAACCCTCCCTCCCTCCCCTTCACACCGCCCCTTAGTTCTGCAGAAGTTGGGCCAGCAGCATGAAGGCCGATACAGGCTGGACCTGTCCCGCAGTCCAGTGCTAGCAGAATCTGGTCCCCGTGGGCTCCTGGGTGACTTGAAGCCACGGCCCCCAGGACCCACCTATCTGCCTCTCTCCACAGCCCCCGACGAAGCGCCCACCATCCTCTCCGTGACACCCCACACCACCACCTCCGTGCTCATCCGATGGCAGGTACGGCCCAGCAGGCAGGAAGGTTCCATGAAGACTCAGATAAGCTCTGCCCTGGGACTAGAAAGCCAGCATCCCCCACCAGGGCTACAGGGAACCCCCGGGTTCTCTGCCGTCAGAGCACCTGGGAAGCCATGAGAAATCCAGGCGTGTGCATGTCACGGAACATTCTATGCACACGCATGCACGCACATGCACACACACGCACACTCGTATAACACACCTCATGACGCTCTCCAGACAGTCACATCAGCCAGCTGCTGTCATCCCCTTCTGCAGACGACCACTGAGACTCAGGGCGGAACCCGAATGGCCCCAGGTCACACAGCCTCTGAGTGGCAGGGCCAGGCGTATTAGCCTTAGGTCTGCTGAGTCCTTGGACTGGAAAGTGCTTAGGGCTCCCAGGGCCCCCAGAGTCTCTATGAAGCCATCACTGGTCAGTGAAGGGATTCCTTATAAAGACCCATGCCCGTCACCATCACTGTCCAAGTAGAGAAAATACCCCCCTTCCTCCATACCCGTTCCAGATGCCCACAATTTGGTGGGCACTGCCATGGCCTGGGGAAGGCCACCGGCAAACCTCAGCAACCAGGCTGCTCATGGGTCCTGCCCTGTGGGGCCCTCCTGTGCCCTCTGAAGTCCAGCCTTGACTCAGCAGGTCACCCACAGAGGCCCCAAAGCACTGAACTCCCGTTACCACTTCTCCAGATCAAAAGGGCAGGCACTCGCCTTCAGCCGTCTGCTGTCCCCCATAGAGAAAGCCCTTGAAGACAAAGCCAGGAGGGCCCCCCAGGCCCTCCCCAGCCTGAGACACACAGCCTCAAGGAGAGGACACTCCCTTAGATGAACACGACCTAGTGCTCCTGTGACCAGGATGAGGCTGGCTCAACTCGGCAGAGGGGGCAGGGAGGTGCCCGCAGCAGCTGGGGCAGCCATAGGCGCTAATAAAGGCTGAGCCATTTCAGCAGGGTTTTTGGGGTTTTTTTCTTTTTTTTGAGACAGTCTTGCTCTGTCACCCAGTCTGGAGTGCAGTGGCACAATCTCGGCTCACTGCAGCCTCTGCCTCCCAAATTCAAGCAATTCTCCTGCCTCAGCTTCCCAAGTAGCTGGGATTACAGGTGCCCGCCACCACACCCAGCTAATTTTTATATTTTTAGTAGACATGGTGTTTCACCGTGTTGGCCAGGCTGGTCTCAAACTCTTGACCTCAGGCGATCCACCTACCTCGGCCTCCTAAAATGCTGAGATTACAGACATGAGCCACCACACCCGGCCTAACCCAGCTGATTTGTATATTTTTAGTAGACACGGGGCTTCACCGTGTTGGCCCCACTGCTCAGCCCATTCTTTATATGCATTATCATTAAGAAGTAGTTCCCACCTTCTCCCAGAGCCTGTTCTGCAGCTGAGCTGTAGACAGGAGATCAACAAAGGAGAATTTGATGAAGGGGTGAGGGGCACACTCACCCTTGCCAGTACTAAAAGTAGGAGAGGGCTCAGCTTGCGGGAGACGCCAGGAAGATTTATCCAGGTGTGAAGGCAGGGACCAGCAGGCCTGGGGAGGCTGGTAATTAGGGGAGAGCAGCCTTGAAGACAAAGGAGCTGTGAAAACAGCTGTGTGCTCCAGCCCCCAATGATGCTGTGTGATCTTGGGCAAGTTCCTGAACATCTCTGAGCTCCAGTTCCCTGCTTGGGTAAAAGGCAATTGTGGATTCCTGCCCTTCCCTCCTTCCAGGGAACGCTGCAGGGATGAAATCACCTCGTCAGAAGTGCTTTGTAAATTTAAAATGCTTCATGTTAACTTGATTTCTTTTCCCGGTTGAAACACAGACGCTGCTCTGTGGCTGCGGGAGGCATGATAAGTGGGCATGGGGTGGAGTGGGCGGTGGTCCGGGCTCCCTCCCCATCCCTGCTCCCTTCCCTGCAGCCGCCAGCTGAGGACAAGATCAACGGCGTCCTCCTGGGCTTCCGGATCCGGTACCGGGAGCTGCTCTATGAGGGACTGAGGGGCTTCACGCTTCGAGGCATCAACAACCCGGGGGCTACATGGGCCGAGCTTACCTGTGAGTGGCACTCGGGAGCCAGGGAATGGGTGGGACGGGGTGGTCACCCTCGCCTTCCCGCTCTGGAGCTCTCAGCTTTCTGGAACCACCCTAACCTGAAACCCTGCCTCCTTCCCCTGTGTGCCTCTCCCTCCTCCCATCCCATTCATTCATGTACTGAATATTTGCTGAGCACCTTCTATGGGCCCCAAGACACTGTGGGGCACACGGATCATCAAGACAGACAGGGTCCTTACCCACCATGGAGTTGCAGGCTGGAGGAGGAGCCAGGAGGGCCAGGCAAGGCTTTCCCGGCGTGAGGCGCTCATGGCTCTGGCGCTAACATGGAAGGACGATGCCAAGTTAGCCAGGCCAAAGGGATGGGGACAGCCCAGTGCATGGGAGGGAGCACCCTGCCCTTGAGGGACCAGAAGCCTCGCCTGGTCACGCGCCAAGACCAGCAGTCCTGACTCCCTCTTTTTCCTGGGGGAAGTCACTGTCCTGCCTGTCCTGGGGATCCAGCCTGCCCCGTGGAGTGAAAGAAGGAAAGCAGGGAGGCCAGGTGGACATGTCAGGGAGAGCTGATGTCCAGGAGGTCACAGCAAGGGACAGATGTGCTCGGACTTTTGTGTTAGGAGTCACATTGGTAGCATGAGGAGAATGGCCTGGCCATGGTGGGAGGATAGGAGCCAGAGGCAGGGGCCCAGCTGGAGGCTGTCTCCATCACATAGCAAGAGAGCACGAGGTTGGAACCAAGGCCAGTCTGGGAGATAATACGTGATGGGCACAGATGCTCCAAGACTCGGGGTTTTCTTTTGGTTTTTTTTGTTTTTGTTTTTGAGGTGGAGTCTTGCTCTGTTGCCCAGGCTGGAGTGTAGTGGTGCAATCTCGGCTCACTGCAACCTTCACCCCCTGGGTTCAAGTGATTCTCGTGCCTCAGCCTCCCAAGTAGTTGGGACTACAGGCAGGTGCCACCATGCCCAGCTAATTTTTGTGGGTTTTTTGTTTGTTTGTTTGTTTGTTTTGTTTAGTAAAGACAGGATTTCGCCATGTTGGCCATCCTGGTCTTGAACCCCTGACCTTAAGTGATCTGCCTGCTTTGGCCTCCCAAAGTGCTGGGATTACAGGCGTGAGCCACCGTGCCTGGTCTGTTTTTGATTTTTCAAAGTAAATCAGTCACTCACATAATAATTGCTTAGTATTCCACATTGGCAGATAGTTGGGTGTGTTGATGACAGTTAAGAGCTTTAGACAGAATGCTGCAAGGTGCTGCTACCGATCAACTATCTTACAGCACAGCAGATGGCAACAATTAGAACACGTTGGTACATAATGAAAGGAAAAACTGGTTTTCCTGGTGGCTCAAAGCTAATGTTCATCTACACCTTTGGCTTGTTTGGGTCTGAAGTGCTTGTATTCACCTGAGATTTGGATTCAGATCACTAGAGGTTTTTATAAAGAGCCTCCTTCCCTAAATATCCTCCACCCACCTGTCTGAGACTCCATGACTGGTTCATAGTGAGAGAGAGCAGTAGGCAGGGGCACCCTAGAGGCCTGGGTACTCAGGTGGGTGTGGGACACTCACCCAAACAGACTAGCAGGGGAGTGGGTCAGTGTAAGAGCCTCTTCATTTTCCTTTTTTCTTTTTTTTTTTTTTTGGAGATGTTTCACTCTTGTTGCCCAGGCTGAAGTACAATGGCATGATCTCAGCTCACTGCGATCTCTGCCTTCCAGGTTCAAACAATTCTCCTGCCTCAGCCTCCCAAGTAGCTGGGATTACAGGTGCATGCCACCACATCCAGCTAATTTTTTGTATTTTTAGTAGAGACGAGGTTTCACCATGTTGGCCAGGCTGGTCTCGAACTCCTGACCTCATGATCCACCCACCTCAGCCTCCCAAAGTGCTGGGATTACAGGTACGAGCCACTGCATCCAGCCCTCTCTTCCTTTTTATAAGGACACGAGTCATTGGATTTAGGGCCAGTCCCAAGTAGATGGAATTACAGGCACCCGCTGTCACACCCAGTTAATTTTTGTATTTTCAGTAGAGATGGGGTTTCACCATATTAGCCAGGCTGATCTCAAACTCCTGACCTCAGGGGATCCACCTGCTTCCGCCCACAAAGTGCCGGGATACAGGCATGAGCCACTACACCTGGCCTTTTTTTCTTTTTGAGATGAAAGGAGTCTTGCTCTGTTGCCCAGGCTGAGTGAAGTGGCGTGATTTCAGGGCTCACCGCAACCTCTGCCTTCCACATTCAAGTGATTCTTCGGCCTCAGCCTCCCCAGTAGCTGGAACTACAGACACATACCACTATACCTAGCTAATGTTTGTGTTTTTAGTAAAGATAGGATTTCACTGTGTTGGCCGGGCTGGTCTCAAACTCCTGACCTCAGGTGATCCACCCACCTTGGCTTCCCAAAGTGCTGAGATTACAGGCATGAGCCACCACGCTCAGCCTAGCCTCTACGTTTTCATGTGTCCTTCCTTAGTTCTCCCAAGCCTTTTGTGCCTTGTCTTACAGTGAGTTAGCAGACAACAAAATGATTGCGCATGTAGCAAAGGAATATTGATAGAAAAACTCAGACGTAGCTGATCCAACAGCTCGCGTTTTTGGTGGAGATTTTTTCCTTTTTTTTTTTTTTCCCACATGTGCTTGTAGTTGCGATTTTATATTGCCTGTGTATAATACAGTCATATTTCCTAGTAGTAAAATTGTTTCTGGTTCATACGAGGAAATTAACAACTGCAGTATTTCATGATGGTTTCCAGGAGCTCTGCCTGAAACAAGGAAGACAGTTGAGGTGGGAGGGTCCCCCATAGCTGTCCCCAGAGATCCTGGGCTACAGGGGCCTCCAGGTACCATGTCACCTTGGGCCAGTGCACACCAAGGTGGGGGCAGACTGTTGAGGGAGCCTTCCCCCACCCCCACCACATGGTTATCCTGGCCCCTAACTCAGCATTGGAAATCTGGAAACACTCTTCCTGTCTGTTCGTGCTGTCAGCCCCGCCTGGCCGGGGTTTCTTTGTGAGGTGGGGATGTGTGTGCACTAACCTCCTCTATCTGCTGTCTCCCTCTGCGCCCCCGCCCCAACACCCCCACCCATAGCCATGTACTCCATGCGGAACCTGAGCCGGCCCAGCCTCACGCAGTACGAGCTGGACAGTAAGTCTCTTGCTTGCATGCCGGCTTCCTCGCGGGCCCAAGCCTCCCACGGGGAGTGGGAGTGGGGCCTCGAGAGATCTCACAGGCTGAGGGGTGTGCCCACCCCAGGGGGCTTGAGGCATGGGGCCGCCCTGAACACAAGCAATGGCCCTAAACACACGACAAAGTAGGCGGTTGCCAGGGAACGTCTCCTTCACGCTTGCCCTCTGTCAGGTGTGGGCTGGAAAATGAAGGTCTATCCCTGTGCTCTGCTGGGTCGGGGGACAGTGACAGCGGGGGCTGCAGCAGGAGCTAGTGGACACTGCTGAGTATGTGAGCAGGTGTTCCAGTGGCTGCTGCCCCGCCCAGTCCCATTGAAGGCACTTCTCGGTCCGACCCCACACCCGGAGGGAGGTGACGGCAGTTTTAGTCACCTGTGTCCGTTGTCCTCCCATGCATCAGGCATGTTCCTGCTGCTGGCACACCCTGGCCCTTGATCTTTCTCTAAAGCCCCAGCCATGGTTCTTCCTGAGACCCAGGGCCTTGCGCAAGAGGGTTTCACGCTCGGGGAAAATCGCACTGATTTAAGGCTAAGTCCTCTTCCTCCTTCCTCCGTCCACCAGGGGCCAACACAGTCTGCATAGACAGCTAGGCACGGGTGACACCCCTCTCACAGCCCTGTTGAAGCGTAGACTCCACCCAGGGGAAGGGAGCAGGGGCGGAGAACCCAGAGAGAGAAGAGTGGAGAGGTTGAGAGAACCTTTCAGCCACCGGGGACAGTGACTGAGCCCATTTCTTGCAGCTGCGTCCCTCTTCCAAGTTCTGCCAGGCGTTCCCAGCCAGGCACTTGGCAGAAACATCAGGTTTCTTAGTCCAGAATTCACATCCATCGCGCCCGTCTCCCCTGGAGCTGAGCCCCACTGTGTCAAGAGTTGGTGGAGGGGGACTGAAGGGACTCTGGGCATCTGACACGGTGGGGAAAGAGGACAGGCCGGGGGTAGGGGATGATGCTATGGCCAGGCGTGCCCAGGGCAGCTTTGGTTTACACTGGCTGTCCCAGTGTAAATAGTCATAGTGCGTTTCAGTCTTAAAAGTGTCCAGTTGGACGGTAAAATGTATGGCCACCCTAGGCCAGGAGGTCAACCAGCACTGCCCTATGTCCAGATTGGCACGGAGCATCCCCGGGGAGCCCCGCCTCTCACCTCCTTCTTCCTGCACCTTCACACAGCAAGCTAGAATGCAAGGTGCCTCATTCCCCCCGCCTACAGCCTCCACCCTCCCTGGGGGGCACCTTCCCAGCAGGGATGGTGACCTCAGTATGCCCCCCCTCCCCTGTTCTTCCCCACAGACCTTAACAAACACAGGCGGTACGAGATACGAATGAGCGTGTACAATGCCGTGGGCGAGGGGCCCTCCAGCCCCCCACACGAGGTCTTTGTGGGGGAGGCAGGTGAGCGGCGTCAGCCCTGTCCGGCCCCAGTATGCCTTTCCCAGCCCCACCCCATCCAGCCATCCAGCCGGGAGAGATGGGCTCTGGGATCCCCACCCCACCCCAGCCACCTCCCCTCCCGGGTTTATTTGCACGCTCACTCCCTATCCCACACGCCCTCCAGTGCCCACAGCAGCACCTCGTAATGTGGTCGTCCACGGTGCCACGGCCACGCAGCTGGATGTGACTTGGGAGCCACCTCCGCTGGACAGCCAGAATGGAGACATCCAGGGGTACAAGGTAGGGTGCCCTTGGGCAGAGCGAAGCGGGGCATGGACGAGGGACTAGGTTGGGGGCTGGGGAGTGAGTGATAGATGGTAGGCGGGAGAGGTGTCCCGAGGCCTCCATTCACCCAGCCAGGTCCTCAGCCCTTGAGACTCTGCCGCATACCTACCGCCTTGGCTGTTTGCACCCACTTCTCAGAAATACTGCACAGCAGAAGCTAAACCACGTCCACCCCCTCCAGCCTCCTAAGGGCAGGCTGAGCTTAGGCTCCAGAAACCCCCGCCATGCCTCGGCTCGTACCACCTCTGAGCAGCACACACCCCTCCCGCCACCCCCCAGCCCCATACAACTTCAGACCACTCCAAGGGGCTTCTGGCCCCGTAATTACAACATTGATACTAATCCGATGGCCAGTGAGCAAAGGATCGCTGCCTAGTATTTGGAAATCTCTGTTTAAAAATCATTTCTAGGATAGGCGCAGCGGGTCACACCTGTAATCCCAGCACTTTGGGAGTCCAAGGCGGGTGGATCACCTCGAGGTCAGGAGTTTGAGATTAGCCTGGCCAACATAGTGAAACTCCATGTTTACTAAAAATACAAAAAGTATCCGGGCATGGTGATGGGCGCCTGTAGTCCCAGCTATTTGGCAGGCTGAGGCAGGAGAATCGCTTGAACCCAGGAGGCAGAGGTTACAGTGAGCCAAAAATGCGCCACTGCACTCCGGGCTGGGTAACAGAGAGAGACACTGTCTCAAAAAAAAAAAAAAAAAAGAAAGAAATTAAAATTAAAAATCATTTCTGGTGCTACCTACCTGTGGTTGTTCACACCTGTAATCCCAGCACTTTGGGAGGCCAGGGATTGCTTGAGCCCAGGAGCTGGAGACCAGCCTGGGTAACAGAGCGATACCCTAACTCTACCAAAAAAAAAAATACAAAAATCAGTCAGGTGCAGTGGCATGTGCCTATAGTCCCAGCTACTCTGGAGGCTGAGGTGGGAGGGCTGCCTGAACCCGCGGGGCAGAGGTTGCAGTGAGACACGATGGAGCCATTGTACTCCAGCCTGGTAACAGAGTTAGATGCTGTCTCAAAAAATTAAAAACAATCAGGCCAGGCACTGTGGCTCATGCCTGTAATCCCAGCACTTTGGGAGGCTGAGGCGGGCAGATCACAAGGTTAGGAGTTCAAGACCAGCCTGACCAACATGGTGAAACCCCATCTCTAGAAAAAAAAAAAAAAAAGAAAAAAAAATTTTTTTAATCATTTCTAGGTTGTGGACAATGTCCTGTGCTATGATAGAATCCATTTTCTCCCCAGTATTCACAAAGCCCTTTGGAACTCTGAGATCTTTATGAAAGGCCCATGAGGCTGGGAGGATATGGGTTTTTATGTTCATTACACAAATGAGGAAACTGAGTTTCAATTTAGATGACCTGGTGAGGTCACAAAAATAGAAGGCAAGCCGGGCACAGTAATCCCAGCTCACACCTGTAATCCCAGCACTTCGGGAGGCCAAGGCAGGCAGATCACCTGAGGTTGGGAGTTCGAGACCAGCCTGACCAACATGGAGAAACCTGCTAAGAATATAAAATTAGCTGGGCATGTTGGTACATGCCTGTAATCCCAGCTACTCAGGAGGCTGAGGCAGGAGAATTACTTGAACCCAGCAGGCGGAGGTTTTGGTGAGCCAAGATTGTGCCATTGCACTCCAGCCTAGGCAACAAGAATAAAACTCCATCTCCAAAAAAATAAATAAATAAAACAAAAAAACAGGGCAGGCAGCAGAGTCAGATTCCGAGTCTGCCAGCTCTTACCCCACAAGGGATGGAGAGGAAGCACTGTCCACATGAGCGCTAGTGGAAGTGGATTTAAAAAGGAACATAAGCCACTGAGCCCAGCCCTTCACAATCCATTTAAAATTTCAAACCTCGGCTGGGTGCGGTGGCACATACGTGTAATCCCAGCACTTTGGGAGGCCAAGGCAGGCAGATTACCTGAGGTCAGGAGTTCAAGACCCGTCTGGCCAACATGGCAAAACCCTGTCTCTACTAAAAATATAAAAATTAGCCAGGCGTGATAGTGGGTGCATGTAGTCCCAGCTACTCGGGAAGCTGAGGCAGAAGAATCACTTGAACCCGGGAGGCGGAGGCTGCAGTGCATCAAGATCACGCCACTGTGCTCCAGCCTGGGCAACAGAGCAAGACACCATCTCCAAGTAAAAGGGGAACATGTCTGCCTGGCTGGAGCAGCTGGAACACATAGCTGCTTACTGTATCCGCCTCCCACACCAGTGTCCAGCTGACTCTCACTCCCAGTGGTTGGATGTTACTGCAGAGAAGAGCCCCAGTGCCAGGGGCTAAGTGGGCATTAGGAGAGACGCAAGGTGCCTCATCCCACAGGTTGAAGGAGTGTCAGCAAAGGGAAAGAACTTACCCAGGTCACACAGCTGGTTAACATAGGTAGCCTGATTTGGGACGGAATCCAGCATGGGAATCTCGTTCCATCTGGGGTGAAGGAGGAGGAAGGAAGGAGAACACCCCTCAAGGCTCAAGGCGTTGCCCAGGAGCACCAGCTGGGAAAACTATTGCCCTGCTCTATGCCTCCCATGGGAAAAGAAAGGGGCCAGGGCTGTGCCAGAAGCAGTTTGGCAGCCACCAGGCTGTCGAGTTAATATACAGACCCAGGAAAATGTGTGGGCGCACACCACCATACAGAATCCAGCAGATGTCTACGTGTTCCAGAAAACATGACCTATATCTGAGCGGCAACTGTGGACATGAACAGAGAAAGCGCTGCCTCCTGGACATGTGATGACCCATGTGTGGACATCAACATTCATGAGCATCAGTGATGTATTAACTTCATCAACCAATGAGCACCGCGGAGCGGATACTGCATTCCAGTCACTGCACACGGCTGGAGCGTGGAGTACATTCATGCACATCCTGAGAGCTCCAGTCTTTCCGTTGGTCAATGACACATGTTTACTGAGCGGTTACTGTATGCCCAGCATTGTTCTCAGAGCTGGGAATACGGCGGTGAGCAGGGACACTGCGAGCTTAGATGTTGGGGAGAGAAGACCATCAATGGACAAAAGAAATAATACTGCCAGTTGCGGGTAAACGAAGCAGGTTAGGGGAGAGCCAGATCCATGGGGAGGTTTGAATTTTTTGTTTGTTTTGTTTTGTTTTTTGAGACGGGAGTCTCGCTCTGTCACCAGGCTGGAGTGCAATGGCGTGATCTTGGCTCACTGCAAACTCTGCCTCCCAGGTTCAAGCAATTCTCCTGCCTCAGCCTCCTGAGTAGTACTACAGCTGCGCACCACCAAGCCCAGCTAATTTGTTTTTTGAGATGGGAGTCTCGCTCTGTCATCCAGGCTGGAGTGCAATGGCATGATCTTGGCTCACTGCAAACTCTGCCTCCCAGGTTCAAGCAATTCTCCTGCCTCAGCCTCCTGAGTACACTACAGCTGCGCACCACCAAGCCCAGCTAATTTTTGTATTTTTAGGAGAGACAGGGTTTCACTGTGTTAGCCAGGATGGTCTCAATCTCTTGATTTCATGATCTGCCCGCCTCAGTCTCCCAAAGTGCTGGGACTACAGGCATGAGCCACCATACCTGGCCTGAATTTTTTTTTTTTTCCCTGAGACGGAGTCTTGCTCTGTCGCCCAGGCTGAAGTGCAGTGGCGTGATCTTGGCTCACTGAAACCACCACTTCCCAGGTTCAAGCGATTCTCCCACCTTAGCCTCCCAAGTGGCTGGGATTACAGGCACCTGCCACCATGCATGTATATTTAGAGACAGCTAGTTTTTGTATTTTTAGTAGAGACAGGGTTTCACCATGTTGGCCAGGCTGGTCTCCAACTCCTGACCTCAGGTGATCTACCTTCGGCCTCCCAAATTGCTGGGATTATGAGCCACTGTGCCCAGTTGAGGCTTGAAATTATAAATGGGTTGTTAAGGGCTGGGCTCAGTGGCTCACAGCTATAATCCCGGCACTTTGGAAGGCCGAGGTGGATGAATTGCTTGACTCCAGGAGTCCAAGACCAGCCTGGGCAATGTGGTAAAACCCTGTCTCTACAAAACGAAAACAGACAGCAGCAAAATTAGCCAGGTGTGGTGGCACATGCCCGTAGTCCCAGCTACGGGGGAGGTGAGGCGGGAGGCGTGCTTGAGCCCAGCCTACTGAGGCTGCAGTGCGCAGTCACTGCACCATCGCACTCCAGCCTGGGCAACAGATCAAGACCCTGTCTCGAAAAAGAAAAAAAAAAAAATAGGTTATTAGGAAAGGACTTAATGAGAAGGTAATATTTGAGCAAAAACTGGAATGAGAACAGGGCACAAATCTTACGGATCCAGAAAGAGAGAAAAGACGAGCAAAGGGCTCAGGGTACACAGGTGCTTGGGGTGTAAAGAGAGCCTCCTGTGTCCCCAGAGAGTTGCGGGAAACATACCGGGAGGCTTTTCACTCTGAGTGGAGGACTGTGACCCATAGAGGGTCCCACTGGCTGCTGTACTGACCATAGTCTGAACTGGGGAAAGCCCAGAAGCCATTGGGAGGTGTCTGAACCACCCAGGTGGGCCGCAACGGGTGCTCAGACCAGGAGGGTGCAGGGTGAGAAGCAGCTGCACTCGGCTAGTCCTAACAGCAGAGCTGGTAGAATTTATTGACAAATCAGGCCAGGCGCAGTGGCTCACACCTGTAATCCCACCATCTTGGCTCACTGTAAACCTTTACCTCCCAGGTTCAAACGATTCTCCCACCTCAGCCTCCCGAGTCGCTGGGATTACAGGCACCTGCCACCACGCCCAGCTAATTTTTGTATTTTTAGTAGAGACAGGGTTTCACTATGTTGGCCAGGACGGTCTCAAACTCCTCACCTAAGGTGATCTGCCCTCGGCCTCCCAAATTGCTGGGATTACAGATATGAGTTTGCTGAGGCCAAGGCAGGCAGATCACTTGAGGTCAGGAGTTCGAGACCAGCTTGGCCAACATGATGAAACCCATCTCTACTAATAATACAAAAATTAGGCCAGGCACAGTGGCTCACACCAGTAATCCCTGCATTTTGGGAGGTTGAGGCGGGCAGATCACCTGAGGTCAGGAGTTTGAGACTGGCCTGGCCAACATTATGAAACCCCATCTCTATTAAAAATACAAAAAATTAGCTGGGCATAGTGGTGCACGCCTGTAATCCCAGTTACTCAGGAAGCTGAGGCGGGGGAATCACTTGAACCTGGGAGGCGGAGGTTGCAGTGAGCCGATATCGTACCACTGCACTCCCGCCTGGGCAACAAGAGCAAAACTCCATCTCAAAAAAAATACAAAAATACTGGGTGTGGTGACACGTGCCTGTAGTCCCAGCTACTCAGGAGGTTGAGGCAGGAGAATCTCTTGAACCCGGGAGGTGAAGGTTGCAGTAAGCTGAGATTGCGCCACTGCACTCCAGCCTGGGCAACAGCGAGACTCCGTCTTGGGGAAAAAAAAAAAAAAAAAAAATTACTGACAAATGGAACATGCAGTGGGAGAAATGGGAGGTAACAAAGACAGACCCCGTGGGATGATGGAGCTTCCACTTACAGAGCAGGAAAAGACAAAGCTGGTGAGGGAGGAGGCAGGGGAGACGTAGGGATTCTGGTTCCAGACGTGTTTGGTTCGAGACGTCTGTTGGACATTCGAGGGAGACACCAGAGTCGGAGATGTGTGTCTGGAGTTCAAGAGAGAAGGATCAAACCAGAGGTGTGAATTATAGCATCCTCAGCATGTGGATGCTGCTGAAAGCCAGGAGATTAGACAAGGAGAGAGAGAGAGAGCAAAAGAAGGCTACTGATTGAGCCCTGAAACCAAAAAGTGAGTGATGTCTCAGAGCTCATGGGAAGAACCTCTGGAATGGAAGAAAATATTTGCAAAGCGTATATCTGGTTAAGGGGTTAATAGCCACAATATATATATGGAACTTATACAACTAACGGGAAAGAAAATGGGGCAAAGGACCTGAAAGGACATTTCTCAAAAGAATATATATAGGCCGGGTGCAGTGGCTCACGCCTGTAATCCCAGCACTTTGGAAGGCCGAGGCGGGCAGGCCACCTGAGATCAGGAGTTCGAGACCAGCCTGGCCAACATGGTGAAACCCTGTCTCTACTAAAAACACAAAAATTAGCTGGGCGTAGCAGCAAGCACCTATAATTCCATCTACTTGGGAGGCTGAGGCAGGAAAATCACTTGAACCCAGGAGGCGGAGGTTGCAGTGAGCCAGTATCATGCCACTGCACTCCAGCCTGGGTGACAGAGCGAGATTCCATCTCAAAAAGAAAAAGAAGATATACTCATGGTCAGCAGGTATCTGAGAAGATGTTCAGCATCGCTAAACATCAGAGAAATGAAATCAAAACCGCAGTGAGATATCCCATGACTCCTGCACAAATGGCTGTCATCAAAAAGTCAAGAGATAAGTGTTGGGGAGGGTGTGGGGAAAAGGGAAGCTTTGCAAACTGTAGGTGAGAATGTAAATCAGTACCGCCTTTGTGGATAACGGTATGGAGGTTCCGAAGAAAACTAAAAATAGAACACCAGTGATCCAGCAATCCTACTACTGGGTGTTTATCCAAAGGAATTGAAACGAGGCTCTTGAAGAGCTATCTACAGTCCCATGTTAATTCCAGCATCGTTCACAGCAGCCAAGATGTGGAAATAGCCTAAATGTCTGTGAACGGATGAATGAATGAAGAAAATGTGGTTTATACACAACGGAATACCATCCAGCCTCGAAGGGAATCCTGCTGCTGGCAACACCCTGGGTGGACCTGCAGGAAATTACACTAAATGAAATGAACCGAGCACAGAGAGACAAATATTGCATGGCCTCACATATACGTGGAATCTCAAATAATCAAACTCATAGAAATAGGGTGGAATTGTGGTTGCTGGGGTGAGGGAGTGAGGGAAGTAGGGAGGCCGTCACAGAATACAATGCTTCAGGTAGGCAGGATGAATCCAGTCTGGATCTAATGTACAGCATGGTGATGAGAGTTAATGATGCTATGTTGTACATTTGAAATTTGCTTAGAAGGTTCTTACCGCCAAAAGATGATGAACATGTTAATTAGTTTGATTGTGGTAATCACTTCATAATGCATATGTATATCAGAGCACCGTGTCATATATCTTAAATCCATACAGATTTTTTTTTTTTTGAGATGGAGTCTCACTCTGCCACCCAAGCTGGTGTACAGTGGCATGATCTCCACTCACTGCAACCTCTGCCTCCTGAGTTCAAGCAATTCTCCTGCCTCAGCCTCCTGAATAGCTGGGATTACAGGTGCCCACCACCATGCCCCGCTATATACAGATTTTATTTGTCAATTATACCTCAATAAAGCTGAAAAAAGGCTGGGCGCAGTGGCTTAAGCCTGTAATCTCAGCACTTTGGGAGGCTGAGGCAGGTGGATCACAAGGTCAAGAGATCGAGACCATCCTGGTCAACATGGTGAAACCCCGTCTGTACTAAAAATACAAAAAATTAGCTGGGCATGGTGGTGTATGCCTGTAATCCCAGCTACACAGGAGGCTGAGGCAGGAGAATTGCCTGAACCCAGGAGGCGGAGGTTGCAGTGAGCCGAGATCGCGCCATTGCACTCCAGCCTGGGTAACAAGAGCGAAACTCCATCTCAAAAAAAAAAAAAAAAAAAAAAAAAAAAAAAAAAAAAGCTGAAAAAAGAAAAGAAAGAGCAGAGAATTGGACATAGTAAATGGCAGGTGGTGACTATAAGGGTGCACTCCCCTGCCTCGCTTTGTCTACATAAGGCATTTATTCATCCAGCAGATATTTATTGAGCACAGTGGGTGTGCCAGCCATGATTCTAGGTGTTCGGGTCCCAAGGGAGCCACATGGCCCGAAATGCCACCCCTGTAGGGTAAGCATTCTGGCAGACTCCTGGTTACCCATCAGAGTGCACTGCAGCTCAGCGGTGTGCCCCGGGGGACCAGGATCTGGGCTCAGTCCATTTATGTCCTTTGCACAAGTGTCATCCCTCTCACTGTTAATCATCAGTTCACAGGGTCTGCAGAATGCAGCCCACGCAAGCAACATGCACCTGCTGGGGTGCCTGGTTTATGAAGATAGCTGTCCCTGGGTCGGCCCCACCCACCCTCACCCAAGAGCAGGAGTGCAGTCACTGGCCCTTCCTCTCCTCCACCTCTCAAGTGGACAGCTCCCACAGGCAGGGCAGAAACGCATTCCGAGATATGTTTCTTCTTTTCATGCCTTCTCCTGTCCTCATTTTTTTTTTTAAGATGGAGTCTTGCTCTTTCACCCAGGCTGGAGTGCAATGGCACGTTCTTGGCTCACTGAAGCCTCCACCTCCAAGTTTCAAGTAATTCTCTTGCCTCAGTCTCCCAAGTAGCTGAGATTACAGGCACCTGCCACCACACCTGGCTAATTTTTGTATTTTTAGTACAGATGGAGTTTCACCATGTTGGCCAGGCTGGTCTTGAACTCCTGACCTCAGGTGATCCACCCACTTCGGCCTTCCAAAGTGCTAGGATTACAGGTGTGAGCCACCACACCCAGCCTGACCTCACATTTTCTTCCAGTTGTCACCTTTTTCTTTGGCCCCTTTATAGGAGAATCCCTCAAAAGAATCTTCCATACTCACCATCTCCAATTCCTCTGTTCTCATTCTCCCTTGAACCTGCTCCAAGTCGGTTCTTGTCCCCGCCACCCCACTGAAGCTCTTCCTGACAAAGTTGCCAATAATTCCCACGTTGCTGGTATCCAGTCAAACTGCAGACTCAACCTGCCTGACTCAGCAGCTGTGTTTGACACGTGGTCCCTCCTTCCTCTCAAAGTGCTTGCTTTTCTCAGCTTCCCTCCTTGGCTGTTCCTCCCCACCAACCACGGAATGCCGGAGGCCCCCAGGAATCAGTCCATGACCCTCTTCTCCATCTAAAAGAATCCATTCATTCTCCTGGTATGCACTCATGGAAGAGCACCCGTGTGCTGATAATGATTGACTTTTAGCGTCAGCCATGACCTTTCCAAATCCAACAGAAACGTCATTTACTGTTGTAACCCCATTACTCTGAATGCATGAGTGAATGAATGATTTCATAAATGACGGCCTCCGCTCTCACTTATCTACCCATATAGGAAGAATCTGCTTTTTATTTTATTTTATTTTTTTAGACAGAGTCTTGCTCTGTCACTCAGGCTGGAGTGCAGTGGTGCAATCGTGGCTCACTGCAACCTTTACCTCCCAGGTTCAAGCAATCCTCCTGCCTCAGCCTCCCAAGTAGCTGGGGCTGTAGGCATACACCATCACTCCTGGCTAATTTTTTCTATTTTCAGTAAAGATGGAGATCTTGTCATGTTGCCCAGGCTGGTGTCAAACTCATGGGCTCAGGAGATTCTCCTGCCTCGGCCCCCAAAGTGCTAGGATTACAG